>NC_140969.1:49784529-49824529 GCF_056783735.1 Eptatretus burgeri
GCGATCGATGTTGTCATCGATTTGAGGGAACGGTATTGTCATCAATTTGTGTGATTGTTGATGCTTCTTTGAATGAATATTGTCGTCTGATTTGAGTGAATGTTGATACCACTGACTTAACTTTTCCAACCCTACCTGTAATCACCTTTATCCCTGTTGACATTTCTGACAGTCCATCCTTGTCATGTGCATGCATGGGTGTGTAAGCAATATTGGAAATAATTATAGAAACAAACACAGGATATGCACAAATAATCAGTAATTGCGACAGATATATATATATATATATATATATATATATATATATATATATATATATATATATATATATATATATATATATATATATATATATATATATATATATATATATATACTAGAAGGGAACTCAGGAGAGAGCATCCCTCCGCCAGGCTGATTAGTTTACGTTTTGTATCCCACTGATAGGCCGGACTGGATTCGGACCGGAACTAAAATTTAATCGGCTTGTTCTTATCACCCAACCAACTCACCCACCATGTTTCATTCGAGTCCGTCCATAACTTTTTGAAATATTGTGCTATATATCATTTTAGCCCGATCACTCAATGGTGAAGAATCACTTAAAAATTCGAGGATCCAGATTCAGATCTTCACTAAAACTCAATCAATTCTTCCTTGTTACATACCCAACCTGCCCACTAAATTTTGTCCGAATCAATCCACAACTTTTTTGAGACATCGTGCTATATATCATTTTAGCCCTATCGCTCGATGGTGACGAATATATTCAAAAAATTCTCGGATCCAGATCCGGATTCGGATCTTCACCAAAATCTAATTGTTTCGTCTTTGTCACGTACCCAAGCTGTCCACAAAATTTCGTACAAATACATCCATAATTTTTTGAGATGTTTTGTTCACAAACAAGCAAGCAAACAAACAAACAGACAGGAGGGGTGAAACCATAACCTCCATCCACCTTTGGTGATGGAGGTAACAATACGTTATTACAGAAATTGTAGAAAAATAAAATGAATATGTTGTGCAATGCTTTTATTATTGTGTGTGTCAGGCCTGCTCTTTACAAAAACCATGACATGTTTCCATGTTCCTACACAGTTTATTAATGTATGACTGTGGAATGTTATTCCAAGAATCATTTAGATTTTCTTAATTCATCCAAGGTGTTTGGTTGCCATTTTGCTTTGTCAGTACCGTTTCCATGTAACCCCCATATAGCCTCAATGCTCTTCATGTCAGGTCTTTGTGCAGACCAAGGCATCTTTGTGAGTGGTCCATCAGCATCTACTTTTTTCACCATATTGGCAGTTTGCTTGGGGTCATTGTCATGTTGTAATGTGATTCATTTTCCAATGAGATATATTCCTGAGGGAATGGCATTGTGTATCAGAACCTACGTGTACCTGTTGGCAGTCGGTGTACGTAAACATTTTTGGAAATCATTGATATCCTCGACTTTTAAGCACTTTCACTCTTGTATGGATCCACCCCCATGCTTCACTGTAGCTGTTGTACACTAACTTGTATACTGCTTCTCTGACTGCCTTCGAACAAATTACCATTCATTATTACCAAACAGTTTAAACCTGGACTCATTCCTGTGGCGAGCACCTTCTTCCAAGTGCTAGTTTTGTGTGTCCTTATCTGAGAGTCTTGCACACAGCCCCTGCTGAAACATGAAGTGATCTTCAATGTACTGCATGAAATAGCCTTCACACGTGAATACCTTGGTTTTTATATGTGATATTGTTGCGAATCTGGAAGCCATGAGCACACGACATTCAGGTCCTATAGCTCGGTTATTTCGAGAAGTGAATGTGGATAGATAGCTCCCCTTTCCCTCGTCTAATGGGTGAATAAATGTAAATGCGCTGTGAGTTACTTTGATAGTCAGGGTTTTCTTTTATTTTACACCACCAATGATAACAACAACACCAACGATAACAACACCAATGATAACAACACTAACGATAACTACAACACCAACGAAAACCCTCTGCTTCCGGCATTCTCCGCGTGCTCACTGAAATGCGGTGTGTGTTCAGAATGCATTCGCGAACTGAATTCGAATCGCTTGGCTGCACTCCAAGAAATGGAATGCGTCGTGTCCCACCCAACGACGAGCGACCTGAATTCCATTCCCTAATATGGACACTAATCGAATCGCTTGGCTGCGCCCCAAGAAATGGAATGCAACATCCCCCACCACCGTACCCTTGGTGGCACGCTGAGTCGGGGAAAGGTCAAGCCCCACCCTTCGATTCGCTGGGGCACTCCAAGAGATGGAATGCGACAGCCCCCACCGATGGCGAACAGGCCACGCCTGAGCGAGTGGCGCCCGAGAGGATAAAAAGGGAGCGGAGAGCACAGAAGTTTGGGTTGTTCTTGGTCCTTGGTTCTTGGTTGGTGGTTCTTTGGTTGAATCGACTCGAGCGGATTGGGAAGGATCGGCGCCTCGTCTTCACCAGCGCATGTTCTGGAGCGCAAGAGGATCCGCCGGAGCTCGTGAGGCTGATTTTGGCTCGCCAGTGTCTGGATTCAGCTCGCCCTCGCTGGTGCCCGGTTCGAACAGCTCGAAGACCACATGAGGTGGACAGGTCCGAGGCAGAATCTGGTCTTCAGCGCGTCCTTTCCATCCGAGCTGGAGGCCTTGATAAAGACCACTTTGGGTCCGATTCGTGGGTGTGTGTGTGTGTGTGTGTGTGTGTGTGTGTGTGTGTGTGTGTGTGTGTGTGTGTGTGTGTGTGTGTGTGTGTGTGTGTGTGTGTGTGTGTGTGTGTGTGTGTGTGTGTGTGTGTCGCGCCAGTCTGCTAAGTAATGAATTGTTAAGTGCCTTGCTGTACATACGTGCTTATCAATATTCGGATAACTTTGCCCTTACGTGCTTCCCTCATTTCCCTATTGTTAATAACTATCCCCATTTGTGAGATGTATCAGCTCGTTCGTGTCCTTTCCTCCATTGGCTTAGTGTGCTGCGTGTTGGAAAATGAGCAAGTCCATTATGCCGCCGTAAGGGGACATTTGGACCGACGGATCTCGGTGACCATCCGCTCGGGTCGCACTCGGTTCGAGTACGCTAGCGGCTCGTTCCGTACGGGTGCTGTCGAGGGTGTGGAGACTTGGTAAATTGCCACGTGGATATCTAGGTATTTTGAAAATTGGCAAATAACCCTGTACCACATGGTAGAAATATTGACGCTTCACGGTCCGATAAGGGACCCGTACTTTTCGGAGTTTTCTGAAAAGATACGATCTAAATTCCGGGTGATCGGTGGAGCCGACTCAACTGCTCCACCTAGCAGTAGTGTTCTCAGCCAACGCCCGGCCCGCAACAATATTTCCTTCTCAGGAGCCATCGTATTCATCATAATCTCTATTTTTATCATTTAGCTGTAAATGTGGCTCTTTCTGATTACATATATATATATATATATATATATATATATATATATATATATATATATATATATATATATATTGTTGTTGAAATGACTCCTCGGCGTGTCATCAATGCTTAATATGGTATAGTTATTTTCTTAATGAATGTTTAGAATAAGTGTAAAAGTAATTAAACGTGATATTAGATTTATGTCGCTATTATGTTGAGATAGATGACATCCACCCACCCTCATGGCTGTGTCGAGAAATTGCCATCCCTTCTTACCTTTTGTTTAATGTGTAAACCTTTGTTATCTGTCTTTGTGTACAGATAGCTGTTAAAATTTTGATTGCCTCCTCCCCAAATACCTTAAAGAGTTTAATTGGAATTGTCAGCACCAGGTACCTTTCCATTTGCCGGCTCTTCCAAGGCTCTACTTACCTCACATGCTATCACTATTGGTTCTTGCTTATATTCTCTTTCTTCGAAGGCTGTTATCGTATTGCTATCTCGTTTGTACTGGATAGAGTTTCGGTAAAACCCTTCCATATTTTGTTCGCCTGTGTTTCTTCTGTCATATATTTTCCTGTTGTACTTTTAAGGACCCCAATCCTCGACTTAAACTTTCCTGTGATCTCTCCGATCTTTTAAAAATATCTTGTTTTCCCTGCTTTGTTGTCACTTTCTATCTCTCGGCATGCCTCTTTAAAACATCCTTGTCTTTCCCAGCTTGTCCTTGGAAGTCAACATTTCGCCGTCTCATGTCCTCTCTTGATGCGCCTTTGTTTTTCATCTCTCTTCTTCTTTCTGCAATATGTATTGCCTCTTTTGACATCAATTTGGCCTTCTTTCTGCGTGCTTTTGGGGTGTTGCTTTGACCTCTTCTTTAACAATTTTTTCAATATCTTGCCACAATTTGTCTGGCATTCTGTCAAGCAAGCTCTGCAAAACGTTTTTTTTGTTTGTTTTTTTTGTCTTTTATTGCATACTTGCAGATAACCAGGTTCCCCTGGGCTGTTGTAAGGGAATGCGTTCCCAATAGAATGTGGAATATGTTTGGAGTTTCCTCTGAATATCCTTTGATGACTGCATAATTGTCACTAACCACTAAGACTGCAAAGGTTTTTCGTTGAAATGAATCGACGGAAAGGTAATTATTGTATATGTTGGACGGAATTGACTGACTAATTTGTGGTTATATTATTTTTATATGTCCGGTAGATGTGCAAACCAATGGCTGAGCCTATACACCAGCAGTGTGCATGACAAAAAATGCACATAACTCGAAATTGCATGAATATCGATCTTTTTAGGCCTCCACTTGCACTATCTTGACACAAGAGCTCTAAATTTAGGAATCATCCAGCTTTATATGTTCTGTAGTTATGACGTTTACCCCATTCAGAAACAATTTTGTGAACGTTTGAGAAGTTCAGATTTTGACTTTCAGTTCTGGATCTCCTTGTGAGTTTCATCCAGTCCTGTCATAACGTCAAGGCAAAGGGAGGACACACAAGAAGGCATTGACTGAAATTATAAAATGACACTTGTTATTTTCATGAAGTAATTTGTTTCACAGACATTTATAAAGTCTGTTAATTTGCAATAAGAAACTGAAAATGTTATCACTGATAATTTGATGAATTTACCCTGAAATTTGAATGTTATCGGAATAATCCAAAATACTGTTATGTTTGTGGGGTAGATGGAAGAACTGCATCGTAAAGGTAGGATTGTATAGTGTAGCATGGTCCGTAGATGAGCAGGAGACATCTCGATGTAATGTAAGTCGGAAACCTGTGAGCTTAAGTTGTTACTTGTCACCGCACGGGGGGTGGTGCTGTGTTAATTAGGTAGGGTTTATGGATAATTTCTCCCAATATGTGATTGCCCCCTGTGACCTTTTCCTATGTTTTTGCATTTACAAGACAGGTGATAAAAAGGAATCACATCCTTAAAACAACAACCGAGCCGAACGTTCCAAGCAGGCAAAAATCCCCGTCTCCAGGAATGACAGCTAGCAAACCACGTCCCTGGGGTGTATGATAGATGGGCTGGACATCAGAAGGTTCAGAGGAGAAGAGAGTTGTGTGAGGTACGTGCTTGGAGACGGAGACTCTCGCTCGCTCGCTGGCTTCTCCTCGACACGTCGAAGAAGGCTGCACGATTCTCATGTTCGTGCTGTGTGAATTTGCCCGCATGCTGGAGCGGGACACTGGCCGTGATTGTTTGTCTGAGTTGTGAAGTTGAACGTTTACGAGAGGGAGAGGAGAGGAAAAGAAGAGCGCCTCTCTCATCAATAACTCTGTTTGATCCTATTGTGTGTTCGAGGAGGAAGGTGGGCCGTCATTGTGAGGGGACCTGGCATAAGAGCGGAGCAGGCTTGGCAATCTCGAACGTGAGAAGTGACTGCACGGTGGTTTCTGAGCCCAGGTGTTGAATATCACTGCCCAAATTTCCTCATGTATGTGGGCTGGATGGGACCTGTCCTCTAGCTCCCCCTCCTCCCCTCCCCCCTACACACATGTGCAATTGGTGCAGGGACACCATAGGACATAGGCTTGCCAATCCCTTCCCATGCAACAATATCATCGACATCTTGCCTGTCGTGTCTTTTATTAATGTACAGAACAACCTATCAACTTTATTGTGCTCATCATGTCTGATCTCAGAAGCTTGGGAGAGCCTGGCTAGTATTTGGATGGGAAACCAATACGAATGTTTGGTGTAGTACCATGGGGAACTTTCAGAAAGTTTATTTGCCAACATAATTGATTTGTTCCTCCTGTGAAGTATAATCCAACTGAAAACCGCTGTCCCGAGTCACAACCTGATCGTCTCCATTTTTTTTTAAGCTTGTTAAAGATCCTTTGATGGAGTTATGGATCTGTTCATGGTTGTTTCTCAGTTCCTGAATCCATTTTGGCAGAATCAACCCTCTGGTATATGATCATGATTGATGATTACAATGATTATAAAAAAAACAAGCTCGAATGAGCTAAAATCCTCGTCCTCTTAATGGTGACGACATAAAAACGAATTTGACGTCATTGTGATGTATCAGGTTTGCGATAAATTATCTGTACTAATGCCCGGCTTGATTCTCCCAAACAAAATTCAAACAGCTTGCCTAGTTTCGGAGATAATGGAATAGGCGATTTCCATTAGCGGCGATATTATGACGTCAACTTTTTTGTCTCGGAAGAATTTCCAAAATCGGAGATGGTTACTGCCTGTGCGTGGGCTTTCTTCGTATACATGGCAAGTTTCACGAAGATCCGATGAAAACTCTGGGTTGTGAAACAAAAAATGTCAAAAACTGGAATGACGTCAGAAAAATTGACATGACGTCTTAGTGATGTATCATATGTGCAGTAATTCATCTCTGCTAATGCCCTGTTCGATTCCCGCAAACAGAATTTAAAAAGCTTGCCTAGTTTGAGATAATTTTTTAGGACATTTCCATTCGCGGAGATATTTTGACGTCATAACTTTTTTTTTCTCGGAGGAATTTTCAAAATCGGAGATGGTTACTGTCTGCGCAGGGTATTTTTACATATATATGCCAAGTTTCAGGAAGTTTCGATGAAAACTGGAGGCTGTGAAACAAAAAAGTCCACAAGAAGAATATGAAGAACAACAACGTGAGTAAGACTTAGAGATCCTCCACGAGGATCTAAAAATCCCATGGTATTTCTTCGACAGTAGGACTTTGTGTGTTCGTACCCTGGTTCCATTTCTAGCTTTGAAATCAAGGTAGGCAACTTTAATTCAAAGGATATGGATTTTGTTCGCTGAATAAAATTAAATGAATGGAATTAATGAAGGGAATACAAGTAAATTTATGGATTAGCTTAATAATGTGTGGATATTGCACAACACTCATGGGTCAGATAGCCTCCTCCTACTCCTCAGTTTCCTCGTTTTCCTTCTATATCGCTGAATAACACAAAGCATCGATGCACTTGAATATCCAAATCCACATCACATTGTGTACCCCTTGTGTTGTTTGTTTATTTTTGGTTTTAACGATTAAGGCTCATGAAAGAGCAACATGATGCAATGTAAAACGACTCAACACACAATAGAGTGGCGGAGATGCAGGCAAATACAAATATGTTTGGGGTCGTTGAAGGCTGGGAATTGCTTCTTCAAATATGGTGTTGTCAGCTTTAACAGGTGTTATGCCTGTAAATTAGAAAACTGGTCCTGTCAAAAAATTGTATGTTGCATGTTGTTTAAACAGCTGTTGTTGAACCAACTGTACAAACCTCGGTGTGTGTTGTGAGCGGCAATGTGGGAGTTACTTTGGTAATGCGTGTCTATCCTTGGGCCTGTTAGGTTGAGGCAGCTTATATCATTTGGCTTTTTGCACCGTATTGAGAGCATCTTTAAAAGTAGAATTATGTTGTTTATGATTGGCTTGCCTTTTGGAAATTTGGACTGTGTTAAATGGGGCTTCCCTTCACATGTCCACCTACCTCAGATGAATAGTTGTTAAATAATTCCTATTATAGGTCTTTCTGTTGTCATTACACTTCTGAAATCCCTCATAAATCAGCTGGTGGAACCACTACCCACAGTGAGCAGGTGAAGAACATCATGCCAGCGGGCTGCTGTTCCCTCTACCCTCAATACTGCTCAGTGCTGCCGTATAAACCTTTGAGAACATGGAAGGCCTGTTCCACTGTGAAGGAGATCTTCCTTTCCCAAAACAAGGAATCAGTCACAAAATGGCAGGCTTTGTGGTCGAACGTTTATGGTGAACTGCCCCGTGCTGAAAAAAGGAATCCGACAAATCTGACATCTCAATTTCTGACAACCTTCTTCTCGCTATTGGTGCTGGTAATTTTGAATCCTTCCCCAACATCCACTGCCTGCAAGTGAGAGCGTACACGCAACTCATCACCAGTGCAGAAGCTGAGCACCCTTTCTTCATTACGAGAAGGAACTCGAGAGTTCAGAGAACACGCCACCCCGTTGATTGTTCAGGTTTAAACAATTGAAATTAAATATTCATTTGTAAAGTTAATTAAAAAAAAATTTGGGAAGGTTAGTACCATTGATGCATTTATACACCACCTTATTTAACATGTCCAAGTACTGCAAAATGGGATTTTCTTGAAAGTGACAAGAAGGTGATTTGTGTTCTACAGTGTTCAAGTATACAATTCAAATTCAAGAAGGGTGAGAATTGCTTAGAAAAACATGTCTCCGACCAACGTGATAGTTTGCAATTCCAAAAAGGGCACAACTCTGTGGGAAAATATTGACGAAACGCCTTGAAACTCGAACTTGTTCTGTAACTTATCATAATAAAGCCATGAACCAAGTTACAGTTGAATATGTTAAAGGGTATGGGGGGAAAAAAGTCTGAAAAACCCCAAGTGAGATGCATGGATAGACAGACAGAGAGCACACCAATAGTCCTCTCCGGTGAAACCAGTAGGGGGGCGAATAAAATGAAGATTGCAAAGGTCGTGTACAAAAATATTGACGCAGTGGCTAGATAACACTTTACATTAGTTCTTCGTGCCTGTTGTTTGTGTCCATTATGACATCCTTAAAAATAGTAAGTTTCGTGTTTAGAATGGTTTTCAATTTCGTTTGACTGCCAGACAGGCTGACAAAGTAAAAATATTATCTCACTACAAGTTCGTATTCCGATTCATGTTCAGATTCATGTTCAAAGTAGAACATTCAATTTAAATTAAGTTGTTCCTCGATCGTAAACTGACATTTTGTGGACTGACGGAGAGACGGACAGGCATGAACCGATTGCTTAACCCCGCCCTTCGCTTTGTGCGCATGGGGTAATAAGACTTGGAACACTGGATCTTCTATGACTGAGGAACGTCGATCTGATCTGGCAGTAATTGCTTTGTTTTTTCAGTGAAAGAAATCCCATTAGATGAAATCGGTCACACCTTCGTACAGACACACTCAATAAAGCTCGTTCCAACTTTCCTGTATGCGGAATGACTTGCACAATCAGTTGTGTAAATCCAGAATTTGAGCGCTCCAGCATTGTGTACATCATACTTGCTGTGATGAGCGATTGCATTTCGGAGCTAGGTTACAATGTTTGGCCACCCGGTACTTTATAAGCTCATTTGTTAATTTTATTGAGGACAATTTTGTGTGGAAAATTAGGTCTCGATTTCCCACACGAGATATTTATTTTGCAGTGCAATGTCTAACTCGTAACTCGACCTGGTGGTGGCACAAACATGTCTCCACTATCACAAACAAAAATCCTGGATCCACCTCTGTTTCTTGGACCAAACAGACACATAAAGTAGTCTTTTGGCCTTCACTACAGCAGATAGGTTGCTTTAAGAAACAATTGTATTTTTATTTTGTCTGTTCACCATTTTTTTTTCTTTTTGCAGAACTCTGTAACATGCGCATGTACACACACACACACACACACACACACACACACACACACACACACACACACACACACACACACACACACACACACACACACACACACACACACACACACACACACACATACACGGACAGAAAGACATGCCCGGTTAGCAATAGCGCAGAGCACACAGAGGCATACCACATGAGATAGCAACGCCACGACTTTGAAAGGCTTGGAGCTTAGAAAGGGATTTAAATTGCGTAGTAAGGTGATTTCAGATCTTCTAAACGTGACAGACTAATGATTGCCAACCCGATCCTCAATCCTACTCGCACATGACGCAATCCGTAACATTTGGAAACCGTGCCACAAAAACCTTCACTCAATGGGAATCATTATGAGTCCACGAGGCAATACAAATGTGCTTCAGACATCTTGACGCGTGTGCACGGTCTGCACTTTCAGATGTCTGAACCACGTTGGCAGGTGTGAGGAACACTTGTTAGCCGTTTTAGCAAATTATTCTAATCCACATAATTCTATACTTTAAGAGTCATTAAAATGCACTGCTACTGTGGCTAGATTTAACATTTCCTGCATAGTTTCATCCTGGGTTTTACCAACTTGCAATAAAGTGAGAGAATTCCTCGTCTTTATTACCCTCAAGTCCTCAGCACAATGGAAACGGAACCATGTGCAAGAGTTTCCATTGGGAAAAGAGCGAATAAATAATTGCTGCATTTGCTCGGTTTGTTTGCATATTTCCAGCAGATATTCATGAAACCCCAAATGCCGTTTAAAACTGTCATTTTGACCAAGTGGTCATCGGTTCGCACGACGTAATGACGTAAACATCTTCGTCCAGTCATTTCACTGCGATGACCTGTTATTCTTCAATGACATTGTGTCTTCGCTTACTCGGTGATGGAGATTGTCCTACAGTTTATTAATTTGTTGTTTGTATTGCTTGTGACAATGGTTGATATTGTTCCATGGACTCCATGGCAGGATCTCGGCAGCTTGTAAGCTGTCATCCTTTGGTGTTCGTTTCACTTTCATTTTTCACATCCTTCGTTGTATGTTGGCGGCTCTGACCCAAAACATATCTCGAACCGCGTTTCTCAATGCTAGCAAACAAAAGGCGTTGTTCAAAATCTGCCCTGATTGGTGCAAGATGTATCCTTATTGCTTGAGCCGAGACATCCCTGGGGTTTTGCGCAAATGTATCCTACGATGTACTGTGTTCCCAGCAGTTCATAACGCGTGCGTTGCTGTGTACTTACCTCATGATGAATGCTGTTTTGCCTCTTTTGGTTGAAGCTGCATCCTGTTACAATATCAATGTCGGAGTACGGCAAAGGAGGTATTTCTCCTAATGCATTCACTTTAAGGCTTCATCTGCGGCGTATTTACTCCATGAGCTCCCTGCACTCTTGGGTTTTGGCGGTTTCGTGCAAATATAATTCTCCAGTTTTTGCCAGCGTTTGGTTATTGGAAACGTTTATTTAGTTATGAAGTATAGAAATGCCCAGCACTTTGAACAGCCTGTCGTCTCTGCCGGGATGTGAGAAAAGTAAGAATTGTTGAATGAAGAGCATAGCCACTTGGATGAGTGGTGTGCTCTGCAGATGCTTAAACACAAAACGATGACTAATCTTTGGCAAGTGTTGCCCACAATGATCGAGTGGAGCTTGGTGCTTGAATAAGTTTGCTTTGTGAATCAAACTTATTGGAGCATATGGAATTTATTTTTGGATGAAATGCTTTTGCGTACACGCGGATTTGAGAGCCATTCTTGTGGGATAAGACCAACACGGACAGCGTAACCATCACGGAGCCTGTGAGGAGGGCCATGCATCCTCCCGGGGCCCTGTGCACACCAGGAGGGCCTGCTTCCTGCAGACCCCCGCTGCACTCTGCCAAAGAAGATAAAGAGCAGGTCTTGAGGTTGATCCCATCCAGGCTCACACCATTTACATCCCGGCTCCCCTTGACTCCACAGCCTGCTTTTAAGCAACGTGGGAATGTGTTATCTTACACTTCACTCTGATGCCGCCTGTTTCTCTTCCTTTCTTATTTTAACAACTTTCCCTCTTTTTTTTTTTGTTCTTTTAATTTTATTTATTTTTGTTCCAGCAAATTACCAGCATCATATGATCCATCTCCCTGTGCTCTTACTGTCCCATTCTTTTTAAAATCATATATATATATATATATATATATATATATATATATATATATATATATATATATATATACATACATACATACATACATACATACATACATACATACATACATACATACATACATATAGATATTGCCATTTATTATCATTGTTTGCACTTGCATGAGATGAGCATGGGAAGCACTCTTGAAAGCCTGGAGGGGAAGTGTCACGAGATAATATACTAAGGGATTTGTTCCCATCGAAGAGAGAATAGAGGGTTGAAGGAATGTAGAATTGTGGAGGGTAACCAGGTGTGGAATTCTGAAATAGCATGTGGTGCTACCTTGGTGTGCTGTGGGAGGATATAGTTATAAGAGAGAGAGAGAGGGAAGAGCGAGGCCAGAAATGAGGCAAAAGAAACGTGAGAGAGTCCACCAACCTGCCCTGCAGTAGGTGAGAAGCAGACCTTACGACTTGGCCTCTTGCTGAGAGATGCAATTAACATGGAGATTACTGGACTCAATTGCCTCCAGGGGAGCAAGATGGGCAGCAGCTCCAAAAACCAAGAACTAGGACCATGAAACTTCAGGTGAAGGCCTTATACACTATCATGAGCTCGAAGCAGCTCACAGTGGACTTAGCTCTTCAGAAAAAAAAACCAAGGCATTGCCCAGGTTTCAAGGCCAATTGGGAGATGTGGTTCGCCCAAGACAGTTTGCGAGGATTAGGAGCTCCAGGGAAGGGGAGGAAAAGGAAAAAAGACAGCAGAATAAAAGTGCAAAGGAAAAGGAGGAGAGGTGAGATGGATGATACAAAGTTAAACATAATAAAAGGGGGAAAGCAGAGCCTGAAAAAGATTTAGTTGTTCTGTTTTGGGGGGGGGGGAGGTGTCAAAGTAAATTAAAGGCACTCGTTAATCGTGTGGGGGAAGGTGGAAACATGCTGATCCTGAAGATCAGGCTTTGTTCTTGACGTTTTTGACTCTCTGCAGTGGTGAAATTGAGAAAAATACCCAAGACTGCCACGTGACTGAACAAATGTCCAGGAGATTGACCTATCGGGCAACTGACTTGGAGGGATGTGTTGTTGGTTCGTACATTGAACAAGTGTTCACGGAAGCGATCGCCCAGTCTCTGCTCTGTCTCAGTGACATATTTTTGCAGAGTATGCGTGAACAATATTCATCTTCTAGATTAAGACTAGTTTTCCATTCCAGCTTGGAAAGTATGGATGTGTCAGAGATGGTTTCAGAAATTCAAGTGATGTCAAGAGAGATGATCCTGATCTCTTGTTTAAGACTTGGTGCACCATCTATTGGTTTAAAAAAATCAGCATGCCCATTGTGGAATCACCAGAGAAGAAGCCAGACCAATGATCAGTTACTAGAGTTGGAGAAAAAAATAAAGCCTGAGGTCTGCAGCAATGATGGATTCCATCACTCTGTTTATGAAGGGGAGAAGGATAACCTGTTTGTAGTTGAGTGGATCAGACTTGGAACCATAGTTTGAACAGGGTGATGTTTGTAATTTTCCAAGATGAAGATAGGAGTCCAATTGAGAAAGATCTGGAGTAGAGTGAGAAAAGATTTGGGCCAAAGCACAGTTCTTGAGGATTACAGTGCCAAATTTGATTGCAGAGATTCAATTCAGATTCAGAGGATTCCATTGAATTTGGTTGCAGAAGAGGAGGAGATTGGGACAATACTCTTTGCAGAGCGTTGGTGCTGCTTCAGCAGCCTCCTTAGCTATTGGGCACAATCCTGGACGGGTCGCCACTCCGACACTACACCAGCGTGCTGGCTGGCACTCGTTTGCCGACCGCGGAAGGATGACAGGCCGAGTTAACCCCACCTGGTATTAATTCAGCAGTCGAGTGGGATTTGAACTCAGGACCCGAGGAGCCAAAGCCCGCCACCCTAACCATTAAGCCAACACCAGGCAGATCTCAAAATTAAGGGAAGAGATGTCCATGTTCTGCAGAAAGGAATCTGTGATGGTGAAAATGGTGGGTAGGGGAAGGGAGAGGTTGGGGACCTTGGTATTTTCAGTAATGATGGTATATTAAGCTTTTCCAGAGCAGTGTCCAACTTGATTCCCTCCTTGAGTCAAGGTACAGAAGGGGATGTTTACTCGGGACAGATTTGACTAGGCTGCCACAAGGCTTCCGTGGGCATGGTGAGAGACTTGAAAGTTTTTGATGGCAGGTAAGCTTCATGTTGACGATGCACATCGGTTGCAGTCTGTGCAGAGGGACTTTTAGGTTCCTATCAGTAGTGTTTGCCTTCCAATTGGAGAACTTGAGGTGCTTTTTTGTGATTGGCTGGCAACGTGCCTTACTGTACCAGAGTCGGAATGGTGAATGGGACAACTGGAGGCATGAGGGGATGAACTGCTGACTGGAGATTAAGCAGTCTCTCAATAAAGGAATTCCTGGAACTTTTGATGTCTTGAGCCAATGAAATAATGGACTTGTTTGTGAGGGAAATCTGGGATTTCAAACCAGATTAATCTGCCTCGCCGAAATGCCATACACATCGGCCCTTTTGTGGCTTTCTGAAGACCTCCAAGGAGACAAACACGTTCACAAGGACATCATCAGAAAAGTCAGTGGAAGCAGGACATGTATGAGGGAAGGTTTAACATCTCTCTATAATTCCAGCAATCTCTGTGTGTCTGTGTGTGTGTCTGTGACCGCTGTTTCTCAACAACCACTGGTCCGATCTAATTGGAACTTGCCAGGTATATTGCTGGGGACCTGAGTACGTGCCTTTTCAAGGTTTGATATTAATCGGACAAGTGGTTCCCAAGTTATGGCCATTTATTTACCAAACCAATGACAGGACACGTTGCTGCGTAGGCGTGGCCGATGGGGAAAGGGCGCCTTAGTTACCAATGACAGGACACATTGCTGCATAGGCATGGCCGTTGGGGAAGAGATCCTCAGTTACCAATGACAGGACACGTTGCTTGGCGTTTTGCACCCACAGTATCTATCTTCTCTCTATAATTCCAGCAATCTCTGTTTGTTTGTCTTTTCAAGGTTTGAAATTAATCGGACAAGTGGTTCCCAAGTTATGGCCAAGTTAGAGCGCGTTCCCCATTACGGGTTACAACGTACGGACTTCCGGATAGTGGTGACTTACTGTATTCTAATAATTTCTCGATTTCTTATGTGCATTTATGGATAAACACAATGCCCCAATCCATTCGTCGTTTACGAGAGCGAAGGAACGGCCTGTGTGTTTGTTTGAAAGTTTTTTTTTTCTTGCACGTACGGCATGCGAGAGCGAAGGAACGGTCTGTGTGGTTGTTGTTTCTGGCGCACGGTTTGAAAGTTATTATTATTATTATTATTATTATTATTATTATTTGTACATACGGGCACGCACATACGGGCACGCACATACGGGCACGCACTAGTCACTAAATAAACCTAACAAAGAATAAATGTCATTTAGTTGGAGGGGAGTAGACAAATAGAGAGACAGGGCAGATGTTCAACACAACTCCTCGGCTGCAACACTGTGAACGATAGTTTGATCACTGATTCACAGCCAACTGGCATGGTGGCAATTAAAGTCTCCACAGACTTGAAATGGTGAAATAGGATGTGTGCACAGCAGGGAATCTATGTCTGAAAAAAGAGCCTCATTGGTGGAGTTGTCAAAATTGGGGGAAAGAGGGGTGGAGGGTGGGGGGGGGGTCCTGAGACCATATACATAAACAAGAGGTTACTATGGAGAGAGAGATGCAAACGCAGAAATATGCCATTGAGTCTGGGGGGCCAATTCGGGGTGGGGGCTATGTGTAAGGCAATTGTGAAAATGTACGACAGCACCTCCACCAGGATGATTCTACCAAAGTTGGGAGCAGGGTCTGTCAAAGCACAGGTTAGGTGTAGCCAAGAAAGGAGACAAATGTGTCATGAACATCTTCTGTGAGAGAAGTTTCTGTCTGGACATGTAATGTCAGGCGATAGAGATTTCCTGGATAGAGAGACCTGAGAGGTTTGCTCAAACCCCTCTGATGCTAGAGATTGTGTGAGGATATCATCGAGAAGCAGAGACTGGGGGAAGTGGGGTTGGGGCCTTGAAGATTTTGAGGGAGATCAATTTTGGAGGAAGTGGAAGGGGTATTAGGGAATGAGCAAGGAATGGGAAGGACAGATAAGGGGTAGGAGAGCTGCTGGGGGAGGGTGGGACAGGGAGGTGTCTGGTGAGCTGAAATTAGGAGTTTGGCAAGCCAATGGAGATGGGCAAGAGAGCTGTGTGGATTGTTAACATGGAGAGTTAGGTGCAGAAGTGGTTTAATCTGGAAGCAAATATTTATAACAACTTCCTCTGCACCTTTTGCAACCTAAGTTCTAGAACACGATCACAAAGATTGCAGCCAAGTTGGAATAGTGGACTATTCTGCAGCCAGGGTGGAAAAGCACTGTATATTTTTTTTAATGATGTGCAGATTTGGAGTTTTTGTTCTGGTAAGAAATGACTGAAGGAAAATGTGACCGGCAGGCAGCAGAGGTGGGAAAGTGGGATGGAGCAAAGCAAACATGAGGGTAGATGGGAATGGTAAAAGCCGATGTAGAGATGGGTGGAGCATTCCAAATTTCTTATTAAATCATAAAAAAGTGAAGTAGGCCTAAAAACAATTACACAGAGATGCACATGGCGAATGAATAACTGATGGATTGAGTGAAAGGGGAAGAAAGAAAGAGGCTTTTAGATATTTTTTCAATACTATTTAAAAATGAATCTTTTCGTTGGGGATAAGAAGGGAATTTCGTGGAGGAAGGTGAGCGGATCATGGAGTTGAAGATAGGGAGGAAGGATACAGTTCACATGGAACAGGAACGATTAGCACAGCAGAATATATGAAGAAGTAAGGAACCTAGCGTACAACAGTCAATGCAAAGGACATCCACAAGGTTTAAAGGAATGGTTTATGGTGATTTGGGTAGAGACCAGAGAGATTGTGATGGCAAACATGTATGGAAACTGCTCGAGCCTTTGGGCTTACTCAGAAAACATGAGCAATTTACAAAGAGCAAGTAAATGAAAACGTACAGACTCTTGATTCTAGCAATCAACACAACGATGTCTGATAATATTGCGACAAACACTGACAACACGGTGTCTCAAAATAATGCAGCTGGGTAGACCCTGCTCCCGAAGAGCCCATCAGGACTCGTCCACATGCTGAGAACTGAACAACTGCGTTTGTCTATTTGGTGTTTCCGCATGAGCACATCCCTTGTGACGCGAGATCTACAGTCCTTGTCGTATTTGATTTATAATACATACCCACGGTCCTTCGTGAGCCTTAGATCGCTGTAGGAACAAGAAACGTTAGCAGATAGCTTTGCTTTTTCATTTCTTAAATTGACCAAAGCTTGTGAAGAAACATTTTGCCTCTAAGTTAAATGGCCCAGTCATTATCTGTGCACTGCCTTATACATGGCCCCGAGCTGAGAATTAGAATGGTGAAATGTCGTCACGAGCGGCGGATGTAATTGGAACCCAGGAAGAACCAGGACAACCGGATTACAAAATTATAAATAATTTAGTCATGGCAATCCTCTTGCAGAAACAGAAGGATAAAAGATTAAAGTAATGAAAAACCTGGTAAATATTTCAAAGTAAACATCGCAGTAAAGTTTTACCAAACTTCTCATTTCCTACCCTTGTTCTGGCAACCTCCTAATAAATCCATCCACAGCAACTTACGTAACACATGGGATTGAAAAAGTTTACACAGATGTAAATATTGCTTTCACACTTTGTCAAATGCTTTACAACACTAGTCAACTAAGTCTTTAAACATAACACTTAAAACAACACACAAACTGGTCAATATCAGGGTTTCCGTTCTCATGTGTGCATTCAGACTGGGAGTTCATTATAACCCGAAAAGAAGGCAATTAGCCACGTACATTCATGGATGCAAGCCGATTAAGTGAGCACGCCAGCTTGTAAGTGCACGTGCTTAAGAAAAATGATTTTTAATCTTGATTTCTCTTTCCCTGATGCAATCCAAGTGCGAGAAGCAGAGGTGCAGCTGCGGCGAAGTCAAAATGGGCCTGGAGGAGCACCATCTATTTCAGGCTTAGACCTGAGTAAGACGGCCCATAGTGTTGAATACCCACAACAATCTCCAACTCTCCTTGCACCGTTGATACAAATGAGGACAACTCCTGATGCCCAAGCAGCGTGAAAACCAAAACACCTAATTTTCACCACCTCATGGAACTCCGATGAACTGAGGCCCATGAGAGGCTGGAGGGAACGTTTATTTATTTATTTATTTATTTATTTGCAGGAGCGAGGCTCATGGAATTGCTGTGTCAAACTGATAGTGGGGCAAACATCAATGGAATGAGCAAACAGGAAAAGAGGAGGGGAGGAAACTGAAACAAGCAAGTAAAATGGTTGAGTTAAGAAAGGTTAATGGGGTTAATAAAGATCATGGGTCAGAATTGGCGATGACAGATGGCGGTGCATTGCTTGCCTGGAAGTTTAGTCGACCTGGATTTTTGGAAGTTTAACCAGAAGAGGGCTACTTGAAGAACATGTGCATCCTGGAGTTGGAGAGAGCATCAGAGGGCTGGGACAGCAGAGGGAGCAATGTTGGAGAATAAACAGTCAAAAACAGAGACCATCTACCTGCCTGCGATGTAACAGCAACAGACCTTGTTCTTCGGCCTCATCATGAGAGATAACAATGATTTTGCAAGCTCTGAATTCCACAGAATACAGGAGAGACCGATGTGATGCTGGGGCACCATCCCATATTGTGTATCATTGTGCAACGACACTTCCCTCAAAGAAGAACATTATTTTCTCATAAAATATATGATGATTCTCACAGTTCCCCACAGATCATAACTGTATGATTTTAACTGTGCCGTAGACTACGTAAAAGTACCATGCTTATCCTTGAACCATTCACTATATCAGGACAGACAGGTTTATTTGATAACTCCATTATACGAAGAGCATATGCTCTTTCGATCTGGAAATGGATCTCTCGCAACAGTATTTCTGAAGAATTAAGTTTAAAACCTCCTTAACCCTATTTATCAACTAAATTTCGATCCCTTATCCCACCCCCCATTATTTGGAGCATTTTCTAATAATTGCACTGGAGTATAGTTCTGATTGTAAAACATTGCACATGAGACATTTGACAATATGAGGATACGTCAGACGGCAACATGCTCGTCAACAAGCCATCTCATCTTGGTTTGCTCCTCGACGGGGTCGGATTGAACTTAAACTGCCGAGCTGCTGAAAGTGCTGCATGCATGCTTCATATCTTGGAGCTTGTTCCTTGTGTTTCGGGATAGAAAGACAGCTGTGTCTCTTCTCCATTTAAAGTGTGGATGTTAAAGATCCGATGGTATGTTTTGATAAGAGTATGCCTTTGCATACCGGTACCCTCGTCAAATTTCCTGATTGTAACGCTTGCTGTATCACGAGCACTCCCCAGAATAATTGGAAGTTTTTGTGCATCTGGTCAAAGCACGATGGTCAAAATGGCCTGCTTTTATGTCTAATATTGCTTGTGATTACTTGGACCAATTTAACATGTCAAAAATCTTTGTTCTTGCATTTTCTAGACCATTGATATGCTGCTGCCAGCAGGTGTGTTGCCATGGTCCAGAGGCGAGGGGGTACCTCTTATCGGTGCAACCCCTTTGGGTACTCGCTCACAGCCTGGCTCAGAGAAGGCCAGTAGCCCCATCAAAACGAAGACTGTCACAGGTGAGAATTGTTCATTCTGACAAACATGGAGAGATGAGAACACGAGTTTTTGGCCTCATCAGCTCCAGCTGAAGTAGGGAATACCTCGTATTAAAAACTTGGAGGTAAAATTGTTTTGAGCAGTAACATACCACAGTGTGCTCTACACCATTATATGGGATCCTTTCATGGTTGGTTGCCTGCTTGAAAAGCTAGACCATCCTGAACCGCTTTTAGAAACTTCCTGCCATGTGCCTTGAGAGAGAGCCTCAAAAAGAAGAACAAAGGGCGTGCCGAACGGCTTGGCTAGGCACGGATGCCGAATCTATGGGTAGAGACCAAGCTGTTAGCACAGGTTGCCATGCTACTCTTCGCAGACAACATAATCTGGCAGTGAGCCAACTCGGACTCTTGCTGCCACAGTTTGCCTGTTTCTGAAGCAGACGAGTAACCGGCCTGAAAGCACTTAAATGTCTCTGATGCAGCTGGGAGGTGGCTTCAAAGAGAGAAAATCACATCAAAATCGCACAAAAGGTTCTGGGTTTTACTCTGAATTTACTCTGAAATGACTGCTGCAGTTTGGCCAGAACTTTCTTTTTTCAACTAATTTTCAGGATGTTGGGACGGGGCCTAGTGCCGGAACGCATTTTCGCCGTTTGTTTTTGCTCGACATGTCTGACAATTTATTTAATCCAAATTATAACGCATTTGCATACGACTGACCGATCCTCATTATAATGTACTGTATTTATTTATTTTCTGAATTTTTTGTGATGTACAGTAAAAGTGCGTGCCACGTGCAGTCAATGAAGTGCTTTACCTAAGTGTCTCTCAAGACATTGAGAAATATAATGAGCTGAAAAAACACTTTTGCCACGGTACCTAATATGAATGGACTTTAAAAGTTTATTTTCTTAACGCAAAGTTAACAGTAACTGTACTTGTTCGGCATTCATCCCTGGGGAATAATTCTGAACATACATTGTTCCAAGGCTCGGGAAATGAAAACACTATTCTAGAGTGTTGATGTAATGTTCGCAGCACGCCGAGGGCTGGGCCTGCCTTTCTTGGCACCGTCCGTGTTTTAGTACGCTTTGCATGAAACGTGGGAGAACGCAGCAATAAACATGCTCTCAAATTGGCACCGTCGCATTGTTGATACCATCGGTGTTAATATGAATCGGGCAGCGAGGAAAGATGTTTTTTTTTTGTTGTTTTTTTCTTGTAAAATAATGGCATGTGTGTGACTGTTTTCTCATCTGCTGAAAGCAAGGCTAACTTGTGTAATCAATCTTGTGCAGTGTGAGAATGTTCCCCCTGCGGCTCCAGCTCTGGCAGCCATGAGAAAGCATGTCGATTGCAGTCTTTTAGTTCTGTAGCCAGTGACGTTTGTATTACATCAGGCGTGTCTCGTGAGCAGAACCATCGAAGAAAAGGAGTGAGAGGTTGGGTGGCAGGAAGGAGATGTAAGGAGTTGGGTTTTTAGGAGGGCAGAAGAGCAATTTGAAAGCCTCAAGAAGATGATGAATGATTTGGTCATTTACATCGATGGGCGCATTGAATATATAGATTACGGAGTTGTTGGGTATTGTGTGGCATGGCAGGTTTATTTCTTTTGGATAATCCATCATGATTTTTAATGTTTTTCAGGTGAGAGTTATTACTTCTTTTTTTTTTTGGTTTTTGTTGTTGTTCCTCCTAAATAACCAACTTTGCTTACGCAGCATTTTGCAAACATCCCTGACACAATTGCTCCCTGGAAATCTGTGCATCAATGTGCCATTCCTGGAATTGCTTTTTGTTGCCATTTTGTTTTTAGTGTCATTGTGTTTATTTAATTTTTATTTTAAATTTTGATGTTACTCTTAGACTTGCGGAAGACCTTGTACGTAAATTGCATACAGACCAACAGCCTGACAGTAATCATCATTGTACTTCATCATGACTTGCAAGGACACTAGTAGACAATGGACAAGTACAGATAAAACTAGATCGGCATTCAGTAGAGTGCATACCTCCGCCAGGCTGAACAGTTTACTTTTTTTATCCCACTGATAGGCCGGATCTGCATCCGGACCCAAAACAAAATTGAATAGGCTTGTTTTTCTTACATATCCACCTCGTACTCCTAGATTTGTGACTTAATATCATGCTATATATCATTTTTGGCCCCATACTTAAATGGTGAAGATTCAGTTTAAAAATTATTAAATTTTCATATCCATATCCAGATCCTGATCTTCACCAAAATTGGATAAATCTGTCCTTGTCACACACTCAACCTGTCCATCAAGGTTCGTCCAAATCGTCCATACCTTTATGAGATATCCTGCTCACAGACAGACAGACAGACGGACAGGGGTGGAAACATAACCTCCATTCATCTTAAGTGGTGGAGGTAATAAGGGATTTAAATGTGGTTCTGAATATCATGATCTATCTGTTTTGATGGGAATTCTAAACGGTTCCTGAACATTAAACAAGCTAGACTGGGAATATTTCCTGAACATTACAGGGTCAAATTTACTGAAGGCATTGAAGAGTTGGAGCATGTAGAATCGCTAATTGCCATTCAATCGCTGAGGAGCGATTATCCAATGTGTGATCAAAACCTAATCACAAGCGTTTAAACAACAATGAAACTTTTACACTTCGGTGAGAGTATGTGCAAGATTGTGTTTCAGGCCTTGCAGCAAGCATTGCATGGCTTATAATTGGTAGTTTACATGGAACGTTTGCTTTAATTGGCTCAAGAGGAGGCAGAAGAGGATCGGAATAGGGCAGTTCACCGACGTGCATTGAGAATCTTCGAGGATAGTTGCAATCCTCTGGAGAAGCGTAACAATATCATATTTGTCCGGAGTTGCAGACTCTCGAAGGAATCATTTTGTTGGCTGCTGAATCGAATGTGAGATGACCTGGATCGACCTATGATGAGGAGCAATGCACTGAATCCCCGACGACATTTATCTGTGGCGCTGCGATTCTACGCAGGCGCATCATTTCAATTGGATGATGGAGATATGGGCAGGATTTCACATGCTAATCGGCTGTTTTGAAGCACACAACTAATCGGCTGTTTCTCTCCCTTCGTAAATTGCTATTTAAACGGGTGATTAGCTGTGCATGTACAACAATGTTTTGTCAGCATTTAAGGGTTAGGCGTGTGTTAGCAAGACGTTCGCTCAATGCCTTTCGTAAATTTGGTTCATAAAGTATAACATCTAGGAGACACTGGCAGCTTTGCTGATTCTTTACATTTCTGACTTGTTGATTTCCTAACTAAACATTGTGTTGTTGATTGTCGTGTTTGTTTGTGTATGTGCATCTCTGTGGAAGTGTGCATCTCTGTGTGAGTGTGAATCTGCGTGTGTGCATCCCTGCATGAGTGTGCATCTCTGCCTTGCGTGTGTCTGTGTGTGTGTATGTGCATCTCTGCGTGCTTGTGAGTGCATGTCACTGCGAGTGCATGCATCTTTCTCTTTATTTTGTCATTCCACGTATTGCAGGATGGTACAGAGATAGCGCACTTAAGTTTAAGCTGTTTGGTGTGGTTCGAACTTCGACATGATTATAAACAGTCAGATCAGTGCTTCTCAGGCAGGGCACTGCCTCACAAAGTATCTTCCTTCGGATGGACGTTATGCTGGCAACCCATCTTGCAAGCATTAGCTCGTGAATGTTCCTACGGTGTCTTTTGACGAAGCGGAGGTGAGGTATTGCTGGCACCTTGAACAAATTATAAATTCTCGCCCTTGGCCCCAAAGACAACAGTGTTGTAACGCATTCCTTTTCCTTGGCCGAATCTTAGAATAAATTATATTGTTCGATGTCACGTTGCTTTGGCTCTGCGATGAGGTGAGAAGAGGGAGTTTATTTTTGACCTCGTCTAACTCACTATAACATGTAATTTTCAATTAGTGGCTGTGTCTTGACTAAAGATCTTGGTTATTCTTGATTTCTGTTTTTCCTTTTGAGTAAGGAATTTATTTCCATAATTGGATTGGAGTTTCACTTCATTATCCTATGGAGTCATATTTTTGGTCTATGGTAAATCTTTCAATTTACTTGTTTGTAGAGTTAAATCAGAGTTTATTTGAAGAAAAATAAATGTAAGCAACACTTCCTCGTATTCGCATCACAGGAAAGCACAACACAGTGGAAGGTAGAACAGTAGGTGCATGACTTAGTGTAGTTGCGGAACTCACTTTTCATCGAGTCACGTACATAGATGTACAGCTTTAATTTAAATGGTTGCCAATGATACCCCTTGTACTGTGCGCTGTCTAGGTTCTCGAATCCTCAACGTGCCTGGAAAGCCTCTCTGTGCAGAGCATGCTGAGAGCCTAAACGATGAACGGGCAGGCTGGACAACTAAACTGTTGTGGGATTCTGTGAAATGCCTCACTCTTCAGGTAAACGACAAGCTGTGCCTTTGTGAATGCTCATATAAAGAACCGTGCTGTGTTTATACAGTGCCCTGCCAGAATAAAATGAACGCTGCTGATTATAAACCAACTTCTTTTCTTTTTTGCATACAGAGTCAAGGCTCATGGAAGAGCGAGAACAAAATTACAGAACAAAAGGAACAGTAGGGGGAGAGAGACACACAGACAGACACCAACAGCAGGTTTTAAGGACAAAATTGATGGACACTTGGATAAGCAATTGGTGTGGAGAGGAATGAGGTGTGGAGGAGGACTCATGGGGTGGACATGATGGATACATAAGCAAACTCCCAGGAAGGTAAAACTGAAAATTTTGAAGATGTGTTTGGGGGTAGGTGTTGGCAGGGGAGGGGGTTGACATGGGTAGAAAAGATCATGGTTTTGGATTGGGGATGATCTGAGATGGTGGTGTCTTGAAGATCTGGAGGGAGGAATGAGATTGAAGTGGGTTTCACAGGTGGGGAAGAAGAAGGAACGAATGAGTGGAGGTGAGCAGTGATCCTGGATTTTTGGGTTCTGGATTCACCAGAAGAGGGTTGATGGTGGACCATGGACTGTGTGTGACCGAATGTACGGGGGGGGGGGGTGGGGCAGAAGAGGCGGCAAAGCACAGAGAGGTCGGAGGGTGCAAGGCCAGAAAGGAGGTAGAAGACAGAGAGACCACCGACTAGTCTGATGTGTAGGTGATTGGCTCATAGATGGCTTCATCGTGGAAGATTCCAATAAATTTTTAACAATCTGTGATACGAACACAATCAAATGGATTACATGTATTCGGATCTGGTAGCATAACCTTTGGCATAGGGTGCTTGAATCTGTTAAGGCATCAATGACATCGGTGGTTTTTTTTGTTTGTTTTTTTTTGTATGTCAGCCTTGTCCAGATTTTGTCACGTGGAGTAGATTTTATTGCAGCTCTTTTTTATTACTTGGCCGAGATCAGCTTTTCCACAGCTCCTGATCCTTATGTTCCCAAGTTTTTGATGCTGTTCGTGTTAAACTCTCCACTTCTCAGGATGACTAGTTGAGACAAGAAACACCGGCAAGGCATTTTGTAGTCTATCATGTAAAATACCTTGCTGGAATACAAAGGAACCCTCTAACACCAAGAAACCTTCATAATCAAAATACTACCAAGGCATTCTTCAGCAAGGAAGACATTTACTGGAGGAAGATGGCAACCACATGCAATACATCTCGAGTCACCTCTCCCTGGAAGAGACAGAGTGGGCTGCAGCTTCTTCTGTGGGCATCATCGAGTCCTGATTGCCATACAAAAGAAGCGAACGAAATACAGAGTCATGACAGGAATACCATCAACCATTTTTTGGAACGTATAGATCAGGAGTTACGGAAAGGCTGACCTCAGCCAAGTGATATGCAAGAGCTTTTTTTAACACAAAGTCGAGGCTCATGGAGGAGCAAGAACATCGAATGGATCAGGAAGTAACAGAACAAAAGGAACGGTAAAAAGAGAGAGGGGAAACACGCCGCCAGCAGGGATGAGGGACAAAATAGAGGCACACTTGGACAAATAAGGGATCTGGGGAAGAATGATGGTAAAGGGTGGACACACGGGGTGGACAAGGTCGATACAGACGCAAGCTTACAGGAAAATGGCTGCAACAAAACGTACTGCACCTGTGGCATATGCTGGATCAGGTTATCATGCAGAATATCATTGATTTGATGCATTAACGTTAACGGATTCACGCACCATATGATGCAAAAAAGACATGCTACAAAATATTTAATATGTGTTGGTCTTTTGATTGTGTTTGTATGACAGATTGTTAAAATATATTTTGTTTACAATCAGGGATGTTCATTTTGTTCTGGCAGGGTACTGCTGTGCAGGTACAGTTGGCTTTAATAAATGAGCAAATTAATTCCTTGCATCCTATTTTTGCATTTCTTCTTCCTCTGATTACCTTTTCTTACCTTTAAAATATCGCTCTACCATCTGTCCACAATGCCTTTCCATTTTCATTCCAAACCGCATCAATCGAATCTCTCATACCTCACAGTTTGAGATGCAGCCCTGGTGCGTGTTCGCTCCTCGAGATTCTCTGACTCCTTCGACCGGGCATCTTGTAAAGAACGCAGTTCCTCGAGCACTGCATACCTGCTATCGGAAGGCGTGCTCTCCTCCTGGCATATTTGTACTGAGTCTGCCTTACACCCGTGTGCTCAGTGCCGGGCACAAGTACATTGCTCCACTGCAGGGCATTCCACTTGCCATGTCACAGCACGTTCAGCAGGAGGGTGCGTGACCAGTTCATTTACTTACACAGGTATACACCAATGTTTTGGTGTTTATCATGGATGCTCTTTCTTGCCGATGTTAATACTTGTTGCTTTTTTTTATTATTTTTTTTTAGGTGATGCTTTTCCTTGGACCCTCAACCTCGAGAATTGCAGCAGCTACACGATCATGAGTGAGTACGAGGGAAACAAAGAGCAAGAGAGCAGGGTCCGACCGATAACGCATAGTCTCATGGATCCAACCGGCTGCACCTGCACACTAGCGGTGACAGCTTCACCCCCCTGTGAATCACAGCGCACCTTCGCTGTTTGTCTGCACGTGGACCTGCAGCCAATGGAGATGGCATTGTGCAATGCACAGGTGATTTTGGGCTGAGGATTTTGTTGCCTTATCACCAGTCTTATGCTCACTTTTCCTTTATCCTCTTTATCGTACACTGATTGAAACGGTATTTTTTATTCATCACTTGCATTTTAAAATGATTTTTATGATGTTCTGGAAAATAAAAATGTCAAACTTCAAAGTTTACATGACTTATTCTGAATACAAGTCAGCTCTTTATTTAAAGGGGCACTGCAGTAGCTTAATTTTTTTTCTAGTAGTACTGTATTTCATCTCCTTCTTCCATGAATAACAGTTATAAAGTCTTGTGAGTTTTGGTTAAAGTTTATTCACTGGTTAGAGTACCATTTAAAACCAACTTTGGCAAGTGTTTAGAAACATTATTCACGAGTGTGCTTGTGAAAGCCTGGTGAGAGGTTTGCCTGAAACGTGCCTGGATTCAATATGTGCTGATTTGGTTGTTGATGCATTTTGCTTCACAAAAACAGTGAACCAGCCAACTTCCTAACACTGCTGTGTTAACAGAGTTTTTATGGGCTCAGTCGTTCCATCCTCACCGGCTTAAATCATAAAGTGCAACATGATTTGGACTTTCTTCACTCGAACAAGATGGACCCTGAACAAACAATCAAATTCGGGTTGTCTTTGGCATTCCCATCTGAGCATGTGGCTCATGATACGAGGATTCCAGGTTCAAAACCAATTTACTGTGACGATTTGACCAATGACTGCCAACGTCCTTGTAATTTGGAACTACACTGATGTCTCCCAACGTCCTTGTCCTGCATGTGATATATGTGTCAGCTCCTCCATGGGCCTTCTGGATCACTACTAATTTAAATTATTATAAAGATTCAGCTCGTAGTACTGCTATGACCGAATGTCTGTCAAACATCTCTCACTCGTGGATCGACAAGGGACGTTTGCACGTAAGGAGGGATCGCTTGACGTGATTGTAGACATGGCATGCATCATGAGATGCTTTGGGGTAGGGGGGGGAATTAAATCTATGTTAATACTTGAAAGTTTTCCTCTCTGATTTTGAACATTCAAAAAGCGAATGATAAAGTAATGACAATCCAGCAATGAAAGTTCCATGTCGGCCAGAAGTGGCAGTGTTTCGGATGGAGCACAATGACGTAACACTAACATCCGCACGTTGAATATCTGAAACAAACCATGTTCATTGGCCCACAGGCCAGTGATAAATGAATTACGATGTAATGGCATAGTTGAAGTTTGCAGTTCATTCCAAAAACAATATGGTGAAAGTTTTGTTTGGTCAGCTGTTGATTTTCTTTTACCCCCAAAATGGCCAAGAGACCAACATTACCAGGCCAGTGACAATTTAGTTGAGAGCATGGCTTGAGATTGTAGGCAGGTGGTACGTATTTCGCTAATACATATAAGCACATGCCTTCTTGTGAAATGTAACAACAGCATATGGAGCGCTGCTCGTACAAAGTTTGTTTTCACATTATTTCTGGATGCAGTTTTTTAATCGAGCTTTCTGAAAGTGTGTTTTCACAGCACATTCTGTAAAGATGTTATTCTTTCCGCTGTAGCTCATGATGCATCATTCACTGCATTTCACTGATGTTAGAGTGTGTACTGTATTTACATTGCTCTTGTGTGGTTAGTGACATTGGAGTTCCATAAGTCCAACGACGGAGTATGGAGCGCTCATGACAAGTGGTCGATGTTTGTAAGGCTCGAGTCAATATTAGACCGGTCGCTACCGTGTCGCAGGAGTGGGGATATTTTCCGCTGAGCAGCAGCTCCTCCAAATCGATCCCTATCACAACTGAGGGCAATGTAACAAGCCTTTCCCCAGTGGCTACCACCAAGTTTCTCATTGTTTTTTGTGTTCCAATTATTAAAGCAATGATTATTGTTAAAAAATAATAATAAAAACATTACCATGGGAGGTTTATAAAAGGACTGTGAGTAAAAGTTTCGACTTTTAACCGTAACTTTAAGTTATGTAATTTGGTGGCGCCGGATAAAAGTTTCAGTTGTTTTTTCTCACACTCAAAGCCTTCACACTTTCAACACAGGGCAATTCCCATTGCTACTGGCTAGTATACTCAGCAGATGGGATATGTGCAAGGTTATTTTACTCCACTGTTCATGCAGGTTCTGTTGGTGACGGATCTGCTTGGAGCTATACTGTTGACATTACGACAGCTGCACCATTCTACGCCAGGCCAGCACCGTGTTTCGTTGGCACCGGAGATGCAGGGTGGCAGCACCGCCAATGCGGCGTCACAGCCGGCAGTCAGTTCTCCGGTGCAGAGCAGCAAGAACACTGCCCAGCTGCATACCAGCTCGTGCAGCTACTCTGCCGACGTGAGCACCACACCTGAGGTCAGTCAGACGTCGCTCCTGGAAGGCAATTTTTGGCCTTCCTTACCATTTTGGCCATTGCTGATATTTTGTTTATCTATATATTACTAAAACTCTCATCTTGTATGTATGTATGTATGTATGTATGTATGTATGTATGTTCCCGAAATATAGCCAAAACGGTACACAATAGCGCAAAAATTTTCTGCCCACATTGCTCACCATTCTCCTGAGGTGTGCAGTATCAAGTTTCTTTAAAATCGGGCAATGAAAAAAATTATTAAAAAATCAATTCCCGATTCAGTCAAGTACTCTTCGGGAGAATTTGATCAATGCAAACAACCTCAGCAGTATAGTTCGCTGGAGCTATCTTTTTTTTTTCTTGAAATTATTTATTTAAAAATCTAAAACATTTAGTATAGACAAAGAACTATTTATTTTTAAGCATAAAATAAACCTCCATTTTGATCTAATAGTTCTGTGTTCATTAATAAATAAAATTGTGTTTAGAAGATTACGCACAATAATTTCTTCGACTTTCTTATCTCTGTTATTTTTTTCACATTGACGTGCAATATCAAGTTTCGTTCAAATCGGGCAACAAAAAAAATTACTAAAAAATCAATTCCCGATTCAGTGAAGTACTCTTCGGGAGTATTTTATCAATGCAAACAACCTCAGCAGTATAGTTCGCTGGAGCTGGATTTTTAAAATCTTTTTTGAAATGATTTTTTTTATCAACCGCTGTCACAACGAGAACCCAACGGGTTCACAAGGATCGTCTTGCACTTTATAAATCGCTGTTCATATTGTTCCATAATCTGCCATGGATTTCTGTCATTACCCCACGCATGCGAAGCGAAAAGCAGGGTTAATCAATTGGTTGACTTCTGTCTGTCCATTCGGTCATCTGCAAACGTCAATTTATGATTGAGGAACAACTTAAGTTCAATTGAATGGTCTATTTTGAACACGAATCGGAATACGAACTTGTAGTTGGGCAGTACTTTGGCTCTGAATTCATCCCAATCGCACATACGCAGAGAGGAGTGTGATAATATTTTCACTTTGTCTGCCTATCTGGCAATCAAAGAAAATTGAAAATCATTCCAAACAAGAAACTTACTGTATGTAAGGATGTCATAAAGGATACAAACAACAGGCACAAATAACTAATGTAACGTGTTAATAATAAGGTGGTGTGTAAGACACTGCATCTTCAGCGGTTAATTTCCGAATTGTTTTTTTCTACAACCTTTAAAGTCTCTATTTTAATTGGATTAAATATTATATTGAACACTGTAGAACACAAATCGCCTTTTTGACACTTCCAAAACCTTTCCATGTATCAGTACTTGGATATGTTATCTAAGGTGGTGTATGTTCACTGCAATTCCAGTTGTAAACTTCCAGATTTTTTTTTTTTATGCAACCTTTAAAATCTTTTTAAATTTTATTTGAATTATATACTTTAACACTGCACCGGGTAAGGTGTTCCATGAACTCTCTTGTTTTATTTGTGAAAGTTTCTCCTTTGCAGAGAGGAATTTTTAATATGTGGGCCATCAAAAGGCACAGAGGAGCATGGCAATTTGGAGTTGGCAAGTCTAATCTGAGTTGTGCTTCATGTAAAGTTAACAAAATAAACAGTTTTTGTATTTCAATTCTGCCCTGTTAACACTTCAAAGCATTTCAATCTTAGAGGCGGAAACATTTTGAAGTCTTTCGAGCAGTGAGCAGAGCGAACTCATATACTTCCTCATGGGCTGCAGGCGACGTGATTGTTTAGCCGTACGTCCATATCATGAGCTGTTGCAAGCCTGTTACCCAAGACTACCTCGTATTTCTTGTAATACCATCTCAATCGTGTCACTACCCGGCTTTTCCTATTCGATATTGTGATCAGCTTTTGTTTCAAATTTCAGCTTTTGCACCTTATCTCAACTGCTTTGCAGTGATGCCATTTTATCCTGCTTTATTTTCCTCTTCCCACAATTCCAGCATCCTCAGCCTCAAAAGAACACCAAAGGTGGCACTTGCACTGTATCCACCGTTTGGTTTTTCTTGGTGTCACATGGGGCTGGAATTGGGATGACATTACTAGACCAACGAACTGTTCCATCTGGTGTAATGAGAAGGGAAAATGACCCACAGAAACACTTTGCTGGCCTGGTTGAAATTGACGTTTCCTGGGGAAGGCAGGAATAAGATTGGTGAAGGTGGTATTTAAGTGATTCCAGGACAGAAATAGTTTGTTTGGTGAAAGAGTCATTAGTGCTTTTTTCTGGAGATTAATTTTGAAGAAAAACGGAATAAATATTAAGCACTGTGATTATAATAGTCGTTGAAAATTGTGGATCTTCCAGCAACGTGGACGTGTTCTTGTCTGTGTAACTTTTCACCTCCATTGTCTCCTCTAATATCTGCCCAAACGTTTCTGTTTAATTTTTGCTGCTTATTTACCCCATCAAATATGTCCCTGACAAAATGCTATTTTGTGTACTATTGTCTACCTGTGTACCGGCCGCTGTCCCTCCCGCTTCCACGTCAGTTACCACCACACACCGCTGTGCTTGTCACCCTTTAGCCCAAGGCTCTTACCCACCTGCCCGGGCTTTGTGCCCGTTACCTTGTCGTTGAGTCACTTTCCTTCTGGCTGCTTAACTATGGTGGAGCTTTTTACATTGTACATGTTAACATATGTACATTTTGACATAAGTGCAAGTCGGCTGTCTGCACAAACTGGACAGTTTTATTTATTCATTTATTTATTTTAAGCCCTTTAATACAGTTGTTATACAAAAAGATCTTTGTTTTGGAGATGTGAAATCGAACAAAGGAGAGGTGTTTACGGGTTGTGAGTGGAACGAGGAGAGCATATATTTACCTATCAAAAGAGAGAATCATGATTTCCAACAAGGACAGAAATATTCATTACTATTTCTCTCTCAGCATTGTCTCATCGTGTTTTCCGGCTCCTTTGGGAAGGATGTCAACTTTTGGACAACTGAAATGTTAATGGGGAAATTGGTCTTTCCAACGATATTTGGAATGACAAACGTTTGGAAAGTCGGTGCGCAATTTTTCTTTTCCTTTTTTGGGAGCCTTTTTATTCCTTCACGTGTTTAAAATTGCCCTTCGGGCACTTTCTTCAAATAGCAGGCACTGCTACGAACAGACGATCTGTCATGGCCTGTGCTTTTAACCTGTACCGCGCACACATTTGTTTTGTGTGCCTTGGCCCGTAATCGGAGCGATACCGCGATATCAAAACATGTACTGTGGTACACAGTCCATGCTTCTGAAAGCATCTTATTTAGTGCAGAAAAAAAAGCCACAATCTTGAAACAACTTCCATAACAACTGCCTGACTTGTTTCTTGAAAAATGCTTTTGGTAATGCAATGCAATGAAGTATAACTTTACTGCACATTCCACTCTCTTTACTTTCATGGCAATGAGAATGTGCCATGGAATTGAGTGCAAATGCAATATTCCTACGGCAACCTCACGACGACAACATCAACAAATGTTTTACGACAGGATGATGGGATTCCTCCTTACAGATATGTCCACTGCATCAGTTTCGTGCAACATCAAATATTCCATATCTTTCTTAGCATTTTCAGTCGGTGTTTTTAGGACATCCTCTCGGCTTTCTTCACAGCTTCATCTTCTGACCTTCGTTGCACATGACCAACCATACCAACCAAGTCTTCTCTTCCTAGGTTCTTATTCACTAGTAATGATTTTTAATCTCTTCCTGATTTAATTTTTTTTTTTTTTTTTTTAGCTCGGTAATCCATTCATCCATCAGATCATTCTCATCTCAGTTCTTTCCATTATTTTTACATCTTCGATGTCACGATCCCTTCTGCAAACCAACACAGCATGATGGGCTAAGGTACAGAGCCTTTATTCTGTAGTAATAATCACGTAAGGTTCAGGGAGGAACTTGTACATTATTCACATCAATAACGAGTGCAATAAGAGATTTTGAGGTATATTACCATTAACCACAAAAATATGTGTATCATATGTATATCTAAAAGTATGTATGACTTTTATTGTGTACCATGGAAAGAAAAATATAGTTCAAAGCTTGAATTGTGTGCAACATTGCTGTTTACTTTGAGTAAGTTGTACAGGAAGTACAATATTGTTTATTCAATGCTGGTCAAAGCATTCTGGGTATAACCAAGATGGCAGCCAATATAGTCGTGTGCGTCGGGAAAAGTCATGGTGTAGAAGAACATAAAACCAACTGAAATTCACAGGAGATTTTCTGCAAAATTTGGTGATTCACTTGTTTCACCTGTCTGTGTGTTTTAATGGTTCAGCGGGTTCAAAGTCCTGACAGGACGGTGCAGAGGTAGCACACTTACCTTTGAGCTGCGTAATCTGAGTTCAATTCTCGGCCGGACTTTAACTTGTCGGATTTAGGATTCACAGGCAGGGTGTTGCATCACAGAGTGCACTGTCCCTTGGACGTGCATTAAACCAGGACCTGTCTTGCGAGCGTTAGCTGATGGACGTTAGATTTCCTATGATGGAACAGTTGGCATGTTATCACTGACATCCTGGCTGAATTCCGGAAATTCCTGTCCTAACTTATAGGGAGGGGGCACGGCATCAGTCGCACAGCTGTGTTCACTCGCAATGACGCAAACGATGGAACCACTTGCTGCAGAAGACAAAATTGAATTGGTAAACAATCTTGAGTGTTCTTTCTTGCAACTAACTGTTGTGACTCGAGTCAGTATTAAACGTGTTTAACACCGAATGCTGGAGAATCATCAGGTGACGATACATTAATTTACAGAAGAATTGGATGTCTGTGTTGGAAGTGTGGACGTGATTAAACATTCACTCGAAATTCACGAAAGCGAGTGCAAAGCTACCAAAGGACTTCGTGATTGATCAAAAGGAACTTGCTATTCCGTTTACAAGTTTCACAATGTTTGAACTTTTCTTGAGGATTCTTTCTAAATTTTGCTCATCTCATGAGTGCACGATTAGCCTGGTTCCTGTATTTAGCAAAAGGTAGATCTTGCCGGCCTTAGATCTGCATTCCCAAGCAACTGTATTTAAAGTACTAGGTAGTTCAACATTGCCAATTATTTGATTTGCTTTACAGGCCCGTCCCCTTCCTTACGATAACATTTCTTGCAACTTTGCCACCCACAAACGTCTAATGCAAGAACTCGTTTATGCTACAACTCCCTTTCTCTGAAATCCAAGTGCAATAGAGTGCTGGGATTTACCATGTTCGGTCACCGTTACTGAGATTATTTTCTTTTCAATCCTCATTATTTTATTTTCCTTCGATTGTTAACAGGCTGAAATTCAGCGGGTATTCTTGCCTGCGGGTACATCCAGTGGGTGGTCGATGATTATGCGAAAGAAGATTGTGACATGTCATGACACCCTGGTCTATCATTTCACACCTGGGTGAAATTGATTTTTATGAATGGAGATAACATCGGGGAATTGTCATAATGCACCCAGGCAATGCTTGGAGAATGACTTGGAAAAGAGCGAAGAAAAAGGGGGTACATACAGCATATATGAACAAATAAATGCTGAGTATTGAAGGAATTACTCTGTAAGATGCATTCACATCGGAGGAGCAAGAGTGGTTGGGAATTTCTCTACCTTTGCTGGAGGGAATTGTTAGCGAGGTGGGGTCGGATAGAATTTGGAAGAGAGACATTAATGACCTTGACCTTTTCCACAAAGACAGTTGAGGTTTTGAATTGATTCAACGGAGAGTAACAACAGGCTGCAAAATATATCCAATTTAGAGAAATTGGCTTGTGGTAGAATGCAGATACAACAGCCTGTTCACTTCAGACTGGAACATTCTACAGTATACATGTTACCGAACAGTACATCTAATTTACTGTGGTGTAATTTTTAAGCCGGTCGACATTTCTTTCACCAGAAACTGAACTACATGACACCGTCATACAAAATGTGACACACTGTTCACCACCATCTTGCAAATTCCCAGAAGGATTTGTGCAGATTTGACTTCATTTCACATGGTCGCCAAATGTTGCCATTCCCACTCCACAATTTTCCACGACATCTCCTGATTATCAAAGACAAAAAGTGCATGGTAACCTAGAATTGTCGTCTGTCTTTACAAGAATAACGACAGCTTTAGAGGCGATCAATGTACTTTTCCGCCAGTATAAATGACATTAGGTGATATCAATGTACAATACTTGTGCTCTTACATAATTAACTGGACTCGGTGACATAATGGTTGTAGCATCCATCCACTCTAAGCCTGGGAGATGGGTGGTTCAAACCCAATCCCAGGCGATTTCATCACAAAGACTTAAAAAATGGTACATGCTGCTTCTTTGCTTGACACTTAGCTTTTCGTAAAACGATAGAGCATGGATAAACAAGTATAGATTGCCAACCATTGTGCAGGCTTGATGGGCCAAATGGGAAGCCCTGCTGCATTGAAAGTTACTTGTAAGAGAACGTATTATTCTGACTTACCTATCCTCCATCCCCTTTCTTCGGTGCAACAAGGAGGAGACAGCACAGATTGGAGAGGACTGTCCCCTTGGAGGTGCAGACACACTCGAACAGCGGACCAGCCTATTGGGGGCCAACACAAGGCAGGCCAGCTTGTGGCTACAATGTGTCCTACCACGTCTGAGCATCCGGCTCTTTACACCAGCACAAGGCAGTAGTCCGTCAGCTGGTATGAGGAATTGATCTTGCTTGGTTAGCGTTTCTTGTCTTTTGTAAGCCTATTAATTCCTCTGGCTTCCTTTTGATTGCCTTATGAGTCTTTCTCTCATTTGGTGATTTCTATTTGTACAACTGGAAATAATTATGGAAAAACACACAGAATACGCACAAATAATCAGTAATTGTAACTGATAGGTGTATATAAAATGCAAACACAATGCGCTATTGCAGAAATTATAGAAAAACAAACTGAATACATTGTTCAGTGCATCAGTATTTGATATGGGGATCCTTTGCTCAATGTCTTGCTTTCATGCATTATATCTTGCTTTCATGTACCAATACAGTTTGTAAGTGTGGAATATTGTTCCAAGTGTCCTGCATCACATCCCACATTTAATTTAAGGACCCGGTCACTCTACCCTGGGCATGCTGCTTCTACTCTTCCAACAATCGATAGAGCTGTGGAATCTCAGATAAGAAATCAGAGCCGCCTCTCTGCATATAACTCTGGCATTTGACACAGTTTGGTATCCCGCCTTTCTCTGTAAACTCTCAGCCTATGACATCCAAAGCCACATCCTCTCATGGCTTGTTGACTTCCTTCACTCTCACAGTCAGCACGTGGCTCTCAAGGGGATGTTCTCCTCTCATCTCCCTGTCAAGCCTGGAGTGCCCCAAAGCATTATCTTGGGTCCAGTCCTGTTCCTCATCTTCTACATTGATCTTTCTATCATTGCATCCCTCATCCTTCAGATAGGCAAGCAGCAGCCTTTTCACTCTCTTCAGCCATTGATAAAATTATATCCTTTTTGCAAATCCCAAACCCAAGTTAACCTCCAAAGCCAGCTGCTGACTGGGAATCCTCCTTCGTGCCATGTCTTTCCTTAGCAAATCTGAACTTTTAATGACTAGCAAGGTCTTCATCTGCGGCACGATGGAATAGAACTCTCCTTTTTGGATTGGCACCCCTGCCCCATGCCTTGCACATCTTGATGTTCTGTTCAGTGTTGTTCTGTGCTGCTCAGTGCTGTTCTGTGCTGTTCTGTTTGTTTTTTGCTGCTCAGTGTTACTCAGTGCTGTTCTGTATTGTTCATTGCTGTTCATTGCTGTTCATTGCTGTTCATTGCTGTTCATTCCTGTTCATTGCTGTTTTGTGCTGCACAGTACAGTAAACAATAAACTTGTGCTGTCTTGTGCTGTTCTGTTTAGTTCAGTTCTGTGCTGTTCGGTGCGGTGCTGTTCTGTTCAGTGCTGTTCGGTACTGTTCATTGCTGTTTGGTGGTGTTCTGTTTTTATTCCCGCGCTTTCGAAGAAAAGCGGGAATATTGTGATTGTCTCCGTCCGTCCGTCCGTACGTCCGTCCGTACGTCCGTCTGTCTTACCCTGTAACTCCTCCTACACCGTTTGAAATTGGAACTTGGAACTTGAAACTTTGGGACATAGTAGATATATATGGATGGGGAAGTGCACAACAATTTCGGATTTTTGATATGACCCCTAGGGGCCGGGCCAGAGGGGTTGGGGTCATGGGTGTTGATTAAAAAAAAAAAAAATTGTCTTGTAGCTTTTTAAATCAAACATATTCATGAGTTATACATTTAACAACATATTTTTTTTAAACACATGATGATCAGAGGGTGCTTGGGGGGTAGGGGGTGCTTAGCGGATAGGGGGTCAAATAGCTCCTCCTACACCGTTTGAGATAGGAACTTGAAACTTTGGGACATAGTAAATATATTTATGGGGACGTGCACAACACTGTCGGATTTTTGATATGACCCCTCGGGGCTGGGCCAGAAGGGGTGGGTTCATGGGGGCTGATTTTTTTTTTAAGTGTATTTACCATTGTACATGGTAAATTCTTATATATAGAGCTTACTTATGTGGCCCCCATGAGTGACAAACAGTCACAGGTTTTACTGTATTTATCAAATTGATTATGAATAATTAATATTGTTACGTTTGAGGGGGGTATACATTCAAAGGGTAATTAGGATGTTTAATTAGGTATGCCATGCTGTTCGAGTTTACCAGGATCTCGATGTAATAAGTAGCAATTCAGTGGTGATAAGTTGTCTAGTAAATGTTCATTTCTTCAAGGGGGAAATGATAATTGTCACGTAATTAGATAGGGACACTGGATAGGGTAAGTGTGTCTGCGTAAACCCCTTTTAGTAGTCCCTGGAGGCTGGCCGTGACGTCACAGGACAGGGCTGCGGATGGCTCCACCCCGTGATCACGATTGGCGGAAGGCGACGGCGGTGGGCCAATAAAACGGCTCGATTGGAAGTGACGAGGACGGGAGGATAAAAAGGTTCTGTTCGGGGTCGAAAAGGAAGAGGAAGAAGATCGGGACAAAAAGATCGTGTTTTTTTGGTGTGGAGGCTGTTGCGCGGGAAGCGTGTTTGTTGTTGCGCGGATTCGATCCTGTTTTTCATCGTGTCTTGGAGCCTTGCTGAGCCTCGTGCCTCACCTTGGTTGGCTCTGGGGTTCTGCTGATTCGGAGTACGGGGTTGAACGGCGGGCGGACCTGCCTCCCTCTCCTGCTCGCAATTTGGCGCCAGAACTGGTTCCCTGGCGGCTGTGAGCGGACTTGGGCCTGGACCAGGAGGTCGACAGCACCACGGTTTCTCCTGCCCCCCCCCTGACGAGAGCAAGGCCAGCTCGTCCGACGCTGATCCAGGGACAGTTGCGTCCACACCACGGTCCAGCCTGACCACCAGAAGTAGCTACGTTTTGTGTGTGTGTGTGTGTGTGTGTGTGTGTGTGTGTGTGTGTGTGTGTGTGTGTGTGTGTGTGTGTGTGAGCGCGTGTGGGTGCGTGTGTCTGTGTCTGTGTGTGTTTGTGTGTGTGTGTGTGTGTGTGTGTGTGTGTGTGTGTGTGTGTGTGTGTGTGTGCGTGCGTGTACTTGGCGCCTTAGAGGGTTTGAGACTTGTATATTCATTGGAATTGTCTGTGTTTTCCCCACGCCCGATCCCACACCATCCCGTCGAATCTCCCCGGATCCCTTTTCTTGCCGAGTCTTGTTATTTCTGGTTAATAATAAAAACAAATAAACGTCATCAACTCAGTGAAAAGTGACTCGTGCCACCTTCCTCGTCCCGTTTGCGGTAGAGCGATTAGAACCGCCATGTTTGGGTTATAAATAAATAAACCGCCTCCATCGTTTCGGCTCATTCTACGTTGGCGGGACTGTTCAAGTCCCGTGGACGTCACAATGTTATACACAGTTAATTCCTATGATTAAATTGATGCACAGTTCTATATTGCTGGACAGTGTTAAATTAATGTTTCATGAAATGTTGACATGCTTGCAATGACTTCTGATTTAGTAAACATAGTAAGTCTTTGGTCATAAAGCACATCAAATAGAAAAGAATAGTCAATCCATTTTGCAAGATAAAATTTCACCTAGCGTTGATGGGACAAAGCAGTGCGCGCGGGAATATGCGATGGTGTGCCATCGACAACGTAATTCTAGTTTCTTTTGTTTTTGTTTTTTTATAGACATAGTTGAAGCTCGTGGAAGAGCTGGTACACTGAACGGATCAGGAATTAACAGATAAAAACAGGATGTGAAACACGCATGCATTGGGTGGACAAGATGAACACAGAAGAAAGCTCCAAGGAGGGAAAACTGGAAAATTGGAAGGAGTATGGATCTCGGTGTGGTTAATGTGGGTGTAAAAGATTATGGTTTTGGATTGGGGACGATCTGAGATGGTGGTGAACAGCTGTTTTTACGACCTGGAGGGAAGAATGAGATTGAAGAGGATATGGAAGTTGATTCCACAGGCAGGAAAGCAAAAGAGGAACAAATGAGTGGAGGTGAGCAGTGATCCTGGATTTAGTTGGTTTCACCAGAAGGGGGTTGATGGTGGACTGTGAGCCCTGCAGAAATCTGGGGGAGGAGAGGGGACAAAGCACGAAAAGAGCAGATGGTGCAAGACTAGAAAGTAGGCGGTAGAAGACATAAAGACCACCGACCTGTCTGTGATGGTGAAGTGATAGACTCAGTTTCATTGTAGGAGATTCCAATTTCCATGGAGGCCTTGGTTTCCACAGCGTTTAGCTGAGCAAATTGTGTAGCAGGGGAGCCAGCCCAAAGGGGAGAGCAGTACTCCATCAAGCTGTGGATGATGGCCTTGTAAGTGGATCGGAGTACAGGTGTGCCAAGAAAGGATGTTGTACGATGGAGGATGCCTAGTCGG
>NC_140969.1:49829529-49917029 GCF_056783735.1 Eptatretus burgeri
AGCCACGCGTCCCAGCCATGAAACCGTGTGAGGGCACGGGAAGAAAATTGGGGGGCGAGGCCCGAAATTATGAGGACACCAACACAGGCGACGGGAATCTGGGTTTTTTGAACCAATAGCTTAAGCGAGAGGCGCTTGTTGAAAGCCCCGGGGTAGTTTAAAAGATAATGGTTAGGGTAGATTAGGAGATGTACCCCTCCGCACCATCCATCCCCTCGCTCTCGTTGTGGGCCGCTGGACCCACTTTGTGTTATAGATCACTGAACTGTGGGGAGGCCATTCTGAGGCTTCGTTGGGCCTCGACACAAGACGCTAGCCCTCCCTCATTCCCCTCCGGGAAGGGAACGTAGGGGTTGGGAGTAGGATAGGTGACAGGATCGGTTAGCCGAACAAGGACGATAAATTGGGTTAGGGGACGAATTATAGTGGGAGGTATAGGAATAAAAGTAAATAAAACAAAAAAAATTAGTTGGGGCTAAATTGGGTTTTTACAAATCAAGGGAGTGGGTATGGACAGTGACAGGCAAAGGCGATAGGTTGGGAGGGAGACCGTAGGGTAGGTCCGAGCCCGCCTTCCGAGTGGCCAGCACCACCGCACTCCCTCCACCAACTTCCACTGACAGGCAAAGGCTGGCCAGCTTCATCTGCTGGCTGTGTTGCTTCAAGGCCTGTGCCGGCCCACTTCGTCGGCTGTGTTTTGCTGCGAGGCCTGTACCAGCTGGATCGTCTGCAGCTGTTTTCTGCAAGGCCTGTGCCAGCCAGATCATCTACCGGCTGTTTGCTGCAGCGGCCTGGTTCTGCAGGCTGTGTCTGCCTGCTTTTGCCATGCCATGCCCACTGCCCCTGTTCACCAGGCCCGTTCAATTTTGCTTTGCCCCCCCCCCCTGTTCATTTCCATGTGCGCCAGGATCAAGGCAACAGTTTGCAAGCTGCGAGAACTACCCTGTTAGCAGCTACAACACTGGCCTGCAGTGGCAGCCCGTGCACCGTGTTTGCGTCCATCCATTCATCCATTCATCCATCCATCCATCCGTTGTGCTCATTGCGTGTGCCACTTGAGCTGGCACGGAGACTGCGTTTGTGCAGCCCATGCACCGTTGTGGTTCACTGGGTTCATTTCAAAGGGGGAGACCTTGGACTGCGTGTGAGCAGCCGGCCACGTTCCCTGTCACCTGCATTGCTTGAGCCAGAGACTGCATGCGAGCAGCCTGGCTCCCTGCTAACTGCTTTCTTTTTGCAGAGTCCATTGATCCTGGGCCATGGTTTAGTGTAAAATTTGTAAGTTAAGGTTAAGATGTACTGTACATATGAGTGCACCCCCGGCTTGTCTGTCTAGCGCCGGCAATTTTATTTAAGTCGTCTGTGTGAGTAGGTTTGTTTAGTTAGTTACTCAGCCCTCAGGTTATTTATTTTGGGGACACGAATACCATGAATGTCGCACTCAGGGATCCGAAGGTAAAACGTATTAGGGGAGAACGACACATGATGGCACACGAGAATTTGACGACTCGGGACGTGTCTGTAAAAAGGGGAGGGGGTAGTGTTGTGATTGTGGAAATTCGCAAACCACCATTCAGGACCCTCAGGTGAGATATCTTCATAGGTACATGTGCATAGGTACAGCCCATCCGGGCTGTGACGCTTTGAGTTAGCCATTTTTTTCTGTTCTATCTTTTATTTCAAACAAACAGCATCTCAACAACCACGCCATCCCCACCACAGCGCCAACCACGCCACCTCCACCAACTACGCTACCACATCTTCGCCACTCGCCATTCAGCAGGCCCTGTGCGGTTACTATCTCCAGGCACAAACAGAAAGCAACGGCTATGCTCGGGGGTTTTCCTGCCTGTTTTTCCCGTCGAGGTTCTCCGTGCTCGGTGTGGAGGAGGGGTGATGCAGGGGTCAAAAGTGAGAAAGGGTGGGGGCCTCTTTTTGGGGGAATAATTCCCTGGCTCCACACCAAGACTGACTCCCCCGGCCCCCGCACAGCGCGGGGTGGAGGTAAAGCGAGAGGTTACGCCTCCCTTCTAGAGGCTTCTCCAAGAAGCTCGAAGGGAGGGGGGGCCAAAAACGGGGCGGAGCGAAGGGCTGAGCCCCGCGCTACAAAAGGCGGATGGGACGGACCTTGAGGGTTGTTGGGTTGGTTGGTCGAGAGTTGGAGTGAGTGGTTAGTCGAGGGTTGGTCTTCATGGTCGTCTTCTGGCTCGAGTCGCGAGCTTGTGGTTCCTGCCTTGCTTCGTTGACCCGTGCGCGAGCGCGGAAAACAGCGCCGTAGAAACCCCATCCGTTTCCCCAAAACCCCGTCCGTACAGTCGATTTGACCACACGAGCGACACGCGGCACGAGCTCGCGGAGCACGCCGGAGGGGCTCGGAGTTGTGGTCGCAGAAGGAGGACTTGACGGGATCAGGGAAGTCGCACTTCCATTTTCTTTTGGGGTTTGGTGTAAACGTGTGTGTGTGTGTGTCGGCGCCAGTCTGGTGAAGTAAAACTGTTAAGTGTTGCCGTGTGCTCGCTTAGTCGGTCGTAGCTCTGCATTGTTGTTGTTGTTGTTGTTGTTGTTGTTTTAAATTGCTTTATGTGCATTCTGTTTGGCTGTATATGTGTGCTCTCTGTGTGCCGCGGAATAAATGTGCATTATGTTGAACTGTTTTCCCGTTTCGCTTCGTCTTTTCTTTAATTGAATCTCCTTCTTGCTTCACGTAACGGGTTCGTCATGGGCTTAATACGCCCAATAATTAATCGGAACCGTCGAGGCCGACGATAACACCGCTCGGTTATCCCGATAGCACGGAACGGATCGCTTAAGCGGCCCGTGTCCGGAGTTGACCTGCGGCGAGGTGCGATCGCCCGGTCTACCATCCGCGTGGGTACTTAGGTAGGTTGAGTTTGGCGAACAACCCTATCCTACGCGGGTGGCCGATTGGCACGATCGTGGTGAGGCCGAAAGGCCCACCCGTGTACGGGAACGGTGCAACACACAGATGAACAAGAGGTGGAAATGGAGGGGAAGTCCCAACCAGAGGTACTCCTGGGGGTTGGGAAGTGCAAGTTCAGTACAAAGGCAATGGGACATTGAGTTATTGATGTAAAGTGCAATTCTTCTGCCAGGGCATGGTTCAGGCCAATCAAATTGGAGGAGATAATTACTGAGGAGACACTAAGGAGTTGGGGATGTCCTGTGGGAGAAAGGATTCTGTTAAACAGATGATGTCTGGTTTATCGGCAGCAGCCTGGATTGAAATATTTGTCAGGTTAGTGTGGGGACCTCAGATGTTTGAGGTCTTCACAGTCCGAGATTGGGGAGGGGGGGACGAGGCATTGGGAAGGTGCAGGATGGGGGGTGGGGCTTTGCATGGCCAAGGTGAAGCTTTGGGGGGGTGGGTGGGGAGGTTGATGGGGTGATTCAGAAGGGGAAGGATTGAGTGTGTGGAGTGTGGAGGAGCGTTTGAATATGTCCGGTGTGGGGGAAGGTTTAAGTGTGTGGTGTGCAGGGGAAGGTTTTCGTGTGAGGGGGAATGTGAAAGTTCGCATGTGTGGGGTGTGCGTTAAGTTTTGAGTGTGTGTGGTGTGCGGAAGGTTTTTGACAGTGTGTTGATGGGGAAGCATTTAAGGGGTGGGGTAAGGGGGAAGCATTGAGTGGGTGGGTTGAGGATTGATGCAGAAAATGAGGGACATGAAGCTTTGAGGGGTTAGGGTGTGGGGGTGGATGCTTTTCCTGATTCCAGATTCCCAACTTTGACAAGTGGAGATCAAGATCATGGGATGGGAGATTAGAGTGCTTGTTTACTGTATGGAGAAATGCTGTGCTCTATGAGCAGGGGCAAGGGTGTGGTGTGGGGGCGGGGTGGGGGGGGGGAGATTTGTGGATAAAGCGCAGAGCAGACAAACACCTCAAAAAAAAATCATCCTTTTGAAAAAGAAGAGACATATTGTGATGGAGAAGAAGAATATGTGCAGCATTTCTGAAAGAGGTATGAGTTGAAATGCATTCTTAAAATTTTTAATTTTTTTTTGTTAAAGATGAAGCATTTATATTTAATGTAGATTCATTTTGGAGAAAAGAGGGATGGGGGTGGTGGATGTGGAGCCAGAAGCAGATAGAAATTCAATAGAAATGAGAATCATTATGGAGTAAAATATGAAGTCTTTTTTTTGTTTGTTTGTTTCGAGTTTTTTGAAGCGAGGAGACGAAATATAAATAGAGAATACGTAGGATGGGATAGTGTTTTGGAATTAGAAGTAACATACCCAGGAGGACACTCAGGACTAAATCTAAAGCAGGGTACACTTTATATCTGAGGAAGGTCTTGAAAAAGGCTGTTCAGGCCTTGACAATATAAAATGAATTGCTGTTCTCTGCTGTTCAGCTCCACTTGCATTTATCCACCCCCATGCATCACTCTAGCTGTTGTTGACTTACTTTTATACCACTGCCCGGACTGCCTTCAAACAAACTCCCATTCATTATTGCCAAAATAGTTCAAACGTGGACTCCTCTGTAAGGAACATTTTTGGTCATCCCACTGTTTAATTTCTCCGACACATTTCAGCCTTTTCATTTGGTTCCTGTCCTCATGTTTTCCAGTAGTTATTAATCCACGAAAAATCGCATTTAGTCGATGGAGGAATGTCCATATCTGTGTGAGCAATTTGTTTCTTACTGCTCTTACTGTTCTTGAAGAGTCGTCGTGACACCATTACATTCAGCTAGTTCATTCACATAAAGAACATACCCTGAGGTTATACTTAACGTCGCTTTTGAGAGTTTGGGATTTCTTCCTCGACTTCCTCTACTGTGTACTACACCAGTTTTGTGTATCCTTCTCAGTCTTGCATTCTGCTCTTGCTGAAACCTGATGTCGGGTTGCAATCTGCCCCAGGGGGTAGCATTCACCAGCTAAGACTGATTTCCATCTGCTTGTCATATGATTGCCTTCCCTGGAGAAATTGTCTTTACCACACTACAATGATATCACCGCATTTAGTTTCATATTCTTTTTGAAGGTGTGGCACTCGCTAATTGCTTGCATTGCAACCAATCACAGTGTACACCAACACATGACTCTACTACATAACATTTCATTTTTGCACATAATATGCAATTCCATCACATGCTATTTGCATCTCATGCACAGTTTTTCCTCTGTTTCCCTAACTATTTCCATACTGTACATTTAACTAATGCACGGCTCCCCTTTTCGCTCTTCGTCACAAAAGGGAATCACCAGTGGTTCACATTTGTTGGTGTCTCATGGAGATGACCCAAAACCATGTATTTGTCTTTCCTCTGCCTGCTTTCTCACTAGATGTGTGCGTGCTAGCTGAGCTGGAGGAGCTCAGTACCTCTGTGGACATACAAGATATTTATACCAAGGTCAAGTGCAAGATCAGCAGCTTCAATGTGGACCATTTTCGGAAAAGGTTCCCTTTTTGTCATTACATGCATGTTGTTCCATGAGACGATACCATTGGATAATAAGGTTTTGGTGTAAAAAAAATTTAAACCTTCTTACGTCATGAATGAGCTTTTTCAGAGTCCTCATTCGGACTGTATTGACAACATCGGTGTATATTTTTACGGATGTTCTTTAATCGATGGGTTGGTCACTTTTGTAGTCTTTTTATACGCCCAACATATATACCGGGGCGTATTATGTGATACCGGTCGTCCGTCCGTCCGTCCGTCTCTGTCTGTCTGTCTGTCCGTCCGTCTGTTCCTGTCCGCACTGTAACTCCCAAAGTTTTCAACTTTCACGTTTCATATTTGGTACATAGGTACAGACTGTGGAGACGGTGTGTCGCGACATACGTTTGTCATCTAAAGTGGTTGCCATGGCAACTAGGTTGCTGTTTTCCATGTAGTAGCACAATTCTATATTTACCTTCTTGTTCGGGCGTATATTGTGCTCACTTGAGCTCTTGTTATTTAATTTTATACATGTGTAAGAGAATGTGAAAAAGTTACGAAAAGCTTTCTCGATCTCACTATGCTGGACAGATATTACTAGGTGCGGAACTTGCACAAATTCAAGTCTATGCCATGCTGCACATCAAAGTAGACGTGATTCCATTGTTTATGGCTCTTGTTGCATGTTTTTTGCGGTGACATGAAACTTTTTTGTGTGAAATGGATGAACAGCGAGCCATCGTTGCGTGATGCTGAAGAGGAGAGTTGTCAAAAATGTATGCGTATTAATCGCATCAGCTAGAAATAACTTGTGTATGCATCGGTGTCAGATCTTGACTCCAGTTTTCACTAAAGTGTGACATTCAGTCACTCACATGATCTGGACAATGTGCTTATAAATCGAAACACCAAATTAATTTGAGATTTTCATGAAAGCTATTTTGACTGTATTTAAGATTGGAGGGAATTGCCTTTGGAATATGTGAAGAACACAGATGATAGGACACAATGATTGTGTTCACCATACTCTACCTTACTTATCTATCATCAAGTATTCAGACAATGGAGCATTCGAGTCAGTCTGTTTGTTAAGCCTCCCCCTAGGTTTGTTTCTCCAATTAGTGCCCCCAGTTTTTAATTGTACCTCAGTTTCTTAGACCCCTTGAAGTACTAAACTGTCACCATTTAGGTTTCTTTCTTCCTTTGTTTTACTGCCAGTGTCCGAGCTTATCTTGTATCCAGCTGGGACTTTCGGAATCAAATTTTGCATTAATAATGGGAATACAAAGGATGTGGAATCGACTTAATTTCTTGACACTGACCTAATTTTAAGGTCATGACGTAATTATAGACTTTTTAACATTTTTGCACCATAACTCGACTAAAGTTTGTCGGATTGGAACAAAATTGCCTTCCCAAGATAGCCTAGAGCAAGCCACATTTACGCTTAATTTACATCATACCCCTCCAGGTTAAAGGTCAAATGGCAGTCTAAAAAAACGTTTTTTTTTGTCTTCGCTCATTTATGCCAATGTGAAATCTTAAAGACTGCTTGGCCTTTTAAGATGTTCTTGCATCATAATAGTGTACATACACTGTAGTTGTGCACCTGACATTTGTTTTGTGTCCTTGACCTACTGTTTTTTTTTTGGATAGTGACCTAATTAACAAAAATACCATCTTTTTGATCATAACTTGAATAATTTTCCTCCAATTTTCATGATGTTGAGCTTTATGGATAGATTGCACATGAGCACACATTTTCTTAATTTGCACTATATCCCTGAATGTTGAAGGTCAAGGTCATATGGTGGTATGAAAAGAATATGGCCATCATTGGATTGTGGGTGCCAGGGGAGGTTTACCCTTGGCGTTCGCTTTGTGATCGCAGATATGTAGTTCAAATTGTTATTGCTGTGTGTTAGAATGTTAGAATATATTCTTTGAATGTTATCAACATTCAAATGAGAAAGTGAAAGACCTTTGTAAATTTTATATTACTGTACTTATTTCAAATCACTCAATGCAAATAGATTCTACATATCCAGGACATGAAGCATTAAAACCTGAAGGAATCAGTCAGCTTGCTCACCCTCTGTAAGCCACCAATCGAGAATTATTTCTGTCCATTTCAGGAATTTCCTCACCGTGCACTCCTTTTGGCATATAAGTGATAAAATGTTCTTGTAATTTAGTTTTGGACATCTCTCCTTACAGATATGGACATCTCTCCATACTCTGAATGCTATTTTTTTCCATACTGCTCTCCAGTCAAGTCTTGAAGGAAAGGACATAAATTACATTACAAGGATATCTCTATACCTTTTGCATGTATTAGTAGGATCGTAGATAATGGGCAAAGCAACACATTATTTGGGATTTGAACCATGATGAGGAAACGGTTCAGATTGGAATGCCAAACAGAACAATATTGCACACAATTACATGCCAATTCGTACAATCACAGAAAGACTTACATTCATTAAAGAGCGAGCATTCTTTTCCTCTTCCCAGATCGTATGTGTGTGGACTGTGTTGTCGGTCAAATAAGCAGCAATATCAAAGGATTTGGTTAAATGGGGAAAAATTGTTTTCCTTTTATTTTGTTCCATTTCATATACTCAGCCATGTTTGTGTTGTGTGTTCTGCGGAGGGTAGAAGTTATGTTAGTTTTATATCCTCAGGGCTCTGCTCTTGGCGTCAGTGCGACTTCTTCAGTCTGTACACAATAACTCACCAGAGCATGCTCGGCAAGTTCCAAGCACACAGACTGAAAAACATACTCTGAGACGGTGCATAATGTCCTGGCGACCATTCGTAAAATTAATTTGACTTGATTCTTCTTGGATTCTTCAATTTTACAATAGAAAGTCACCAACACCCCACCCTTGGAGTTCAGTTTATTTAGTATACTTTTCACATCAATTGTACTTGACTAGAGTTCACTACACAAATTGTTGGAACATTTTTGATTGTGATAATTGCATTAGTACATGCTTATTACCCACAGTGTTTCGTATCGACGTTTGTATCTGCGCATGCACATGCGTGTGCATGGCCTGTTGATCCACTTGCATGTCAGGCCCATCAACTCCAAACGTTGCGAACACAATGCCCGACAAACATGCAGATATCTCCTTGTTTAAATGATCTTTAACAGGTTTCACTACTTGTAAACGAAACTGTTCTGTTCATGTAAAAGTTGTGCATTCACAGGCAGGATTGCTGTGTGGATGTTTTGCTTGCAAACCGTGGAACACACCAGCAGCTCTAAGATGTTGTGTTACAGGCCAGGTGGCTCCTGGGATGCAGGGCAGTTCGCAGGTCTTCTGCTGCAGTGTAAACACAAACACTGGGTGAGACGAAGTGCGCAGTGAACTGAAAACCCCCGTTTGCTTTGGGCTGATTTGGGGCCTTTCCGTCAGCTGTGCTTTCACAGTGGACGTGTTGATTGTCTTCGTTCAAGGGCTTTCTTTGCCTGTTGGGCTTCGAGTGATGTTGGCCGTTGACTGTATTTCCTCGACCAACAGGACAACAATTGGTGCCCATCATGTGTCTGACAGCAATTGTACACCATTTGTGCATTTATTATTCTACAAACCCTTGCCTTTTTTTATTTTTTGGATCTTTAAGTGTGGTTTTACGGTGCGATATTATGTGGGACTATCGTGAAATGTCTGCTTCTGGTGCATTGTTTTCTCAAACTTTCCTACTACAGCCTGCTGACGTTCCATCCAGACTTGATCAAATTTTTTTTTAATCTGCAGTTAATTTCATCATTTCTGAATTGTTTGCATTGTTACAGATCACTTTGAAATTGAATGCTATATTTATCCGGTGCCTGCCTAATTGATGCGTGTCAAATCGCTTCACCTTGTGATTCCAATTTTTAGTCTCGAAAAGTCGACAAACACATTTCCAGCTGAACTTGTCCCATTGTAAAATAATTTGCTTTTTATTTGATCCGTTGGCCCAATTGTGCATTCGGCACAATCACTGCGCATTCTGTATTTATGGCCTATGAATTTGATTTTAATCTTCCTGGAGAGGACGCACGGCTGTATCAAGGGCCTCTGTACGCATTGGTTTTTTTTAGTGCAGCTGGAAAGCCTTTGTCGAAGCTGCAATGAGGCTTTCCTATTGGCTTTTCTTTCTTCCCTCTCTCTCTCTCTCTTTCTGCTCCCTCTCCAATTCCAGTCTCCCTGGAGGGATTCTTGCTGCTGGGCCTCTGGGTGGGGTCATTTTTTCCTGCAGCGACAGGCTGACCCAGCGGACCTTTCGAGTGCGGCCTTTAGGCCGTCGAGATTCCGCAAGGCCTGTGTCTGCCTTTCCCTCTGTAAGCCACCAATCGAGAATTCTTTCTGTCCATTACAGCAATTCCTTCACCATGCACTCCTTTTGGCATACAAGTGATAAAATGTTCTTGTAATTGAGTTCATCTGTAATCAAAGTTAGATGCCACTGGAGTGTGTAATATTTCATCCATTTTTTTCCCCCCAATCTACATGACTTTATTATAATACAAGTTGGATTGGTATTTTTGGCTGGGATTTTGACAAAGTAAATGGCATTCATTCCAGATTCATTTCAACATTCTGGCTATTTTCATGCAATGTGGTATTGCTGGATTCATAGTCTGGGGGGGTAGGTTAAATGATGATAAAATATAGCTTGTGTTTTCTAAAAGCAAAGTTTTCCTTTCCCGCTTTTGACAATAACTTCAAAAATTCCAGTTAATCTATGCATAATCATGTTTATACTTGATTTGTTATCACTGACCCAATTATCTTATATAGTGATATGTGATGTGATCACATTTTGTAATTGCCCGATGCTTTTTGAGTCGACAGCCATTGGAATTTATCATACTCTTAGCGTGTAATGAAAACCACGTGATCAAAGTAGCCTGAAAATCCCAGAAATTTTATTTAAATACAATTCTGTCCAAAATGGTTATTCACAGTGACTTCACACACATGCTGGCAAAGCGAATTTGCCACCCTCTGTGTTTTTTGGTTTTTTTAAAGCAAGTGTTCTAACTGTGCTGTTCTCTTGTTTCACACACACACACACACACACACACACACACACACACACACACACACACACACACACACACACACACACACACACACACGGGCACAGGTTGCAAACAGCATTGCAGAGGTCACCCAGCAGCAACATGGCTTCTTGGCATTCACGTACACACGTGCGCTCACTAGGAACGTGCGACAACGCCTGTCCTCGCGCTCTGGGTCCCACTGCCATGGTTCATCACTGCAAGGAGATGTGGCTGCAACTGCTCCCGACGCTGCCGTCCCTAAATATCTTCACGAGGTTCTGCTCAGATTGCAGCCCTTCGACATGGTCCTGCACTTCCCGACGCTTGTCGCCACAGCCTCCATTTTTTATGACGGTAGATCAGGGAAAGTGGTTGGTGCTTGGGGATCTGAAGGACAACCAGTGCGAGGTTCTTCATCCATTTCTTCTCGCTCGCTTCCTTTGCTCTACGTCAACACCGGCAGCATTCGCGTGTTCATGTCACAGCCAAAGGAGGAGTCTGCTGGTAGTCCAGGTGATCTTGTGGATGTTTTGATCAAGTTTATTAATTAGTTTTGTTTTTGTAAAGGAATAAACTGAAAAGTTTAGCAGTTAGTTTTGTGATTAACTGAGCATGGACTTGTCTTCCACATGGAGAACTATTGAGTTGATGGCCAGGAGAGCCATCTCCTTACATGCCCCGTCAGACACCTGTTTCATTGTCTTACCCAATCGGATTATGTTTTATCCGCAAAATGGCTCCAAGCTTTATACTGCATGACATCAAGTGATAACTCAGAAAGTATGTACATCCCACCTGAAAACAAAGTGTAAAACAAAACCCAGGCCACAAGCTTTGTGTTGCCTTTACAGGGGACAGCCAACAGGCCTACACTCTGTCACATGATTTAGGCATTACATGGCTCAGCAAATAATCAGTAAATTGATTTCCTTTTCACAAGATTTCCTTCTGATTGAAGCTTGTATTTATAAATGTCAAACTGTTACTTATTGATCACATATTTGTCACATAAATTGCCGAACTTCACAGTGGTATGAAGTTTGTGAAGGTTTCCATATGAATGGAAAACTAGTCTTTATAAAACCAAGGTCAGTCTGGGTCAACATAAAAACTTCAGCTTAATATGAAAAGGGCATTAAATATTCTCAACCAATTGTTGAGAGAGGAGAGAGATGCTAACTGCCATGGGAAAGATGATGATGCAACATTTCTGGTCTGAGCCCGAACTTTAATTTCTTCAAGTTCAGACATGAGTCTCTTCAAAGCGAGAGAGAGCTTAAAGATAGCCTCACTTTTTTAAAATCTTCACTTTATCTTCCCACTGCGGTCAGCGCACACACCTCAACATTTATTTGAGAATAAGCCTACCGTGCTCAGGCTTTTGTACAGTTGACTCAATATCGTAGTTGTTCTAATGAGCACTTTATTATGGCTATTAGCTCGTTGAGCATCGATAATATTTTCCTCAATCAATGATGCCAATTTGTTCAAGCATTTAACATCTGTTTTCACTTGTTCGGTGAACTGAACCTTTGCCTCTGAAGGGCCGCAGCTCACTCAGCTGTTGATCTCACAGGTGAGGAGGACACCGTGGTGTTGAAGATTGACTCGGTAATGCTGTCTCCTCAAGCTGACAACCCTCTGACGAGGACGGTGCTGCGAAAAGATATATATCAGTGAGTGAAGCTCCCTACACCCACTTTATGCATATTCGCTTCAAAATAATTAAATGTCCCTGACATTATACTGTTCATGTACAATTCGACTTGAGCAAGCACAGAACCACCATCTCGCACCATCCACCATACCTACCCGTCATCCTTTCTGTCCCCATTAACCCCACTCAACCCAACCATCTCGCTTGCAGGTTACTGTGATCCCTCCTCTTTCTCACCTTTTTCTGTTCGTTCATTCATTTTGCTTGTTTTGTTTTTGTCCAACTGTGGCCTAGCTTCCCAATGTCGGTACATTGCCTTTTTTACCCTCAGCCATCTCACTCTTCCATGAGTTTGAATGCTGAGTTGTTTGGCGTTCATTGTTTGCTGTTTGCATTAGGATTGGTGCTCGATTGCGGTTTCCCAAGGCTGCCATTCCGTGGTAAAATGTTTGTAATTCCGTTATTCCCACCTGCTGGAGAAACTTTTTTTGCCTCACCTTGCTGATAATTATTTATTCGGGAGAAAACTGTGCAAACCGCCGAACAATTTTCACTGTACGAGAGATTCGCGAAAAGTGCTCACGCTATTGCCGTTACCGAGCCTGTAATCCGTGTAAGATGGTTCAAAAGCTCAGTAGCTTTAACACATGTGGAAGGGATTATGACGAACGTGAAAGTGAATCAAAGTGAAATTTTCTCCGTTTCCTTGGCACGCTGCACGGCTCAAGCCTACGATGAGCTGTCATGGCCAGGCTCGTTAAATCGCTGTCAAAGTACAGTGAACTTGTCTCTTAATTCCCCTTTTTGGTGCTCGGTTGTCTTCTGTTATTTGCACTGTAGTATTTTTAGAACATGCAATGCTTTGTGCCAGGAAAACATTTATTTCTGACGTTGATACCACGTGTACGCGAAGTGTGTTTGTGGTTAAAAAGTAAATCGTCGTCGCAAAAAAGAAAAAGCACGGATAACACGAGAGAGAACACAAGAACCTTTGTACGAGGGAACCGAACCCAGAGGTTTTACTTTCCCGGTAATCGTGCTGATGTGTATTGTTCGGCCAGGTTTTTTTATTTTCTTTGTTTATAAAAGGCCTGTGCAGCTGCACATGAACTTGTTTTTTATACATATATATATTTTTTAAAGCGAACATGCCACCACTGCCCTAACCGCTTCTGTAGAATTTCTCTTTTCCAACGCCGCTTAAAATTCACGTCTTAGCATGAGAAATTTATTTATTTATTTATTTTTCCCCCTGCAGTCATTTTAAATAATCTCTGTCTCTTGTATTTTTACGAATGGCATTTTATAAATGTCGAGTTCATATGAATAATCTTTTGTCACCTTGAGAACTCTGTATTTTTTGTTTATAACTACAAGTGTATTATGTCTTATTGTGACGATTGAGCCTTTAGCTGAGTGTGCTTTTCAGCCAAGTACACCAAACATCAATGCACTGTATATTCACCTGCAGCTGGTAGAGCTACAAGTGTCGGATATGCGACACTCCACTCTACCTGCGTCTCCGCACCCACGCTTCTGATGCCGACGCCACCTATTACCCATTATGGTCTTTGGTCGAGTTGCTCCTTCGATTTGCTATGAATCACAAGTTTTCAAAAACTTTTTTTTTCCACCCCCAGTAATGTGTATCACATGGTGTGCTCCACAAACCGATGAAGACAGATTGCTTAACAAGCGATCCATTTCTTCCGTCGTGCTGTGCCCTGGTGTCGGGAATGAATGATGGAGTCACTCATTTCTTTTAACACCTGTGGCTATTTTCCAGGACAGGATTTGCAAAAGGTGTGTGTGTGTGTGTGTGTGTGTGTGTGTGTGTGTGTGTGTGTGTGTGTGTGTGTGTGTGTGTGTGTGTGTGTGTGTGTGTGTGTTTTAGCCATACGAGCCACAGCGGTGTACCTGAATCTAAAGGCTGAGCTAATCCATGGTTCATGGACGAAACATTGCCCGAGACCAGAGCTACTCTCTCCTGTTTGGTACAAAACCAATGAAATGGTACTTAGTTCAATTCTTAGTTGACTGTGCATTTTCTTTCTTTCTTTCTTTCTTTCTTTGGATACCTGGACATACAGCATGTATACCTGTGCATAGATGCACTTGTCTATAAAATATCAAGAGATTATTTAAATCACACTTACCGATGTGTACTTCTTTCTTCCTGAGCCTCACTTTCTTTTTTCTTGGTGCACAATGAAAGTCCGAGCATGGCTATCTAGTTTGATAGCTTCGGCAGCAGTAGGCATTTGTAAAATGTGTTGTTATACGTAAAGAAATGTAGAGCTTGCCTTAAACCGTCGCTTATTGCTTCAAAACCACGTTGCATCATGGTTTGTTTCTAAGTAAAGCCGCTCATACCGAACTGTGTGAAGGTGAATCACGTTTTGGAAAAGTGGGAAAAAGTTTTTTTTAAATCTGATTGAATGATTGTGTTGAGAGGAGTTGGGGTTGTGCTCTGGTGAGGAAGTTTGATAAGGGGGAGATGGTTTGGGTGGAGGGGGGAGGGGGGGTGGGTGGTGAGTGGTAAACCTACCAGAAGACTGAAGCTGAATGGAGTCAAGGTGCTCTCCTTGTCGTTGGCAAAGCTTGACTTTTACCATATATATATATATATATATATATATATATATATATATATATATATATATATATATATATATATATATATATATATATATATATTTGTGACCGGGCAGGAACTACACTGTAAGATAATAAGAAATAGGGGCAATAATCCTGGGTGCTCACCTGGTAGAATAATGATACTGAGGAGGAAGTCAATGTGGGATCGAATCAACAAAATGTACCAATGAACCAATGTTTTGGGCCCGATATATTTTTATTTTTATTTGTAATGTCACGAACAAACTTTGGTATATCACAGGTGATGAAGGTTGTGGTCAATTTATCATCAAAATTGTGTGTGTAGTTTCAGAGGAAAAAGCAAATACCTATTTTGAGGGTCAAACCTGGACCCACTTTGACCCTGGGGAGACCCCCTTTGACCCAGATCTTCTTTTTTTTGCCGTGAATGTCATGCATAGAGCACCGACTCGGTGTGAAAAGATATGGATTAGAGTTGCTAGTCTGAATATTGGTACTATGAGTGGTAGAACTGGTGAGATAGCGGAACCTTTGAGACACAGAAGAGTGGATGTATGCTGTATGCAAGAAACAAGGTGGAGGGAAGGTGCTGCGAGAATGGTCACAGGTAGATATGATTGGTACAAATTATTTTGGATAGGATGTGACTGGAACTGCTGGTGTTGGGATTATGGTGGCTGAGAAGTGGGTATAGAGGGTGTTGGAGGTTACGAGGGTATATTTAAGAGTTATAGTCCCAAAGCTGTTATTTGATAAGTGTATCTATCTATAATTCCAGCAATCTCTGTCTGTGTGTGTGTCTCTCTGTGTGTCTCTCTGTGTGTCTCTCTGTGTGTCTCTCTGTGTGTCTCTCTGTGTGTCTCTCTGTGTGTCTCTCTGTGTGTCTCTCTGTGTGTCTCTCTGTGTGTGTCTGTGTGTGTATGTCTGTGTGTGTGTCTCTGACCGCTGTTTCTCGACAACCACTGGTCCGATCTAATTGAAACTTGCCAGATATATTGCTGTCGACCTGAGGATGTGCCTTTTCAAGGTTTGATATTAATCGGACAAGTGCTTCCCAAGTTATGGCCATTTATTAACCAAACCAATGACAAGACACGTTGTTGCGTGGGTGTGGCCGATGGGGAAGGGAAGCTCAGCCGCGTTCGCCATTACAGGTTACAACGTATGGACTTCTGGATAGTGATGACGTCGTGTATTCTAATAATTTCTCGATTTCTTATTCGCATTTATAGATAAACACAATGCCCCAAGTTATGATCGTTTTCATATTAGACGGTGCATAAATTTCGGTACTGGTATGTGTGCTGGTATGCTCCAAACCAGGAAGTAAATTTTTTTTCTCTCTCTTCTCTTCTCTTTTTGTTTTTCCTTGCCACGACATTGCGAAAAGGTAAAACACGTTGGCGCTAATTGAGTAATTGGGTATTAAAACTAAATTGCGAATAATCGTAACTGCGAATAATATGCGAACTTCCGGGCCAATCACGTACGGGCACGCGAGAGCGAAGAAACGGCCTGTGTGGTTGTTGTTTGATGCTCGCGGTTTGAATATTTATTTTTTATTATTATTATTATTATTATTATTATTATTATTATTTGTTTTTTTTTTACGGGTACGTACTAGTATTTACGATAGTACCAACATATGTCCCACAGACAGGATTAAGTGAGGAGTCGAAGGATGAGTTTTGGGACACACTTGTGCCTGTTGCTTCAGGGACTTGCGAGAGAGTTGTGATGGGAGGGGATTTAAATGGACATGTTGGAGAGTTGGCAGAATGATATTGTTGCGATTTTCACACCCGCCGGCGTGCGAACGGCCACGTGACTCGAATCGCGGCACGTCGCCCACCGGACGGACAATTCTGTCGTGACCCTCGCGGACTAACGCCGGGAGCTAGTCACGGGTGGGCCTTTCGGCCTCACCACGATCGTGCCAATCGGCCACCCGCGTGGGATAGGGTTGTTCGCCAAACTCGACCTACCTAAGTACCCACGCGGAGGGTAGACCGGGCGATCGCACCTCGCCGCAGGTCGACTCCGGACACGGGCCGCTTAAGCGATCCGTTCCATACTATCGGGATAACTGAGCGGTGTTACCGTCGGCCTCGACGGTTCCGATTAATTATCGGGCGTATTAAGCCCACTACCAACCCTTACGTGAAGCAAGATGGAGATTCAATTAAAGAAAAGACGAAGCGAAATGGGAAAACAGTTCAACATGATGCACATTTATTCCGTGGCACACGGAGAGCACACATATACAGCCAAACAGAATGCACATATATCAAATGCTACAAAAGAAACAATGACGCAGAGATACTACCGACTACGTGAGCACATGGCAACACTTAAACAGTTTTACTTCACAGACGGCGCCGACACACATTTACTCAGAAGCAAAAGAAAAGGCCACCCTCAAAGACAAGGGGGCGGACGGGGCCTGTGGGCCAATATTTGTGCGGGACCTGAAGGAGCGGTCAGGTCCGCGAGACCGGGTGGGTCCTACCCGCATCTTCGTGATGAGCCGCAAATGTGGCAGCGCGGCGGTGCCCCGACTTCGTGCTCCTTCGCGGGTTTCGTTGGCACCGCTTGGAGTGGGGTGGGAACGGGGCCCCCTTTTCGCACTATCTCAGCGCGGGGGAAAAAGGGGGGGAATTGTTGATGCTCTGGGGAAAGAGTATAGCTGGCTTGCTTGGGTCCCGTGACGAGCGATTCCACCGCGACCTCGTCGCCGACCGCAGTCTTCCTTGCCTCGGACCCGAGCTCCTCGGACTCTTCCTCCAATTCTCCTCAGCCGACTGCCGAAAACCACCGGGACGCCCTCGCCTCCCGACTCCACTCCGCTCTTCCAAACTGACTCTGCCCAGATTCGCCTTGCGCTCGGTGCTTTATAGGCCGGCAGGAGAACCCATATGCAAATTTCCGATCCGGATGAGCTCGGGGGCGGAGTCACGCTCGCCCATTGGACGGAGAAAAAGGGGCATGAATCTCCCCTGATCCTAGAATTTGCATATCTCGATTCCACACAGACGCGCCTGGAGGCGGGGCCAAACCGCCCCACGCTTGCTGATTGGACGGATCAGAAGTGGGCGTGTTGCATTCCTGATCCGAATTCTCCTCGGAAAGGCCGCATTTTGCACTCGCGTATCTTGTACGAGCCCAGGTTCAGCCCGACGCTCGGTGCTCACAGGTGGTGCGGGAATGGCCGCAGAAGGAGAGAGGTGAAGGTGGTGGAGGGTTTATGGTTGTGGTTTATGGCCATGGTGCCGTTCGGAATGGCGGTGATGCGATGTTTGCGGGAGCGAGTTGTGAAGGTAAAGATCGTGGCTGTTGGCGTTGTTGTTGTTGTGTGATGGTTGGAGCGTGGTTGGTTCAAAATAAAGATAGAACAGAAAAACGGCTATCTCAAAGCGTCGCAGCCCAAATGAATCACATTTATTCCCTCTAAACAACGGGTTTGGGGCTAACTACACATGTACTTACAGAGATATCTCACCTACGGGACCTGAATGGTGGTTTGCAAATTTCCACAATCGCAACAATATGATAGGGTGTGCATGGTGGGTCAAGTTTCGGAGTTAGAAACACTGAAGGTGTAAGAATACTTGAGTTTGGGTACGCTTTAGAAATGGTTGTCTGCAACACTGTTTAAGAAGAGGCCGAGCAGACTGATCATTTATGAGTCAGGAGGTATAAAGAGCCAGATAGACTACTTTCTAGTTAAGAGATTCGAGAGGAAGTTGGTTAAGGATGTGAAAACAATAGGTGGAGCAGAATGTGCCTTACAACATCGGTTGCGAGTGTGTGATGTAAAGTTAAGTTGGAGTAGTGAAAAGAGGAAATCTTACGTCTTATGGAGAATAGTATGGAAACTTAGAGATCAGAATGTAAAGGAACATTTCTATAGGGAACTTTTGGAAATTAATCTTGTACTCTCGATGGTAGGAAAGGATGGAGAGAGTTGTTGGGACTTTAAAAGATGGGCTGCTGTGTGCAACTGAAAAGACATGTGGCTGGTCGAAGGGCCCAGCGAGACATGAGGCTACATGGTGGCGGAATAATGAGGTGAATAGGGCAATTCAAAATAAAAGAAGACGGTTTAGGATTTGGAAAAAGGGAGAGGATAAGGAGGAATACTTAGTGGCTAAACATAGGAGCAAGAAGGGAAGTTTTCAAGGCTAACAAAGTAGTACAGAATTCACTTTCAGAAGTGATAAATAATGCAGATAGTGGAGGGGAGATATTTATGATAGCAAAGCAAATGATTGGTCAAAATATTGATCTCATAGAACAATGTGTGAAGGATGATCTGGGAAATGTACTGGCTGAGCATGGGGAGATTAGAAATCCTTGAAGTAGTTACCATGAGCACCTGATAAATGAGGAGTTCCCTTGGAACAGGGATATTCTGGAGGCAGTTGAGCCAGTGTAGGGCCCACCATCTGAGATAAAGAATGAATGGGTGAAGAAAGCCATCGATGAAATGAAGAATGGTAAAGTGGTGAGCGGCGCTGGTATTGTCGCAGAGATGCTGAAGGTATCTGGTGATATTGGAATGAATTTAATCACTAAATTGATAAAGGTAATTATAAGGGAGACATCTATCCCAGATGACTGGTTGAATAGTGTAATGGTGAATATTTATAAAGGGAAGGGGGATGCCTTTGTTCAGAGCAACTATAGGGGTTGTTTGATAGGGTACTTCGGGAAGTGGTGCAATGATCCATGACAAAGTTACGAGTTGAGGATTGGTTAGTTGGGCGTAGTTATGGCGATGCATGATGGCCCAAAAACTTCTGTGAGGGTAAATGGGCGTGCAGAGTGAGGATTTTGACGTGAAAGTGGGTGTTCATCAAAGGTCGGTCTTGAGCCCAATCCTGTTCATCATGGTTCTTGAGGCGATATCACAGGAATGTAGAGAAGGCTCACCTTGGGAACTCTTGTATGCTGATGACCTGGTGCTGATAGCCAACAATGTGGAAGAGGTAATGGGTAAATATGCAGTATGCAAGGATACGGAGGCCAGAGGACTGAAAGTGAATACAGGGAAAGCAAACGTACTTATTAGTGGTGTGGTAGAAGGAGTGTGGAAAAAAGGGGGACGTGGCCCTGTGCTGTCTGTCGAAAAGGTGTTGGTAGCAATTCAATATTGTGTAAATCCTGCAAGTGCTGGGTGCACAAGAGGTGTTGTGGAATCAGGGGTAGACTGCAGGTGGTTCCTGACTTCAAATGTGCTGTTTCAACAGGTAAACAAGTGGTTCCAGTGAGAGCAGAAAGGTTTGTTTATGGAGATATATCTGTGGAATGTACAGATAAATTCTGTTATCTTGGTGATATGATTAGTGCAGGTGGTGATGTGGAGGCAGCAGTGAATGCAAGAATTAGAAGTGGCTCGAGGAAGTTCAGGGAGTTGTTACCCCGATTGACATTGAAAGGGACCCCTCTCCACTTAAAGGGAAAGCTTTATGCAGCTTGTGTTAGAAGCATGATGTTGTATGGCAGTGAAACGTTGGTGATCAAAAAGGAGAATGAACGGAGGTGTGAACGAAATGAAATGAGAATGGTGAGATGGATGTGCTATGTGACACTGAAGGATATGAGACCAAATGTGGAATTAAGAGATAGGTTAGGTCTAGAAAGCATTAGTGAGGTTATGCATAGGGGTAGGTTGAGATGGTTCGGACATGTGGAAAGGATGTGGTCGGGTAGTTGTGTGAAGAGGTGTATAAATATGAATGTGAATGGAAGGAGAGCTGGAGGCCGTCCGAGGACAACATGGGATGTGTTGCTGAGAGATGGTCTTACAGTTAAAGGCATAACAAGAGGGCTAGCAAGGGATCATGCAGCCTGGAAAGCAGACATTTGGTGAACCACGGCTTACACATGCAAGCATGGAAATGGCCGTAAAATGATGATGATGATGATCATGATTGATGATGAGGAATAAACTTGAGTTGCAACACACCAAATATCATTCAGCCAAGTTTGGTCACAATCCCATCAGCAGTTACGGAGAAGAAGTAGCAAGTGTTTACGGACTGATTGACGCACTGACAGACGGACGGATGACTCGCCTTCCCGTAAGCTCCCCCTGAACTACGTTTCATGTGAGCTAATAATAATAACCATTCCTTTCAAGCTGTGAGGTACATAGTGCTGCCAACACAGTTTCATTTGGTTAAGGAGTACAGTCCTGGATATGTCACCAATCTGACGCAGGATACTCGAATGGCTTATTGCCCCAGTAAGCTGGTACTCATTTTGCCGATCTCGGAATGATGCCAGGCTGAGTCAACCAACTTGGTGGTATTTCAATGGAACGACAAGGGCTTGAACTCGGGCCCCACGATCTTAAACCAGCCATCTGAACCGTTAAGCCAACACCAGGCCTCCACTCTAAGATAGTAAAGGTATGTGTGGTGTTAAGGATTCACCAGGAAGACCAGACCACTTGCTAACTGTAGTCTGTGCAGCAAATAATTACCTGGTGCGCATGAAGCGAAATGAAGGGTTAAGCAATTTGTTCACTTTGTCTGCCTGTCTGTCTGTCTCTTTGTCTGTCTTGTCTCGAAACGTCAGTTTATGATCGAGGAACAACTTCATTTCAACTGAATGTTATACAGCACTGTATTTTGAACATGAATCGGAAAACGAACCGGTAGTTTCACAGTAAGTTGGCTCTGCATTTGTCCTGATCTCGCGTTGCAGAGAGGAGTGAGATAATTTTTTGTCTGTTTGACTGCCAGACAGATAGACAGACTAATAAATTTGAAAAGCACTCCAAGCATGAAACTTACTGTTTTTTTTTTAATAACGTAAAGGACACAAACAGCAGGTACAAATCTAGACTAATAAGTATGTGTGCGTGCATGCACAAGTTGCTGTTGTTGTCTGCTATCTCCACATGTGGTAAATGGGTTTCAGGAGGTGAAACGGAGATCTACCAGGTCTCAAAGTATCCACCTCCATGTGTGTGTGTTGTTGATTGGTATCTACATATGTGGGTTTCAGAATGAGGAAGGAGTCCTCCCTGGGTGGGCTCAAAGTATCCACCTTCATTTTCCAGAGTTCATGTCAGGTAAAAATGTGATACTTGAGAACAGCTGAAGGGATTTAAATCAAACTTGGTACAAGTATGTATAACAATATAAAGATGAACTGATTAGATTTTTGGGTCAAGAGGTCAAAGATCAGAGGTTATGTTAGATAAAATCCTGTTACCATGATAACTTGTGAACCAGTGATGGGATTTTGACCAAACTTGATACAAGTATACATTATGATGCAAAGATGAAATTATTAGATGTTAGCATCAAGAGGTCAAGGGTCAGAGGTCATGTCAGGTAAAAATGTTGGTATCGAGGTAGGGATTTGAAATTAACTAAGCACAAATCAAACAATTACAAACACAATTTTGAAGAAACTTGGCCACAAGCTTCATATCTGATGCCTAAGGAAGGTACATTGACCGCATCAAAACCTGCATTAAGGGGGTTTACGGGGGAGAGTTGTAACCTCCCCCCACCCCCCCCCAAAAAAAAAAGAAAATGAAAAATATAGTTATTTGCTCTCTTACATAATTATGTACAGATTAGATATTGAGGTTAACTGGTCTTAAGGTTTTCGGTCAAAGTTAGAGTAAGAAAAGACGTAATGTGGGCGGAGGCATGTCGGTTGACGCCACAACGTCAAATTATGTCGAGTTTTTTTTTTCTACAACGTTTAAAATCTTTATTTTATTTCAATTGAATTATATACTTGACCACTATAGAACACAAATCACCTTAGTGGCACTTTCAACAACCTTTCGATTAGCAGTTCCAATAGACGGAGAAAATATTACAGCATTTTACATCATCTTGACCAATCAAATTTGCTGCTCGCAGACCCCGGCAATGTCCTTTTTTTTCTCTCAAGACTGCTCGGACGGAGTAAGGTGTTCCATGAACTTTATAGTTTGGAATTTGTTCAAAGAGCTGGTGATAACTCATGCACTCTTTGTGTAGTGCACCATTGGATCTTTATCATCCATCAACTAATGCTAGCAGACGGGACACCCAGCTGATTATTCATCCAAAGGACGGCGCAAACTTTGATGCCTCTTCTTGCCTGTGAATCACCAGGATTACAGTTTGCTCCTGGGTCAAGATTACAAACTCAGACTAAACGGCTTAGAGGCGAGTGTGTATACCTCAAGGCCATCTTGCCAGTCACCACATTTAATTTACAGTCCATGCAAATACAGAAATGCATCAATAAAACTTCATTAAAGGCCTAACAGACAAAAATAGTTGCCGTCAACTAAACAAACTTCACAAAAGGTTGCTGACTTGTCACCTTGTTTTCCTTGAAGCTTTTTATTTTGATAATGAGAATATATTTAATGTTTATTTGCATTCTATGCTATTTAGTCATTATTCTTTGTGGGTTCGTCTACTTTTATTGGCAAATTATCCTTCATCACTCTTTTCTACTTTCTGTCGGTGCTCTATTTCCAATGACAGAAAACGCCCTATTATTAGCTCACCTGGACTTTAGTCAGGTGAGCTTATGCGATTGAGCAATGTCCATAGGTAAGTGAGTCAGTCAGTCAGTTAGTAAACATTTCAGTCATTATCACTTGAACCGAACATGCAGTTTTGATGAAACTTGGCCAGAAGCTTCATATCTGATGCCTAACGAAGGTGTATTGACCCCATCAAAATCTGCGCTCATTTATTGGGGAATACGGGCTTTTTTACCCTCCAAAATAGGTATTTGCTCTCTTTTCTGAAACTACACACACAATTTCGATAAAACTTGACCACATTCTTCATCACCCGTGATGTACCAAAGGTTGTTCATGGCATTAAAAATAAATCGAGGTCTAGGAGGACCTGCGGGGGGGGGGGGGGGGTTGAGTGACCGTTACTCCTAATCCAGGTGAGCTTCAGGACGTGCAGTCCTATTTTTATCATGTGAAGTTCAGTTTATTTTCTAGATTGCCAATGATTATTCTTCTTTGTGAAAGGGTCCAACCAGAAGCAGTGACCACTGCTTGGCTTTTTTTCATAAGATCTTGGCGATTCGTTGTTCACCTTGGCGTGTTGGTTTTCTATAGGTTTTCTTGGCGTATAGGTTTTCTATTATCATCGCTTTTCCGAAACCTTGTGAATTCTTGGCTTTTTTCATTGACTCACCTTGGCATTTATAAAAATGAGGAGTGGTCACAATGACCAGAAGGTGCACTCGAATATGTGTGAATCTGAAATGCATTGTCTTATTGACTCATGTTTGGCCTTCATGAAGAAATGGCAATCACAGGTACCTTTGAACCAGTACCTGAACCAAATAAATGGTGATTGCTGTGCATGCGATTTCTGCATTTTCCGAATCGCAATCTGAAACCCTTTTCTCCAAGCACCATAGTCCTTGCTGCAAAAAGAAATCCATGGCAAGGATTGCACTGGGTGGGTTGCCATTTCCTTCCCAGTGGTGGTTAATGAAGAAATTTGGAATGTGGCCAGCTTCCTGACAAACAACGGCTTGTTATTTCTGTTGGATCATGAAGATGTACAAGCAAATGCTTGCAGATGAGAGAGCCATTTTCACATACCCATGAAAGGACAACATGCTCTTCGATGCAGCATCCTAATTTAGGGTACACCCGAAAATAATTTGCAGTCACGTTCTTTTCCATCATGAATGGAACCCTAGAGTAAACATCTCAGATGCAAGTGCTCTACCTGCCATTCCTTCGATCCTACGATTAGCGGAACATGAATCAAAAAATATATATCATCACCCGACCAACTCTGGTAAAGAGTAAACTGTTTTATTCTCAAGTTTTCCTTTTAGTAAAGTTTATCTTTTTTGTTTACTGCATCTAAATGATGTATGAATGAGCTCTCCAAATTTAGGGGTGCGATGTGATGGGTTTGAATGACCTTGCATCTCCAGTATTGCTCTGCCAGTTTCAATTGTTATATCCCGGCAGAACACATCTGAGGAAGGATGTAGCTGCCATTGAGTGGGTTCAGCATAGTGACTAGATTGGTTTCCTGGGCTGACTAAACTAAACTATGAGGAGCGGCTGAAGGAGACACAATTTGAACATTAGAATGGAGGTGATTATAAGGGGATCTGTGAGATATGTTGAAGATAATGAAGGGTAAAAACAAAATACAGAATGTACAGAAGCGTTTTCGAGCAGAATAGACTTGCGGTTACAAAAACCAGGGGCTACATCCTGAGAGCAAACAAAAGGAGATTTAGGATGGTCTTAAGGCAGGAGTCTTTCACTCGAAGAGTAGTCAATGTATAGAATGGTCTCCCTGGAAAGGTAGTGCCAGCAGAAATAGTATATGGGCTTAATATTGTGTTCGATAGGTACCTAGAAACATTGATGACAGAGCGGTACAGGAGTATTGGTAGGAGTGGTCGGTAGCTGAGGTATGGATTGTTGATTGGATACCTGTGTCATGATTGTGATGTTCAGTAAGAGGGTCTCATCAAAAGATGATTGTCTGTGTTTATTCATTCTTTACCCCACAAACATGTTTATCCCCCCCCCCCCCCGCAACCCAAAATTAATTATATATATATATATATATATATATATATATATATATATATATATATATATATATATGTATATTATAACGTTGGTGATGTTTATTCCTGTCTTATCCCCACTCCTCCCCCCTCTTCCCAGTGAATGTAAGTTGATTATCTGTTTTAATTGAATTCATGTGTATTGATGTTACGCAGGCTTGTTGGTCCAAATGGGCCTCCTCCTGCGTCAAAGTTCTGTGTGACAACTTGCGTATCGTTGCGTACGGAGGACTATGACCACCGATGATTCGTCACGCTGCTCTTCGTGTGAAACTCACTCTGTAATTTGCCATTATCATCCATTCTGGTTTTCAACCTTCATGCACTAACGTTTTCTCTTCTTTCCCTTTTCTTTTTTTTCATTTGCATTAAATTCCCAGAATATATGGAAGGAGTTAAGTAGGAACAATGAAGGTAATTTTAATCTTTTCAAGTGCTGCATTAATTAATTCGTTTTCCTGAAATCAAAATGTAAATTATGCTTCACAGGTGAAGTGGATGAATAAAAGCAGTACTCGGAACAAGGCCTGTAATATTTTTAAGGTATTGATAATTAATTGGATGTTTTCTCAACTTGTCACACGACCTTATGGCATTCCTTCCAACCCGACGTACAAAGTTTGCTCTATTTGAATTATAAAAAGTGCTCCAATAGGGATGAAGAAAAGAGTTCCTTGAATAATTTATCAATTTTACAGCAACCAAATCCTTCTAAAAAAAAGCTTAAGACGTATTCAGAATTGTGTGCAACACATGAAATATTTTCCTGACAGTGGATAGTGACCAGAATAAATAAAGGAGCGCATACTTGTATTTAATATAACATTATAACACGAGATGTATTTGTAATTTTATTTTAATAACCAGGATACATTTGTGAATTATAATAATGATGACAACAATAGACATTTGGAAATCACCTCAATGTCTGGGGTTTGAATCCACATTCGCTGTATCATCAGATCAGCTTTGTCCTCAGATTGGAACCAGAAAAGGACAAGCATATTTATGGCCCTCCATGGGAAATGGTTGGTTCTGTACCTTTGGAACCCTAAAATTGCCAACCTGTTTGTGGTCCTTTCTGAAGAACGGTTGGTTCTGTACCTCGTATCCATTTTCACTTTTTTAATCCACCTGATTTTGAAAGTAAAAGTTTTTGTCGGGCAGTTTTCTTTTTGCCCAAAACAGTCATTGTTTTGTCTTGAATTGCGTGTTTGCCTTTATTACCTACCCTGCACACGTGAAGCAAAAAGCAGGGTTAAACAATTGGTTATTGTCTGTCCGTCCGTCTGTCTTGTCAGTTTATGATCGTCATTTTATGATCGAGGAACAGCTCATTTAAATTGAATGTTTTATTCTGATCACAAATTGGAACATGAATATGAAGACGAGTCTTTTCGTTTTTTTCCCCCTCCCCAAACCTTGGCTCAGAATTTGTCCCGATCACACCTGCACAGAGAGAAGAGAGAGAATTTTTTTTCTCTCTCTCTCTCTCTCTCTCGCTCTCTGTCCTTGCCTGGCAGTCAAACAAAATTGAAAATCATTCCAAACAGGAAACTTTCTGTTTATAAGGACGTCACAATGGACACAAAAAACAGGCAGGGATAAGTAACATAATGTGTTAGATCGGGTGATGAAATAAACACTGGGTAAAATGGCAGTAAAAACAATAATTTATTTATTTATTCAGCTTTTACAATCTTTATTTTATTTAAATTGAATTGGATACATGAACACTGTAAAACACAAATTGGAACATGAATATGAAGATGAGTCTTTTCGTTCCCCCCCCCCCCCATACCTTGGCTCAGAATTTGTCCCGATCACACCTGCACAGAGAGAAGAGAGATAATTTTTTTTTCTCTCTCTCTGTCCTTGCCTGGCAGTCAAACAAAATTGAAAATCATTCCAAACAGGAAACTTTCTGTTTATAAGGACGTCACAATGGACACAAAAAACAGGCAGGGATAAGTAACATAATGTTTTGGATAGGGTGATGCAATAAACACTGGGTAAAATGGCGGTAAAAACAATAATTTATTTATACAGCTTTTACAATCTTTATTTTATTTAAATTGAATTAGATACTTGAACACTGTAAAACACAAATTGCCTTCTTCTCACTTCCATGAACCTCAATTTTTGCAGTACTTTAATTTAAATAGAGGTTCATTGGGGGTGGTTTATTCGGGTAGTTTTCGTGACTGCTTTTGGACTACTACAATAGCACGAAACTTTCGGATTTATTTTTCTTAAAGGATCATTAAAATCATCCAAATTTTATTGAAATTGAAGTAACACTACATGGAGTATCGTGTTCTATCAACGCTAGTTACCTTCGCCACTAAAGGTGAAGGAGGTTATGTTTTCACCCCTTTTTGTCTGTTGTTTGTTTGTCTCTTTGTCTGTGTGCAGGGTATCTCCAAAAGTTGTGGACTGATCCAGATTAAACTTGGTGGACATGTTGGGTATGTGACAAGGAAGAATCAATTCAATTTTGGTGAAGATCCGAATCTGGATCCGATAATTTTTTAAGGGATTCTTCACAATTGAGAGATGGGGCTAAACTAACGTCTAGCACAATATCTCAAAAAGTTGTAAACGGATTCAGACGAAATGTGGTGGACAGATTGGGTGTGTAGCAAGGATGAATTGTTTCAATTTTGGTGAATATCCGAATCCAGATCTGGATATGAGAATTATTTAATTTTTGAAGTAATTCTTCACCATTGAGAGATCGGGCCAAAAACGATACATAGCATTATATTTCAAAAACGTAATGGGCCTGATATGTTCTCGTGGATCGGGCATTACGTGATGGAGGTATGCGCTCTATCGAGTGCCCTTTAGTTTATTATGTATTCTTTTGTATGAATATTTTTTGTTTGTTAATTATGAAAAGACAAGAAAACGTATTTTCGAAATGGCATGCACAGTATTTGCCTCCGCTGTATTTAAACCCACTGCACATTATAATAACTATCCTTTAAAAACTCACGGACCTCACCTTGCACTCACGGATCTCACCTTGAAGGGTACCTTTGTGATCTTGTAAGAAATGTACAAAAGCATCAGAAAAGATTTTTGCACCACTTATTGATTATAGGATAATGGACGCCCATATCCTCGACAGAGCTTTGGAGTGTTCATGACGAGTCAAGAAACGTTCCAAGGCTAGAAACAGACGGGTCACTGCTCCAACGTGGGATACTTGACTGAAGGTGCAGGAATCTTGAATTTGGTTAGTGTTGGCAGTAACTCCCCTTCTCTTCACAATATACACCGTAGGACCTTTAATGTCCATAAACAACAACAGCTGGCAGAAGTTTCCGACTTAACGTCCTTCGATGGACGCCGCACAACACACTGATGCCTCAACCTGTATGGAAACACCAGGGTGACAGCTAATAGCTGCGTCTGGATTCAAACCCCAGCTAAACAGCTTGATGGTGAGTGCACAGCTAAACAGCTTAGCTATCCTTCTACTCCACTTAGCATGTCGACTTTTAACAAAAAATCTGGACTGTACCTTGTTTGTGTGTTTTTAATTATGACCCCATCACCCTGCCCTTTCCCCTGCTGGCAATACTGCTGAGATTTTCTTCTCCATCCTGAGTTTTTGATTTATGTGTATAGTTTCCACAAACGTATTCTTTTTATTCCTCAACTCTTTGAAATATCTTGACTTTGGGAGAATCTTCTGATCTCCCACGTGGGAAAATAATAATAATAAACTTGGCTGAGGCCTCAGGACACCTGTTTCATATTCTGTCTTTCGATTTTTGCGAAATCGTGTTTCTTCTATCGTTGATGCACCTTTAAATGTGCTTTGTTGGGCGGAAGCTGGAGGAATGTATCTTTCATAGTTTGTCTGAAAGTTGTATATTTGATATCAGAACAAAGGACCATATTTTAAGAGGGAAATTTGACTCTGTATCTCGGTACCCTGACAATAGCAAAGAGGTACACGTGGCTTTGTTAGCTCACCTCCCATCACCATAACTCGCTCTCTGTTATGCCCCGTTACCGTCTGCTCTGCCAGGATCTATGATCAGCAATTCTAATAACAGTGCGGTTATTTCCAAAGAATGAAAAAGAAAATGAATTGACACATCTGAGCCGACAGAGCGAACATCTTTCACTGAGCATTCACTCACCTCACCCTTGACTTTTTCTCATCATATTCTAAACAGTATGTTATACATATTCTTTTCTTTTTTCATAAATGTTCCCAACATTTACAATTGCTTCAAAGCGATTTGTAAAGAACACACAAGATTGCCTGCGTTCACAAATTTTATTTGGCATAAAGAAACTCGGAGAATAGTACAATTTTCATAATAGTTATGTTCAATACTATTTTGCCATTTGCCTCCCAATTGTATTTTACAAAAACATTTTCTCATTTTTGAGAGTGCCTTAACTTAAAAGTGTTTAATAGCATCAGTTGTCTTTTATTTGATCAATTGTTTTTTCTCAGCGCATAACTTTCTTGAATCGAACCGCTCGCTCTCCGGCTCACACAGGGCCTGTGGGAGCCCTTCTCGGAATGCTCGGGCCGTGGTGCTGGGATGTGACCGCCGGGACGACACCTCAGAGCTGTCAGGCGTTAAGAGTAACGGACGTCCTGACAATTCTGAGGTATTGCCTCGGTCAGTTAGGAATGCGCTCTCCCATGGAAGCGCGTTGTTCGGTCGTTGTAGGCTTGGAACCATCCTCTAAAATCTGTTGTTCATTTTGTTTCGTTGTCCTGAGTAGTTGGCCTGCATCCCATATGATAACTTTTCTCGCATGTTCAAAATATATCTGGTTTGTATGTTTAAAAAAAAAAAAACCCCAAAAAACCACTGTCTGCTTTTGAAAATCGCAAGTGGATTGGAAGGCAGTCGCACATTTGGTTCTTCGAAATGCTCGTAAAAATGTTCAATCTTTCAATTGGACCAGTACTTAACGCTGACGTCGACAAGAAGCATCTTTAATGTGAAGCTGCAAGTTAAAAAAAAAAAAAATCAAACTAATGATGCCAGTTACTTTGATTGAATTAATTCACTGAAAATATGAGAACATTATTTAATCAACTGACCTCTTTCGAAAGTTTGTAAAACACTGAACATGAAACAAGTTTTTCTGAGCAGTTGCTGTGGTGCAGGCTTACCGTAAAGTTGTTCAAGCTACATGCCTGCTGTGCAGAACATCCTTGCATCGATCCCTTCGTCTTCATGAATGATCACATCTCTCTCACCCGCTTTTGTATTTAGCATGCAACCTCAAATTGACTTCGTCAAACTTCCTCGAAGTCTGGATCCAAACGACGATCAGTTGCGTTTTGCCTCCATCATGATTGGCTGTAGCCATGAATTCTGTCGAAGCCGATAACGTCTGCGTTTGCTGGGCCATGTGACATTTGAGATATGAACTCAGAACCTCGTCATAATCTCATCAGTACTGTAAAAATGCAAATGTGCAATAATCCTGCAGGAATGTTTCTTTCCTTACACCTGCCCAACAATTGGTTCTCGCAGCATCACGTTGGAGGAATGTTTCATCCTCGTATCATATCCATCCATCTAAATGTTGTAACCTTTGTGTTTTGCATAGAATTAAAATTTTATCAACGCTTATCTCATCCCATAAACTAATCCCATTGATGTCTTTGCTAGTTTTAATGTCATGTTTTATTTTTTTTCCAAATTTGATAATTTGGGACATTCGGGTATAATTGAAGAACAATACCGCACATTTAGTTATAGTCAACGTTTTGGCAAATGATCGAGATATAGCATTTACATCATCACCTTTAATCATCTCTTCATTGTTGTTCAATCCTTAGCATATGTTTAGGAAGAGTTCTCGAAGAAATGCTGGCCAAAGCAAGCAACATGGCAGCATGGAAAGCTTTATAGGCCTCGAGATGCCATTGAAGTTTACTCTAACTTTTAGTTTAGTAATGCGTGTCTCCAAAGCTAAGCTCCAACCTAGCCTCGGTTGCATTTTCATTTGATTAACACTTGGTGACTGCAAAGCTGTCATAAAATGCCACTCTCTTAGCATATGATGAACCATTACCTTCACATCAGAACAATCCCAGACACATTGAACTCCACCTTCAAGATCCCTGGCCTTTGTCAGGACACTGTGCTCATCAATAGTACATGCCCCTCTTCGTTCATCAAGACCCTCTTTTTTTGATGACCAAACAACGTGACTCCTTGATATTTTTGAACCTTATCCTCCTGTGCTGCAGGTGCAATCTTGGGAATTACTGGATGGAGTTTTGCATGACCAAAGGCACGCATCACAAAAACAAACTCTTCCAGGGCTCAGCCACAGGAGATATGAAAAGTCTTTTTGTAAAGGGATTCCCCATAATCTTTACAATGCTTTCATGCAATTTCATTTCATTTGCAGGCACAAGCCGTCCACAGAACCTCTGAATTTGTGGTGTTGTGCATGCCTATTGCAGGTCAATATCGTGGACTGATTCATCACTTTGCTACATCACATTTTCCTGCTTGGTTAAATGTCCAACTTCCCGAGTGTAGTGGTGCAGATAATTGGCATCTTCAGTCCATTGATGCAGTGTACCCCCATCCAAAGGATGAGTCCTTACGCAGAGAAGAACTGCTGAACCCTCCTGTAACCGAATTCACCATTTCCTCCACATGATAATGTCAGTTAATCAGCGCTGAATGCTTCCCAGTGCACTGTCTTTCTCACACGGAGAAGGATTAGCAAGTAAATCCCAATGAAGCTGGCACCAGGAATTGGCAGAAAATTACTGCAAAACCATAACAGGCCTTTGGACTCCAACAATTACAGTCATTTACTTCTAATGTTTACGTATGCCTCTGTTTTATTAATATATGTATTTGTTTTTTTTTCTACTTTGACGTTTGGAACACTTGATAAATATCGCACTATTTCTAAAATCCCGAGTGGTTCACCAATGTTCTCCAGTGAGAGAAATATTGTGCCTCCAGTTTGGTACATACTTTATGTCGTTCATTTGAAGTGCCCATTCATTATGGAGTGATTGAGGGATTGTGTATAAAGTATTCACTTTAGATGGCATATATGGATTAAAATGGAGAAATGAAAATAGACATCACGGGCCGAAGTCTTTCCTTCCGTCTAACTTTCCTTTTATCTTGCACACTTCGTCATCTCCAGCATACTTTGTTAGTTATATTGTACATCACCATAATCTCATCCCATATCTGCCCGCTCGGGTAGACGGAGGTTTGAATAGAGGCCGGTAAACTGGCCACTCGGGTATATGGAGGCCGGTGAAACGGCCGCCTGGGGTTCAAAGGGTTAAATGCTGAATGTCAAGCAAGTAAGCAGCACATACCACTTTTAGCTCACCTGGAATGTAGTTCCGGGGAGCTTATTGGATGGTGCATCATCAGTCCATCAGTCCGTCCATCCATAAACACTTGCATCTTCTTCTCTGAAACTCCACACACGATTTTGATTAAACTTGACCACAACCTTCATTATCCGTGATGTACCAAAGTTTGTTCACGGCATTAAAAAAATCGGGGTCTATCGGGGTTTTCAGGGCAAGGTGGGGGATGGGGGGTGTTCGCTCCAAAATATATGTATTTTGCTGTCTTCTCAGAAACTACACACACAATTTTGATGAACCTTGACCACAACCTTCATCTCCCGTGATGCATCAAATTTTGTTCATGACGTTAAATGAATTGGCATCGTAACATTGGTTCATTAGTACATTTTGCTGATTCTGTCCCACATTTACTTCCTCCTCCAGTATCACTCGTCTACCAAGTGATCGTTCCGGGGTATTGCCCGTGTTTTTAAAGTCTTAGATGTGACTTGGGACAGGGTTTGAGCACCAACCTCCCAGACTCAGAGCGGACGCTCCAACACATTCCACCACTGAGTCTGGTACTATCATCATACCTAGAGATAAATACAAACAGGAAAGGTGAAGTAAACTCTGTGCTATAAACTTTCATCAAAACATAGATTTTTCTGAGAAGATAGGAAAGAGTTAAATTAATAGGAAGAGATAATTTTCTTGGAATTATGGTTTGAGTGTAGATAAAAAGTGAGAGTGCAGCGAAACAAAGTTCGAGTGTTGCCACCTTTAAGGAGGAGTAAACCTGAGCCAAACGAGCTTTTCATTTGGAAAGAATATATACTTGTATGTGACATCAGCACCAGCCCACAAAACTTGAGAACTCACAGCAAGTGCAGCTCATCTCTGATTCTTTGAATACCATGTGTTTTTTTTGTTTTTGTTTTTTTTAAACAGTGAATGATTATTTAAATCACGAAGAGTGGAAGGAAAATGTGTAAACGAATTTTGCCATCCATACGAGGTTATTGTAACTATTTAACGTTGTGATTTGGCTGTCCTTACCCTTCTGGTGTTTGCCATGCAGTGCATCATCACTTCAACATCAATGTGTGTGCCGTCGCTCGGAAGGACGCAGAACCCTGTCTGCCAGCTCTGGTCATTGGTGGATGTTTGGGATCGCACGATGTCTTTCCTGAAGAGTAGGCGAGTTATTGCCTGCACCCTGGAAAAAAATTCTAAATTCCTGACTGACTGCTTGTAAGGTAATGACAAACCACCCAGCACAACCCTTGCCAAGAGACAACTCTGTAAAGAGTGTGGTTCATCGATGATCATGATATTTATGATGATGATAATTCTGTGATAGTTTCCAGTCAAGGTGACAATTCTTCCCAACAATGGGTGAATTTCCTGATTCCATCGGAATAGGAATGACGTTTTTGGCTGTGAAACCATTTGAAAAGGTGAAATCTTCACACGCGCGCACACACACACACACACACACACACACACACACACACACAGACACAGACACAGACACAGACACAGACACAGACACAGACACAGACACAGACACAGACACAGACACACAGACACAGACACAGACACAGACACAGCCACAGACACAGACACAGACACAGACACAGACACAGACACAGACACAGACACAGACACAGACACAGACACAGACACAGACACAGACACAGACACAGACACACACACACAATTTTATAGTTCTCTACAAAATTTCCTTTGTGAAAACATTCATTTATGCAAATGGGAGAATTAATTTGATTCATAGTGAATGAACATCATCAGGAGCAATGGGTAATTTTTTTTCCTTCCTTATTTTCCGGTGCCTTCCTTTCCTTAAGTTAAATCTTCAGTTATTGAAGAGAGAGTCCAAGTGACTTATTGTCTCTCATCAATGTCCATCACCTTTTTTTTTTTTTTAACTGCTAAATAGGCCTCGCCCATCTTGGCTATCAGCAGTGGACCGAGAGCGTTGGGCAGATTGTGTGGCTGATTAGTCGAGGGTCTGCTTCGGCCTCCTTGCCACCACTTTGTTGCTGTGCCATAAATCAGCGGCTTGGATTTGGCGTGCAGTTCCTCCATTGGGCTTCTGTGGCAAAGCACAGTTTGATGGGAATAGGTGGATAGCAGCTGCTCTCTTGGGATAAAGGCAGCATTTTTACACCGCAACACAGGACCGTTTTGTCGGATTTTATCCCACATCCCTGACTTTCCCAGTTTTCCTTTGGCTGTCTGCTTTTTATAGAATTTGAGATTTCACTTGTGGTCATGAATAATGCTCTGCTTGGTTGTACCCAAGGGTGTGGTCTGCATTTTTCCCATCCAGTGTTGGCTTTGTTGTTAATACTCTTTTATTATGCTTTTGTGTAAGTGCTCATTATAGTTTGGGATTGGTGTTAAGAAAACTATGTTGTGTTGTTAGTGTTCTCTTCTGTTTTGTGTCCATGCTCCCCATATGGTGTTGTTGAACATCGATATATTTTGCATCTGTGTTGGTGCTCATTTTGTTGTTTTGGCTTTACTTCTATTTATATATTTTGTTGTCGGTTTAGTGTTTGCTTTGGTGTCTGTGCTCTTCTTACTGTTTGCTTTGTTTACTCTTATTTTTCTCGCATTTACCTTGATGTTCAGGCTCCTCCTCCAACTCGTTTTCTACTTTGGTGAAAACTTTAACTTTCGATAAATTACCAAGTATCAGGTGCTCGGATTTTTGGTTATAAAAGTACAGCTTTGTAGTAATATGTCAGTGTGTCTCCTCCATAACTCCAAAACCATGAAACCTGGGGGCCCAAAACTTTGCATGCGTACGAAGGGAACGCCAAGGTTGTACAGGAATGAAAACTGGGTGTTTGGGTTAATTAAAATACCCCTTTTGAAATAATTAATGGCCTTATTTAATTATCCTTTATCAAAGTTCATCCTTGATCACCTCGCTGTCCCTCACTGGGGTCTTAATTCGCCATTTTTTTGGGCCTGCTCAACAATGCCTTGACTTGGAACAGGTCTCAATGGTTTCTTAATGAAATGTATTTTTTTTCTTTTTTTACTTTCCTCACTCATATCATCGAATGCCTCATCATCATCCCTACGAATCACTGGATGCATCACAATGCTTGTAAATGCCCAGCGATGCCAGCATTCGTGGCTTTATTTCATTTCCGCAAATGCCATAACCTCTAGAATCTCTTAATCTGAGTCGAATAACCTCGAGAATCTCTTGATCTCAGCTGAATTTCAAAATTTAAACTTCTTAATTGACCTCAGCAGCAGTTCCGACTGTAAAGAAAAGTGTTCATTTGTCCAATTCAGGCATTGCTTGACACTCCGGATGGACGTCTCCGGAAGGTGTTTAATATGACGGATCGGCGATCACTTTTCACTTGCCAAGCCTGCCGTTCCTTATCAACCGATTTGTTGGAGTGCTTGCCTGAGTGCATAAGCCACTGTCTTTTTTACATGGCTATGGTGATAGCAAACCATGGCGGTACTCTGCACTGTCACTCTGCAAATCACAATCAAAAATACATCGACCGACCACCTGCCTGTGTTGCGCCTCACAGTGTCTTGTGTCTTGCTAAGCCTGCTGTTCCTTATCAATGGTTGGATGAAGGGATGGAATGGAAGGAAGGGATGGATGGATGGGATGGAGGGAAGGGATGGATGGATAGAAGAGATGGAGGGAAGGGATATATGGATGGACCATGCCAGTGTTTGTAAGCCATAGCAAGGCAGTAGACAGCAGTGTAAATGACATTTTATCAGAGCTGTTGTCGTTTTTGAAAATAAAATTACAAATTGCCATTTGAGACAATGTTTAGGTGATAATATAAGTGAAGTACATATATAAACGTGTGTTCCGTTGTCTTAGTTAAATGTGGCAAAAGTTTAAAATGTAAAATTCACCTTGGAGGGGTCATGCTGAGCACCGCCTGGGGATTCTCGGAGATGCATCCCCTGGTGGAGTACTTTAGAGGTTATTAGGGGAGAGTTGTTTCCAAAACCCAAGCCCATTGCAGATGCCACAGGGAATGTAATGGCATATGAAGGAACAGCTGGTGGGGACTCACTCATTCATGCCTTACACCTCATGTTCACTCTGTGAGATTGGAGTATCGTGTGATCATGAACAACTGGAGAACATGCTGTGAATCCACTTTCCATCTCTTTCATCCATTCATTCCTTCCAACCATCCCTTCCCCTCATCCATTCTTTCATCCCATCGCTTTGTCCTCGCTCCCCCACCCCTCCTTCCTCTCTCTCACCCCTCTTCCAACTTTCATGAAGTGATAAAACAATGGGTGGTTGCGATAAGTTCCCACAGGTGGTTGTGTTGTGGTTTGGAGGTGGTTGTGTTGTGGTGTTTGTGTTGTGTTTTGAGCCCGGAGTGTCTGGGATTGTGCGGGTTGGACAGATGGGCACTTTTTTGCCACAGAGCTGCTGCTGGGTTTGATTCCGCGGATTGAATTTTGCAATTCGGCTCGGGTTGAGAGATTCTGGGGCTTATCTATCGCATTTTGGTTGTAAAACTTGTGCTGAAATTAAATAAAGGCACGACACACTGGCGTCTCCAGGGAGAAATCGCACATGAGGCCCCAAGATTGGTTATATACAATCTGTATGCAGTCCATTTATAATCTGATCATGACTCTTAAAATCTAACAGGCAATGGGATTCATCATTCTTTCAGAAAGACTCCAGTGAGCAGATTTGTTAGCTAAAGAACGTTTCCGCTTACCTCGAGGCCTACCAAGTCAAGACAGCTCTGATTCCTTCATCTGAGGTAGACGCAATATGTAATGGGGTATGTGTTTGTTGTTGTCCTCATTATGCTTCTGTGCTCGCAATTATACCATATTACTTCTTTGAATCATACTAATTTAGACGTAACATTCTCGATCAAGTGTTTTTCTTTTTTATAACTTGTCAAGTGTATTTTAGATGAATAGCATATGTTTGTATTTTTTCTTTTCTTTTTACATTGTAAACTTGACGTATAAGTCTTTGGCTCATTTCAATAAAACTCAATCAATTGATTGATTGCACAAGTATACAGCTCTGGAAAAAAATGAAGAGACAACTGCAAAATTATCAGTTTTTATCCCCTGCCGCGTGGCGGAAGGGGGATATTGTTGTCACCCGGGTCGTCCGTCCATCCGTCCGTCCGGCTGGCTTGGCGTCAACATTTATAGCTGTAAGTGCGATAACTCATAAACTGTTCACCATATCGATTTGAAATTTGAGTCACACATGTACCACCTGAAAAGGAAGAACCGTATTAATGTTGGGCGTGGCCGGATCCAAGATGGCCGATTGGGGTGGCCATCTTGAAAAATTTTTTTTTGTAATAAATGGAAAACTGCTTATCTGATTTCAATTATTTTTGGTTACTACATTCCTCACCCCTGGGGAACTTTTTCCAACATGGTTTCGGCCCGCTCGGACATCCAAAATGGCCACCATGTAGCCATGTTTAAAAAAACGACATTATCGTGATATAGGCTCTAATTTTTTTCTTTTCTGATGAAACTTGCTGGAAATGTAGGTAACGGAACGAAGTAGGTTGCAATTGAATTTCGGCCATGTCGAACATCAAATATGGCCGCCAGGCAGCCGTCTTGAAAAATGACATTCTCGTGAAATCGGCCCTAAATTTTTTTCTTTTTCAATGGCGGGGGATTCCCCATCCCTGATGGGTATGTTTCTGGTTTTACTATGTATAGGTATGTATTTGAGTAAAATGAACATTTTTGTTTTATTCTACAAACTACTGACAACATTTCTCCCAAATTCCGAATAAAAATATTGTCATTTAGAGCATTTATTTGCAGAAAATGACAACTGGTCAAAATAACAACAAAGATTCAGTGTTTTCAGACCTCAAATAATACAAACAAAACAAGTTCATATTCATTTTTAAGCAACACAATACCAATGTTTTAACTTAGAAAGAGTTCAGAAATCAATATTTTGTGGAATAACCCTGATTTTCAATCACAGCTTTCATGCGTCTTGGCATGCTCTCCACCAGTCTCACATTGCTGTTGGGTGAATTTATGCCACTCCTGGCGCAAAAATTCAAGCAGCTCGGCTTTGTTTGATGGCTTGTGACCATCCATCTTCCTCTTGATCTCATTCCAGAGGTTTTCAATAGGGTTCAGGTCTGGAGATTGGGCTGGCCATGACAGGGTCTTGATCTGATGGTCCTCCATCCACACCGTGATTGACCTGGCTGTGTGGTATGGAGCATTGTCCTGCTGGAAAAACCAATCCTCAGAGTTGGGGAACATTGTCAGAGCAGAAGGAAGCAAGTGTTCTTCCAGGACAACCTTGAACGTGGCTTGATTCATAAGTCCTTCACAAAGACAAATCTGCCCGTTTCCAGCCTTGCTGAAGCACCCCCAGATCATCACCGATCTTGCACCAAATTTCACAGTGGGTGCGAGACACTGTGGCTTGTAGGCCTCTCCAGGTCTCCATCTCACCATTAGATGACCAGGTGTTGGGCAAAGCTGAAAATTGGACTCATCAGAGAAGATGACCTTACTCCAGTCCTCTACGGTCCAATCATTGTGATCTTTTGCAAACCTCAGTCTGGCTTTTCTTTGCTTCTCATTGATGAAGGGCTTTTTTCTTGCTTTGCACGACTTCAGCCCTGCCCCTCGGAGCCTGTTTCGAACCCTCCTCACCGTGCACTTCACCCCAGCTACCGTTTGCCATTGTTTTTGTAGGTCACTTGATGTCATCCTACGGTTGTTGAGTGACATTCGAATGAGTTGGCAGTCATCCCAGTCAGTGGAAAGTCGTTTTCGCCCTCTGCCAGTCTGTAGCTTTGTTGTCCCCAATGTCTGCTGCTTGACCTTGTTCTTATGAACCGCCGTCTTTGAAATTTTAAGGATGGAAGCAACGTGACACTCACTGTATCCATCTGCCAGTCAAGCCAGAATTGAACCCTTCTTTTCCTCACTCAAAACTTTTCTTTTCAACTCTGTAAGCATGGTCAATAGTTATTTTTTTGATTCCAATTACTTTTGAGGTACTACTAGCAGTTTTGCCATCCAGCTGGTCCTATTGCAAGAGGATAGTGATGACGACAGCAGTGGTTTTTATACTTTTCCTTGTTAAGGCCTAGGTCACATTTGCTCTACGGCGAGGATACAGCGGCCGTACGCCCTCTGAATTGACAGAAACGTGCGGCGGCCGCAGAGAAACTGAGGTGGCCTCAGGGAGGCCCTACGCCGTTTGGCTATATTTTACAGGCCGTAGAGTCGCCGTGGAATTATAGCGCGGAGTTATAACTTTTTTTCATTTCTACGTTCGCCATAGCAATTCGACAAGCCAAGCTATGACGTAGATGTGTTCCACGTCGACCGTACGTAGGGCGTACGGTGGGCTTGCGTTATTCGTGCAGCTGCCTTAAGCTCTTCTCAATGAAAGATGAATTTTCCCAACCCCCAAAAAAATTACGGCGGCCGCACTATTTCTATGGTCGCCGTACGGTGGCCTTGCGGTCTGTGTGACTACCTGCGGGTAACGCAGGGTCGACGCACGGTTCCCCTACGCCCGCCGTGCACCAACTTACGGCCTCCGTGGCAGTCTGCGTCGACCGTGCATCCACCGTGCGCTACCGCTAGGGATCGGAGTATAGGTGTTTGCCTATACCGTGGTGCCCCCAGATTCCCAATTTAATTAGTTCCAGGAGGCTGTTCGGATTGCAAAAAGTTCGGATTCCAAAAATATTTTCCCAATAAGAAATAATGGAGTGAATTAATCCGTTCGTGGACCCAAAGAAAACCCACTTTCAAGACACTTTAAACTGAAATTCCCCATGTTTAAGGTAAAATAAGATGAGTAAATGACCTTTGGTGGCGGTGTATTGTATGTAAACTGGTACAATCACCAATCCAAAGGTCCACACAGGCTCGAGCTCCGGCATGGGTTCCGATCGCTCGTGCACTCTGCGAGAGCGCTGCCCCCATGGCAGCTCATCAAACATGATGCCCCCCAGAACCACAATCACTTTCATCAAACGCATCGGGCTGACGTAATCATGGATATTCCAAATTACAACCGGTTTTGCTGTGAAATTCAATCCTTGCCCGACAGTCCGTCACACCACGTGATCGGATTGCTTTTTTTTGTTTATAATTAAAACACAAGATGATTAAAAAAACAAACATCACAAATGAAGGTGAAAACACGAGGTAAGGCCTCAGTCACATTTGGCTTGGCGGCCGGAGGGTCTACAAAATGTATGGGCACGAGCAATTATAAAGCAGCCGCAGTATTTCCACGGTCACACAATATAGCAGTCACATATGTTTTTAGCTCGGCGTTGTTCTGCCAGTATCACTGTATCCCTCTGCCAGTAAAGCCAGAATTGAACCCTTCTTTTCAACTCTGTAAGCATGGTCCACAAGTTATGAAGTCAATATCCACAAGATTATGAATAGGATGGCGTCAAAGACGCTGAGAGCTCGGCGTTGTCGTCGTCTTCTTCTTCTTCTTCTTCTTCTTCTTCTTCTTCTTCTTCTTCTTCTTCTTCTTCTTCTTCTTCTTCTTCTTCTTCTTCTTCTTCTTCTTCTTCTTCTTCTTCTTCTTCTTCTTCTTCTTCTTCTTCTTCTTCTTCTTCTTCTTCTTCTTCTTCTTCTTCTTCTTCTTCCTCCTCAGACAAAACCTTAATCTCTTGGACTCGGCTCTTGTGTATACAAGATCCGGATTGCCTTAAATACTGAGCACATGTACACATCCTCACATGGACGGTGCCTTTTAAGAGCGTCTGTCATGAAGTTTTAAATATATTCGGACATTTGCTTTAAAGTTTCGAAAAGTTGACGTTACTATTTAAAGATTGTTCCATTTATCGTATTGTAATTTCGTAAATACATTGTATATTTCGTCAATACACGATATATCGTAAATACGTAAATACATTTTGACGGGTTTCGCTATTGGCTTAATGAAGGCACGTGACGAAATATCGGAAGTTGTTGTTTAAAAAAAAAAAAAATTTTTTATTTTTTTAGCCGACAAAACCTTTAGGTTTTGGACGCTGCTCTTGGACACATTTATCCTTGTTATTTTTCGGGTAGCCGCACGGCGTATTTATAAATTGTGGAGACCGAAAATGTGGGTGTGCCGTACGGTCTTTGATTTGATGTCACACGGTGACCTCAGGGTGTTCCTGTGGCGGCCATAGAATTTTCAAGGCAGACGCAAGGTGCCCGCAAAGCGACCGCAGGGGGGGGGGGGGCCCTAAGCCGAACATGCGGCCAGACGGACGGTAACGAATGGGTTAATTTTTTTTTTTTTTTACCAGTTTTTTTTTTTAGGCTTGTCGAATTTCTACGGCGAACGTAGAAATGAAAAAAAGTTATAACTCCGCGTTATAATTCCACGGTGACCTTACGGCCTGTAAAATATAGCCAAACGGCGTAGGCCACCCTGAGGCCACCTCAGTTTCTCTGCGGCCGCCGCACGTTTCTGTCAATTAAGAGGGCGTACGGCCGCCGTATCCTCGCTGTAGAGCAAATGTGACTGAGGCCGAAAGTATCGATCGACACACGAGAGATGCTTTCATGAGGACTTCCACCGACGAACTGAATGAACAAAGCGCGAAGATGTGGCTCGAACAGGTGGGGGAGACACGTGAACAAACATGAACGCTACGTTGTGTTTGGTTTTTTAAAATGTATTAGGTTTTTAGGGCAAAACTTTCTCGAAAAAATTGTTCGGATTCCAATTTGTTCAAACAATGGGGCGTTCGGATTCTGGGGGCACCACGGTATATTATAGTTATAGTATATTCAGTTATATATACTGGTATATTTTTATTTCAGTAAAAAAAAGAACTGGTATATATACCCACTCGTTACCGTCCGTCTGGCCGCACGTTCGCCTTCGGGCCCCTCTACGGTCGCCTTTCGCGCACCTTGCGTCTGCCTTGAAAATTATATAGCCACCGCAGCGACGCCCTAAGGTCACCGTGCGACATCAAATCAAAGACCGTACGGCATCCCCACGTTTTCAGTCTCCACAATTTATAAATACCCCGTGCAGCTCCCCGAAAAATAAAAACATATGTGACTGCTACATTGTGTGACCGTGGAAATACTGTGGCCGCCATATAATTGCTTGTGGCCGCAGATTTTGGAGACCCCACGGCCGCCGTGGCAAATGTGACCAAGACCTAAATAAGATTCTGTTCAGGTGATCACCTAATCGGTACCTCACTAAGTAGAATGAGGTGTGCCTGTGTTGGAATTTAACAGACACTGGAATGGAATGGCTGCCATACATGTTGAGATGCGGATTTACAAATTTTTTGGAGTGGTCTCTTATTTTTTTTCCAGAGCTGTAGAATGCCTTAATTACGTCGAGTTTCCCCAAAACCTCTTCCAGTTTAGTAGCGACTGTTTAAAAATCTAATTGTGCGTTTGTAGTTGTAATAATTTTTACTTCCGGAAGGTGTGCCCCGTGAAAGCTATGATAACCTATTATACACCTAAACATGGAGTTTGGGCAAGGCGCAAACCCCCCTTTGGGAATGGGGGCAAGTTAAATCACTACAACCTCTATAGTGTGACCGTTCGACCCCTGTCAAGTTTGGTTGTGATTCATGGATAAGTAACGACCAAATGTATCACGGTCAAAAAACAGACAGACACTAAATTGTTCATTTCCCTTTGAAGCCTGGAGCTCCTTGGACTTTCGGCTCTCCCCACCCTAGACTACCTGGAGAAAAATCCGGCCGCTCAGGTGTATGGAGGTTTGAATAGCGGCTGGTAAAACGGCTGTTAGGGTTCAAAGGGTTAATAATATTATCGTATAGTCTCTTTGAATTGCAAACAATAATGCTTGTGGATATTGACCTCACGATGTGCTGCAAATGGAGAGATTGTGTGGTTTCCTCCTCCTCACCTTCCACCCCTTTTTCCAAACATTTAGCAGGTTGAAGTCTTTTTCTTTATACAGTGTTGAGGCTCATGGAGGAGTTATAACACAGAACCAACTGGGACATAATATAATGAAAAGAACAGTAGAAATATGAGGGGGGGTGGACATAACAATAGCAGGGTTGAGGGACAAAATATCGGGAGACTTGGAGGGATAAGGGACTTTGGGAAGAATGAGAGCAAGGGGAGGACATGGGCATGAACAAGATGGATACAGTCACCAACTCTCAATCACTAAACTGGAAGGAAAAACTGTAAATGTAGAAAGAGGTGGACTAGTGAGGATTATTGGCAGAAGAGAAGACCATGGCTATGGATGGAGGTGGGGGGGGGGGGTGACATGAGATGATTAACAGCTGTCTTGAAGCTATCCCTGTAGGGGAGAATATCATTTGAAGAGACTGCGGAAGTTGGTTCCACAGTTGGGGGAAAAAAATAGGAATGAATGAGTGGAGGTGAGCAGTGAGTCTGGATTTTGGGAGTTTCACTCGAAGGGGGTTAATGCTCGACCATATGTGCCCTGTAGAAGCCTGGGTGGGGGAGCGGGTGTCAGCATGGAGAGGGCAGAGAGTGCAAGACCAGAAAGAAAGTGGGACAACACACAGAGACCACTGACTTGTCTGAGATGGTGTAGTGATAGACCCATGAACTCAGCTTCATCATGGGAGAATTCAATAATATTGAAGGCTTTGGTTTCCATGGCATCATGCTGTGAAAGGTGTGAGGCAGGGGTGCCAGCCCAGAGGAGAGAGCAGGACTCCATCAAGCTGCAGATGAAAGCCTTGTAGGTAGATACAAGTTCAGATTGGCCAATGAAAGACTTTGCAAGATGGAGGATGCCCAGTTAATGACTGACTTTGCAGCTCAAATGAGACATGTGGTTTGTACAAAGAACTATCATGGCTGATGGTGAGGCCGAAAAGTTTAAGCGAATTTGCTTCTTCAAGTGGATTGTTCAGGATGTAGATGGGAGGGTTTGCCAGACAGTCTTTTCAGACAGTCTTTTCAGACAGACAGACAGACAGACAGACAGACAGACAGACAGTGTGAGATTTGCCTGGATTGTTTGGCTAGCTCATCTCTCAAGGTCTGCACAGAGGAAAGAGATGTTATGGCTGAGGGTGGAGTTATCTTCAAAAGGATAAAGAGTATTTTCTGGAGAGTCACAGAGATCGTGAAGTCAATATCCACAAGTTTATGAAGATTAGGAATAGGATGGCGTCAAAAACACTGCTGAGTGCCAATCTCGCCTTCACAGGGAGAGATGAGAGAATCCCATTGAGAGCCATGCTTTGGCTACAAGAGTAGAAGAAGTCAGTAAACCATTTGTGGAGTTGTCCTTGGATATCAATAGCCAAGAATTTGGAGAGTAAGGCAGGGTGCCCGACTGTATTGAAAGCACGAGATACGTCTCGAGAGACATCCTTGATCTCAAGTCCAACATTAACGGCCTCCATCCATTGTTGCGTGAGTTGAAGCAGTATGTCCAAGGTAGAGTGAACTGGTGTGAATCTGAATTGGTGATCTGAGATGAGGTCCTTGTAGAAAAGGAAGGATTTCATATCAACTGCGATGATGGAGTCCACGTCCTTGCTGATGACTAGAAGCAAGCTGATAGGTCTGTAGCTAAGGGGATCAGTTTTTGTACCTTTTTCATGTAATGCAGTGATGTTGGCTGAATTCCAAGCACATGGAAATTGACCTAGGGCAAAATGATAGGCTGGACAGAGCTGAGAGAGGATGTGTGAAAGAGCAGCAGAGCAAGTTTTCAGGACATGTGAGCAGATTCTATCGAGATCAATTGCAAAATCAGAGTGGAGGGTTTTCAGAAACCTCTCCACATTCTCAGGTGTAAGTGTGTTGCTGGTATTTTGAAAGCACGAGCATTTCTAATGATCGAAACCTTTTTGAGGTCTCACCTTTGCAGTGACTCGTTAATTTTTCTCTTGCTGAACGTGAACATTAACCTTGCTAATTTGTGTAATAAAGCAAACGTGTGAACACTAGCAGCCAATCAGTGGAGGTTTTTTTTTTTCCAGAGAGTCAATAGGAGGAGAGGACACTGGAAGCTTCACTTCCCGATAGCTCATCATCACGACACGTTAGAAGCTCGCGAGTTTTCCGATTCACAAGTCACTTAACATGTCAATATTAAATAATGGCTTTTGTTCTACATCATCAAGACGATTGAGCCAAGTGGATTTCTTCTTTGCTGACCGCTGAAGAGACATTGGAGGATTTAATTATCAACCGGACTTAATTTCAATGTGAGTGAGATTTATTTTGTTGTTGTTTAAACACCATCATCATCACCAGAACATTAAAAGGAATAATCACCCCACATTTTGTAAAGCCCCCATATTTTGACCGCTAGTTTTTGTGAAGTTCGCGTGAAATGCAAAACTGTGCTTGTACAATAATTGCTCATCTTGCCGTTCAAATTTCAATTTTCCAAAAATTTGGTCTGGCATCGTTCATCGCCATCTTGTCAGGTAAGGTTTTCTTGAGGCTGTGGTGGCGTTATGGAATGGTAGATTGTTTTATGAAGATACTTGCTGCTGAGTTCTGTTTTGTTGAAATGTCACACGAGTGGGTAAAACATTTGTGGTAAGTAGATAAGCTACTGCTCGAAATGTCACACACAAGGAAGATACACGCATTATTATGAACTGCTCCTTTGGGAAGTGTGCGGGAAACGTCATCGTTTTCCAATGAACATCCTTCGCAATGAGTAATGGTGACGGAGAACCAGCCCTCAGCACCGGCGGTGCTTGCTGTGAGTAATGCTCTGTCATACCGAATGCTCTGCAATCCAATGTTCCAAAAACCACGAGTGGGGGGTAGGGGGGGGTAGAAAAAAATTTCTCATGGAAGTTATCCAAGGATGTTGGGTGTGTAAAATTTTACTTTGTGGTCACGCGTGTAATGTGTCACACATCGATTTGTCATTTAATGAAACACAGTAAGAGAGGTGGTGTCATTGACGTGTTGAAAGTGAATTGTAATAAGGAGAGCACCATGACCAGCAGAGTATGCATGTGAAGGTAGGTTTTAAAGAAGCACCAAAGGAGCTTTTTGTTGAGTTTATTTAAACCTCATCCGGTGCAGCAGATGTTTATGTTAAACCTTTTTTTTTTAAATAAAGTGGCTTTTTAAAAATTCATTCGGACACAAAATATATCTTCGTAATGTTTTTCTTTTTTGCTTTTAAACTCTGACTAAATGGAAAGGTTTGGACTGGCAGGATAGCTTGGAGGTAAGCATATTCATCTTTGAGCTTTCTCACCTGGGTTTTTTCAAAAAATCTCAACCCAGCTATAAGCTGTCACTGGTGTGTTGTAGGCAGGGCGATCCATAAATGTGTCCGTTGTCGATCGGATAGACGTGTTATGCTGGAGGACCTGTCTTCCAGCAATGGTTGTCTGCAGATTTGAAAGATCCCATGGCGTTTTTCGTAAAGAGTAGGCCAGTTCTGGCCGACACCCTGAACAAATTACAAATTCCTACCTTCACTGACTGCTGGGAAACCAATGACAAACTTTATCTACCCAGCATTACCCTTGTGAAGAGACTGCTACAGCAACACCCATGCTTTGTGAAGAGTAAGGTACATTGATTATGATGATGAGTTGAATAATATTTACCTCCACTACCGAAGGTGGACAGAATTTATGTATTCACCCCTGATTGTCTCTCTATTTGTCTGTCTGGGAGCACGATATCTCAAAAAGTTATGTACCGATTCGGAAGAAACTTGGTGAACAGGTTGGGTGTATGACGAGGACGAATTGATTCGATTTTGGTGAATATCCCAATCAGGATCCTCGAACTTTTAAAACTGATACTTCACCATTGAGAGATTGGGCCAAAAACGAGATATAGCAAAATATTTAATAATGTTATGGAGAAATTTGGCAGAAATTTGCTGGATGAGTTTGGCAGGTGACAAGAACAAGGCAATGAGATTTTGGTTTCGGTCTCGATGCAGATTCTGCCTATCAGTGGGATACAAAACGTAAACCGTTCAGCCTGGCGGACGTATGTGCCCAACCGAGTGCCGTAGTTTAAAATGAACTCATTTTGATGCATGGTCGTTCTTTTAAATTCGTAGTGGTACAGAGGTTTATTTAAGCTCAGACTTTAATGAGAGATTTATTTAATCATTCCTTTTGGAACAGCGTTGTATTTTATTTGCATATTCAAGCTTACCTGACTTGCCCAGCTTGTTGTAGTCCACTGCGGGATGAAGGTATACTTCATCCTCATCAATTCTGATGTACTTCATGAAATTTTTAGCCATTATACTCAAGTCATTTATTCAATCACAACTCTTCATTTGGTCTTTGACCCCCCCCCCCCTCTACTTCTTTCCGAGAGCTCCACAAATTAGCATTATAACCGATGAAGAGCTCTTCGGTTACCGATTTGTAATTCTTGTTTTCCACCTTGTCATTGTACTCCTTCCTAATTCCATATCCAGGCAATGCATGACGTCATCGCCAAGCACCTAAGGAAGGGAGTACTCTGTTTTTACTCCATTTGTTTGTTTTCTTGTTTTTTTTTTGTTTGTTTTTGTGTTTGTTTTTCCGGGCGATAGCTCAGCCATCCTTTGAGCTTGGAAGCTGATATTTGGGCATGACAGTGACCACATGATTTGGCTATAAAGAGTATTTTTTTGATTTATTGATTAATCAATTAATTAATCGATAAATTATTCATTTTTCGATTAATTACTTAGTTTTCATAAAGTTAGATTCGGATGAAACATTGGTGGTTTAGGTATGCTATGAGGCAATTGATTGAAAAATCAATTAGTTTACGATTATTATTCATTTTAATTATGCAATTAATCAATGAATCAATTGTTCTACACCGTTCCATCCCAAATCCGTCTCAATGTGCTGCATGGCAAGTAAGTATCATTTGTACACATTCACCTTAGAAGCACATTTGTACACATAAACCAAGTATCCATCCATCCATTGGGACCATATTCTGTGCAGAGCATTGGTGCTGCTGAAGCAGTCTCCTTAGCTATTGGGTACAATCCTGGATGGGTCGCCACTCCAACGCAGGATACCAGCAAGCTGGCACTCATTTTGCCGACCTCGGAAGGATGACATGCGCAGTGTACATCCTCTCACAGACATCACGATCACTGCACATGTACACAATCTCCAATCCAAACTTAACTAATGGACCATTCCTGCCAATATTTATGTACGGCTCTATCCCCAATGCTTCTTTCTACTTGTTTGCTCCAGTTTAAACCGATCTTCCCAGGGAGACCATGTCATGCATTAACTGAACAGGTTGTGTTTTGTTTCCCACTGATAGGAAATTCAGACATGAAATAAAATCAAATTGGCTTGTTCTTCTCACCGAACCAACTCATCTACCTAGTTATGTCGTAACTCGTCCACAACGTTATGAGATATTATTGTACATATCGTTTTTGCCCCATCTCTCAATGTAGTCTGGCAACTTAGCTAAATATAGCATAACAATTGTGCATTTTGTGAGGAAAGCACCAAATTTGGCACACTAGTGGCCTAACATATTATGAACAGATTTGGATATTAGGCCATCTCAAAATTTTTGAAGGCAGTGGAAAATGGCTGCCACTGCCATCAGCGGCTGAATTTGAGATGGCCCAATATCCAAATCTGTTCATCATATGATAGGCTACTAGTGTGCCAAATTTGGTGCTTTCCTCACAAAATGCACAATTGTTATGCTAAGTTGCCCCACTAATGGTGAAAAATCACTTACAAATGCCCACATTACCAGCCCCTTTTTTTTTTTCTTTTTTCCCGGATCCGGATCTTCACCTAAATCTAACCCATTTGTCTGTGTCACACACCCAAACTGTCCACCAAATTTCGTCCCAATCCATCCATAATATTTTGAGATATTGTGTAAAACTGTGTCGTTTTTAGCCCGATCTCTCAACGGTGAAGAACCACTTAAAATATTCTAGTATCCGGATCCATATCCAGATCTTCACCAAAATTTAATAATTTTGTGCTTGTCACACACCCAACCTGCCCACCAGGTATCGTCCAAAACCATCCACAACTTTTTGAGATATCCTGCTCACAGACAAACAAACAGACATACAGACAGACAGAGAGACAGATGGGGGTGAAAACATAACCTCCACCACCTAAGGTGGTTGTGTTACTGGTGTAAACCACCTAAGGTGGTGGAGGTAGCTACTCTCTGAATGAAGTATCTCCGCCATACTACAATCCTAAATCTCCTCTTCTTTACTCTCAGGTCGTGGCTCCTGATCCTGCCTGTTGTTGTTGGGTTGTACTGTGGAGGTAAATTGACCTCATCAGAGTTTTCTTTGGAAACTACTGTCACAAAAGTTTGTTATTTTATTTTAGTTTTTCTCTTGCAGAGAACTATACCACTCAAAATGTCAAGTCACTCATTCCCAAAGGCAAGAAATAGACTCTCCTCAATTGAATCTGTTGTTTCACCTTCACTTATTAGTTTTAAACAAGGTGAAGCAAAAATGATAAATCACTGATTTATTTTTTTTCCTCACATTCTCTGATATGATGTGTTGTTCTACACCTGGGAAACAAATTTGACTTTTAAAATGTTTAATTCTGCAAAACAATAACTGCAAACCCTTCGTCAATATAACTGATAATATGGACATTATTTTCATCATGAAAAAAGCAAAATGGTGGACAATTTTCTGGACCTTGCAAAGTACGACTTGTGTCATTTTCTGACATGTTTATTTTATTGCAGCTGACATCATCCATAGGCCGGCATTATATTCCCATCTTGAGAAGGCTTTCACTTTACGGGGTGTGAAACCATTGTTACTTGATGTTCATTGGTTCATGACCTCTGCCACCAAAGGTGGACAGAGGTTATGTTTTCACCCCTGTTTGTTTGTCTGTCTGACTGTGAGCAGGATATCTCAGAGTTATGGACGGATTCAGACGAAACATGGTGGATGAGATCGGTAGGTGACAAGAATAAGTTGATGAGATATTAAATCAGTGGGAGAATAAGTCGATTAGATCAGTGGGATACAAAATGAAAGCGGTTCAGCCTGGCAGAGGTACGTGCTCAACCAAGTGCCGTTCTCATTACACCGTGCATCTATCCATCCATCCATCAGGACCATACTCTGTGCAGAGTGTTCGTGCTGCCTCAGCAGTCTCCTAGGCTATTGGACACAATCCTGGATGGGTCGCCACTCCGACACAGGTTACCAGCAAGCTGGCACTCGTTTTGCCGACCTCGGAAGGATGACAGGCAGAGTCAACCCCACCTGGTATTAATTCAATAGTTGAATGGGATTTGAACTCAGGATCCAAGGACCCCAAGCCCACCAACCTAACCATTAAACCAACACCAGGCGTACCCCGTGCATCCAAAGCGAAAAGTAGTGTGAAGCAATTGGTTCACGTCCGTCCGTCTGTCTTTTCAGTGTATGATCTTAAGTTTATAATCAATGTGATAGAAAAATAGTTCGTTTACATTAAATGTAAAATTTTGAACATGAATAGGAAGAGAAATCTACCGTTTTACGTTAATTTGGCTCCAAATTTGACCTGATCCCACATGCGCAGCGAGGAGTGAGATAATTTTTAAGCGGTGTAGCCACTTCGATATTTGGTATGTCCATCTGTCCGTCCGTCAAAAATAAATTTAAGTGGGGCAGATGCTGAATCTGTCACAATAAATAATTGCCAAACTGCACCACTTCCTTCCGACATGGGTGCGAATTTTGTTTTTCAATTGCTCTTTTATTATTATTATTTTTTTTATGATGTTTACTTTTTTACTCCGTCTGCCTGCCTGGCAGTCAAATAAAATTGAAAATCATTCCAAACATGAAACTTACTGCTTTTAAGGAGGTCATAATGGACACATGCAACAGGCAAGAATAACTAATGAAATGTTCGAGAGGATGATGTAATCGACACTGGATAAAACAGTGCAAAAACCCACAATTAATTTGTTTATGTACTTTTAAACCTCTTTACGCCTTTATTTAAATTGCATTCGATATTTGAAGACTAGAACACAAGTCGCCTTCATCATACTTCCAAAACCATGCACATACACATATACATTCATACATTCATACATACATATATACAGGGGGGAGAACAAGTATTTGATACACTGTCGATTTTGCAGGTTTTCCCACTTACAAAGCACGTAGAGGTCTGTAATTTTTATCATAGGTACACTTCAACTGTGAAAGACAGAATGTAAAACAAAAATCCTGAAAATTACATTGTATGATTTTTAAATAATTAATTTGCATTTTATTGCATGAAATAAGTATTTGATCACCGACCAACCAGTAAGAATTCCGGCTCTCACAGACCTGTTAGTTTTGTCTTTAAGAATCCCTCCCATTCTCCACTCATTACCTGTATTAACTGCACCTGTTTGAACTCGTTATCTGCATAAAAGACAGCTGTCCACACTCAATCAATCAGACTCCAATCTCTCCACAATGGGCAAGACCAGAGAGCTGTCTAAGGACATCAGGGACAAAATTGTAGACTTGTACAAGGCTGGGATGGGCTACAGGATAATAGGCAAGCAGCTTGGTGAGAAGGCAACAACTGTTGGCGCAATTATTAGAAAATGGAAGAAGTTCAAGATAACAGTCAATCTCCCTCGGTCTGGGGTTCCATGCAAGATCTCACCTCGTGGAGCCTCAATGATCATGAGAAAAGTGAGGGATCAGCCCAGAACTACACGGCAGGATCTGGTCAATGACCTGAAGAGAGCTGGGACCACAGTATCAAAGAAAACCATAGGTAACACACTACGCCATCATGGATTAAAATCCTGCAGCGCACGCAAGGTCCCTCTGCTCAAGCCAGCGCATGTCCAGGCTTGACTGAAGTTTGCCAATGACCATCTGGATGATCCAGAGGAGGAATGCGAGAAGGTCATGTGGTCTGATGAGACCAAAATAGAGCTTTTTGGTTTAAACTCCACTCGCCATGTTTGGAGGAAGAAGAAGGATGAGTACAACCCCAAGAACACCATCCCAACCATGAAGCATGGAGGTGGAAACATCATTCTTTGGGGATGCTTTTCTGCAAAGGGGACAGGACAACTGCACCGTATTGAGGGGAGGATGGATGGGGCCATGTATCACGAGATCTTGGCCAACAACCTCCTTCCCTCAACAAGAGCATTGAAGATGGGGCGTGGCTGGGTCTTCCAGCATGTCAACGACCCGAAACACACAACCAGGGCAACTCAGGAGTAGTTCCGTAAGAAGCATCTCAAGGTTCTGGAGTGGCCTCGCCAGTCTCCAGACCTGAACCCAATCGAAAATCTTTGGAGGGAGCTAAAAGTCTGTGTTGCCCAGCGACAGCCCCGAAACCTGAAGGATCTGGAGAAGATCTGTATGGAGGAGTGGGCCAAAATCCCTGCTGTAGTCTGTGCAAACCTGGTTAAGAACTACAGGAAACGTCTGATCTCTGTAATTGCAAACAAAGGTTTCTGTCCCAAATATTAAATTCTGTTTTTCTGATGTATCAAATACTTATTTCATGCAATAAAATGCAAGTTAATTATTTAAAAATCATACAATGTGATTTTCACAATTTTTGTTTTAGATTCCGTCTTTCACAGTTAAAGTGTACCTATGATAAAAAATTACAGACCTCTACGTGCTTTGTAAGTGGGAAAATCGGCAGTGTATCAAATACTTGTTCTTCCCACTGTATATATATATATATATATATATATATATATATATATATATATATATATATATATATATATATATATATTTGAATATATATATATATATATATATATATATATATTTGAATATATATATATATATATATATATATTTGAATATATATATATATATATATATTTGAATATATATATATATATATATATATATATTTGAATATATATATATATATATATATATATATTTGAATATATATATATATATATATATATATATATATATATATATATATATATATATATATTTGAATATATATATATATATTTATTTATATATATATATATATATATTTGAATATATATATATATATCTTCTTCTTTCGGCTGCTCCCATTAGGGGTCGCCACAGCGGATCATCCGTATGATCTGCATAGTGATTTGGCACATGTTTTACGCCGGATGCCCTTCCTGACGCAACCCTGGTCGCCTCTTACGACACAGGGATATGGTACACCTATTTTAACCAGGGTATACACTTACTATTTTGTGTATACTTTGAATATATATATATATATATATATATATATATATTTGAATATATATATATATATATATATATATATATATATATATATATATATATATATCTCATGAGAGGGTGTGGCATGTGAGATGGTCGGGGTGAAGAAGCTCTATGTGATTGTGATTGCTGCGTTCGATGATGATCAATAATGCTTTGATCTCCTAAACTGCAACTCATTGTCATTTTATTAGTGTATAAGGGTGAGGAATATAAGACTGCTTCAGAAGCACTCAACTTCTGGATTTGTTTTTTCAGACTATCTTTAACATAATTAATTTATTTAAATTGAATTATTATACAGTACTTGAACGCTGCATGGCGTAGGCTTCGGGTATGTTCAGTTGCCAAGCTATAGCCGCTCCTTATCAACCGTTTTGAATGGAGTGCTTGCTCGAGTGCTCAAGCCACTTGTCGAATGCTCTTTAAGAAATGTTGTAACTGAACACACACGTGCTGTTTGCTAAACGGTTAAGTTGGCTGACTAGCTTAAGGTCTTAGGGTCTTGAGTTTGAGCCCCTGGCCTGCCATTAAATAACACCAGGTGGGTTGACTCAGCCTGTCATCCTTCCAAGGTCAGCAAAATGAGTTCCAGCTTGCTGATAACAGGGGCACTGCATCAGCGGCACAGCTGCGCTCCTGGAAGCAATGCAACTAGGTGTCACAGGCAGTATATGAAATAATTAAGACTGCGTGGGGATATTGCGTTCTATGAAGTCTGGTTACCTCCGGCACAGAAGGTGGGCAAAGGTTATGTTTTCATGTCTGTCTGTTTGTTTGTCTGTGAGCAGGATATCTCAAAAAGTTGTGGACGGATTCGGACGAAACTTGGTTGAGATCTGGGTCGGGAAATTGACCGATTGAGTCAGTCCCAATGAGTCGCAGAAAGCTTTTCCTGAAATGCCATGACAGGTGAGAAAGGTAGCCACACCTAGCGAACTGGCATGAAGACAATTGAAGTTGCCACATATGAGGAAGAGAGAGTTTGGATGAGAAGATAGAAGTTTGTCCATGTTTTCAGATAGTGAGGTGTAAATTCAGTCATCGCTGTTTGGTGGACGATGCAGTACACATATAAACATGAGGTGGGAGTGGAGGGAAGCCGTAGCCAGAGGTATTCCTCGGGGTGTGGGAGAGTGAGGGCAGTGCATGGAGAGTGAGGAATAGAGTCTTTGATGAAGAGAGCAAAGTGAGCAACCTTTGTGTTCCTTTAGCCAATTTTGTCTGATAAACGGAGGTATGAAGGCATTAATGAGGTCAAAAGGTTCCGCTTCTATCAGATGCTTCGTTTGAAAGAAGGTACAAGAGAAAGCAAGGTGGTCTTTCTGGAATGACTAGATTTGTGTGTTGAATCTTCCCAACCTTCCTCAGGTGCTTAATTTTTGCACTGAAAATCAGCAGGTAGACAATAACTGCTTTACTAGTTTTATTGCAATAATACAGTGAGTGAAGTCCCTTGCATCTCCCAGTTGGATCACTTCTGCATCAGTAAGGAATTGGTCCAAGTACAAGAACATTGGAAATCTGTCATAGTTTGCATGGAGCCCAAGATTAACAAACCAAAATAAACTGTGACGTCTTATAATGCCATTTGAGGGTTAGTCAACACAGTATAATTCACCCTTGAACCTGCACTTGCTCTGAAAGAAGTATTATGGAACATTACGCCTGATATCGTATCCACTCAAATTTTGGTAAGCATTAGTGACATTGTATTTACAAATCAAACAAATGGTTCATGCATCAACAGGACCATGCATGATCCTTACTTTTTCAGTGCTTTTGGTCGAAGGGTATGGAAAACCTCTAATTTGTATATATTTGTGGTTCTTATCAACTGGGGATTGTTACAGAATGTTTAACAGTGGGAAACGAGGTGCAGCTGCCATTTTGATCAGCAGTCGCTCTTCGTTGGAGCAAAACGACAACGGGTGTACGCTCGATGCATCACAGCCCACACCTCATTGCCCATGGCACCTTACATACTTTTGTCAACTTTTCGTTGATACAATCTGTCGTTTATCTTGTCCGCCATCGTAGACTGACACCATCGCCTTCACATTTTCTCGTCGTCTGTTGTTTGCTCCAATTATATATGCTTCCTTTATCCTTTTAACTGTGGAACTATGGTGCGAAAGTAACTCAAGATTTTCGTTGTGATTAATGTTTCGTGCTACTCTTGCTGATTACGTTAGTTTGGTTAATGAAGGCATGTTGGCAAGGTGAAATTACATCAGTGGAATAGGTCGTGATTGTGCTTGATGTTTTTCCTCTGTTTGTTTATTTTATGATTCCAAGGTGTCCCCCCTTTTTTTTTTTCCTTCGTCTTTTTATTTCCTCCGCCATCGAAGGTGAAGGAGGTTGTTTTCACCCTTCTCTGTCTGTTTGTTTGTTTGTTTGTTTGTTTGTCTGTTTGTCTGTTTGTCTGTCTGTCTGTGTGCAGGATATCTCAAAAATTTGTGAATGGATCCAGATTAAACTTGGTGGACACTTTGGGTGTGTAACCACGATGAGTTGATTCGATTTTGGTGGATCCGAATCTGGATCACGATACGAGAATTATTTAATTTTTGAAGTGATTCTTCACCATTGAGAGATTGTGCCAAAAATAGTATAGTACTGTATAGCATGATTTTTCAAAAATGTATTGGGCCCGATATGTTCTTGTGGATCAGCCATTGCGTGGCACAGGTATGCGCTCTATCGAGTGCCCTTCCAAGTTTGCTTCTCGGATCATATGTCGAGGGCCGAGCTGTGATTCCATGTGGAACAAAGGTGTTTATGCTTTTGGTGATTATTGCAAACACAGTTTACTTAACGTTTCCTTGTGCCTTATTGGTGACTTTAACATGGTTGGTTAATTTATTTGAACTTGTGAGTCAAATTAACCCAAACAAATACAATTACATTTGCTGTCAAATGACCCGTGTTTGTTCAGCAGTATTTATTCTCGTAATAGAAGAGCTATGTATTTCTTTCTGTTGTTTGTGAAGTTTAATCGTTGTTCTTCACTCGGTCGTTTTTGATTACAGGTGATTTCAATGTTAACAAACACCTATGAGCTCATCTTTGCGTCCACTTCACTTGGATCTCTTGTATCCCATGCAATACCGCGGATTCGCTTTTCAAAACGACTTTTGAGTTTGTTTTCCACTGTATAGAGTGCAAAGGTGTTTGGGATATTTCACATTATGGTGGTAAGACATTCACGGTCTCAGTTGTGTGCAGTTTATCTTGATACTTGTAGAGAAAGCTGTTTATAGAGCAAGACATTTTGAAACATCATCAAATTGCTGTTCACTAATAATTTCAACCATCTAGTTGCAATCTAAGTTTTAAGGTAGTGAAGGTAAGTTGCACCTCTAACATTGTGTTGAGTCTACCATTGGCTTGCCATTGCCTTCCCAGCAGTAGTTAGTGCAGGAATTTGTAATTTAGTCACGGTGTCGGCGATAGCTCGCCTGCTCTTCTTGCACATCGTAGCATCTTTGACGTCCACCAATGGATGCCAGCAGACTGCCCAGTCTAACATCCAACTGAAAGACGGCATGCACATTGATGAAACACCCTGCCTGCAAAACACCAGGATGACAGTTTATAGCTGGGTCAAGATTTTCGAGAGAGAGAGAGAGAGAGAGAGAGAGAGAGAGAGAGAGAGAGAGAGAGAGAGAGAGAGAGAGAGAGAGAGAGAGAGAGAGAGAGAGAGAGAGAGAGAGAGAGAGAGAGAGAGAGAGAGAGAGAGAGAGAGAGAGAGAGAGAGAGAGAGAGAGAGAGAGAGAGAGAGAGAGAGAGAGAGAGAGAGAGAGAGAGAGAGAGAGAGAGAGAAAGAGAGAGAGAGACACAGAGAGAGAGAGAGAGAACGAGAGAGAGAGAGAGAACGAGAGAGAGAGAGAGAACGAGAGAGAGAGAGAGAACGAGAGAGAGAGAGAACGAGAGAGAGAGAGAACGAGAGAGAGAGAGAACGAGAGAGAGAGAGAACGAGAGAGAGAGAGAGAGAGAGAGAGAGAACGAGAGAGAGAGAGAACGAGAGAGAGAGAGAACGAGAGAGAGAGAGAACGAGAGAGAGAGAACGAGAACGAGAACGAGAACGAGAACCTCTCAGATATCCTGTGAGCCATGAGCCTCATCCAGCTTATCCTAAACTGTAGGGGTTCTGATGACAAAAAAAAAAAAAATACTTGTTTTGGATGTCCCTGAAGTATTATTTTGGGAATTGATCTGAAGGTTTTGCACGCAGTGGGTTTTCAATGCTGTTGTTTTCGTGAAATAATTTCACTCGATGCGCATTGCCATCTTAATAATTATTTGTTTGGTTCAATCACATTGGGTTCATACCATCCCATGTAATCAAGCACTCGGGAGAGCACGTACCTCCACCAGGCTAAACAGTTTACGTTTTTTTTATCCCAAAGATATACCGGATCTGGATCCGGAACTAAAGCAAAATATTTTTTTGGGATACAAAGTCAAGGCTTGTGGAGGACCAAGAACACAGAACAAAAGGAACAGTAAAGAGAGAGGGACAAACACCAACAGCAGAGTTGAATGACAAAATAGAGAGAGACTTGGACAAATATGGTCGGGAAGGATGCACAGTGTGGACAAGATGGATAGATAACCAAACTCTCAGGAAGAAAAACTGGAAACTTGGAAATAGGTGTGCTTGGGGGAAAGGGAGGAGGTTAATGGGTGTACAAAAGATCATGGTTTGGGATGTGGGATTATCTGAGATGGTTGTGAACAACTGTCTTGAATATCTGGAGGGAAGAATAGGATTGAAGAGAATGTGGAAGTTGATTCCACAGGTGGGGAAAAAGAGGAATGAATGAGTGGAGGTTAGCAGTGATTCTGGATTTTGTAAGTTTCACCAGAAGTGGGTTGATGGTGGACTGCGTGCACCCTGTGGAAGCCTGGGTGGATTGGGGGGGGGGAACAAGCATAGAAAGAGCAGAGGGTGAAAGACCAGAAAGGAGGCAGTCGAAGACCCCGCCAAACTGTCTGTGATAGGCCCATAGACTCAGCTTCATCACAGAAGATTATATTGATCTTGAAGACCTTGTTTTTTAACAGCGTCATTCTGAGCATGGTCTGAGGCAGGGTGAGCCAGGCCAGAGAGGGAGAGCAGTACGCTGTCAAGATGTGGATGAAGGTCTTCCACAGCTTGGAGTACACCATGCTGATCATCTGCTAATTCTGCCGATAGGTAATTCTGCTCTACAGGATGCTTCCCGATCCTGCCCTCTCTGACCTCCAGGTAGAAGCTCGATTCAGAAAACAGTGCTTTAACCAACCAGTACCCGGTCAACACTTATAACATGGACAGTGCAATCTGTGACGGTGAATAAATTTCACATGAGGGCATTTGGAAAGGTCGTGATAATATCCAATGGTATCATACTTACTCTCGGTAAAATGAAGATGCGATGATTTAATACAGAATACCACTTGGATAGAAATAACCGAAATTATTTTCATTTTTGTTGTTTGGAGCACATGGCCAGACACAGATATAAAGCGGAGGTCGTTTTTTCCAGTCCAGAGTACGATACACGCGGAAGCAGAAGAAGTATAGAAGAAGAATCACAGCTGACCTATTATGTCACCGAGTAACCCATGATTCAAATATAATGCAAGAGTTGGGGTCTACACTCAATTCCACATGACACCCCCCCCCCCTTTCGCCAGATTACATTTGACATCAAAGGTAATTCAAATGTGGAGTACAACTTCACAAATGTAATCCACATGACCTTTTTCTTGACCTCCCACTACTTCTCGATGGTGGGGTAACACCGTAATTTACATTCGTAAGAGGTGGACCATCGTCTTGGTGTACAGAAGCAGGAGGGTAATATATGCGTAGGAAACGTTGGTTCCTCCACATAACTTGACCAGAAGCGGTTTTGATAAGGTGATCCCACCCGCTATGCCCCTTTCCCACTACTTTCCTGACAGAATCCCATTTCCGATTGATGTGATTTTGAACAATGACTTCTGAACCAATAGCGAGAGGTTTCAAATGCTGAGCACGTTTATCATAATGTTGATGCACGATTGTTGATGCTGTCTGTTTGGCCTCATCTGCTGCTGTCTGCAACTCAGGTGCAAATGCACGGCAGTGACCAGGTACAGCAGTACGTGTAGGTTTACCAAATATAATTTGGGCAGGTGAACGGCCGCCAACACGTGGAGTGTTACGCCACTCCAGCAGTCCGAGACTGAACTCATCATTGTCGGTATTACCATTTTTGGGTGTCTTGGCAATTAACATTTTTATAGCTTTCACGGCCGCCTCTGCATATCCGTTTGATCTTGGCTAATATGGTGATGATGGGTGATGGGTTATACCCCAAAGGTCAAGAAATTTGGCAAATTCCTGTGAAGAGAATTGTGGACCACCATCAGTGCGCAATCTCATAGAAACACCGAGGTCTACAAAGAAACCGCATAAAACATGAATGAGCAAACGTGTTATGGCATGTGTGTTAAACAGGTATACACAAGGCCAGCCCGATGAGCGGTCAGTGTACACAAGATAATCAAGACCAGCGTGCGTGAAGAAACCAGAGGATACATCCTCAAACACATGTGTCGGTGATGGATCCCTCATTAGAGGTTGCCGTTGCTGTGAAGGCTGCCTCTCTTGGCATTTGGTGCAAGAACGGGTGATGTTGACAATGCCATTGTTTACGTTTGGCCAGTATATGAGCTGGCAAAGTACATGAGTACATGAGCTGGCATGAGTACATGAGCTGTGTATTCATACGTTCAAATCCTTGGTATGAAGCGTGCAAACGATCGAGTACGTCTTGACAGGCTGCTACAGGCACGACGACGCAGGCTCCATATGGGATGAGACCGTTATTCACTGATTAATTGTTGCGAATACTGTGCAATTCCTTAACATGAAGGTCAATGGCTCCGTTGTTGGAGGGGAAACCATCGGTGGCAGTTTGCAGCAGAAGACGACAGGTAACATCGTTGCGAGCAACTTCCCATAGCTTCTCGAGAATGGGATCTCGAAAGGGGTCGCCAGATGGACGATGATTGATTTGTCATGTGGCGGAGGCAACAATGTTATGACTGGAAAACTCCATTTCTGATAATAGATCCTGGGGTTGTGGATCACCCACTGGATGACGTGAAAATGCGTCCGGAAGTGCGTGTTCCATACCTCTCCGCCAAGTGCTGGTGAAGTTGTATGGTGTCAGTTTTCCCACAATAGGGTGGGAAAACTGACACCATACAGGTGAAGGTTCTCAATGGCATCCAACAAATAGGAGTTGAAGATAGGCACCAGGGGTTGATGGTCCACAACGAGGTTGAACGATGAAAGTCCCATGAGGTACTGGTTACACTTCGATGTGGCCGAAGCTACAGCCAGTGCTTTGAGTTCAATCATAGCATACCTAGATTTTGTGTCTGAAAAGTGACGTAATCCACACTGGACCGGTCTATGACACTCACCATGTAACTGCAACAGAGCAACACCGAGGCCATGTAACCGTGATGTGTCCGTTTGTAGCACGTTGGGTAACTTTGGATCAAAATAGGCCGTGATTGGTGGTGACACAAGAATGCTTTTATTGGCGTTGAATGCCTTGTCATGATCACCAGTCCAGTCGAAGACGGATCCTTTCTTGAGCAGTCCATGTAAAGGTCACGATGCACTGGCAATGTTTGCCCAAAAATTGTCCAGCTGGTGAACCATGCTGAGCAATGAGCGAAGATCTGTGATGTTGGTTGGAGTACGGAAATTTGCGATCGTGTTCAGCTGATTAGGATCTGAAGCAACACCATTTTGTCCAACAACATATACGCAAAACTTCACCTGGGACTCAGCAATCTGGAATTTCTCCAGATTCAACATGATCCCATGCATGCAACATCGCATCAAGAACTGTCGTACCTCCCGTACGTGGTCAGGGAACGATTTTTCAAACATCAGGATGTCATCAACCACTTTTACAGTGTTGCGTAGACCGTCCAGGGTGATGTCGCCATGGTAGCAATATTCGTAACTACTCGCATTTAATCCCACAAGGGCCCGTAAGTATTTGTATCTACCCTATGGTGTGATGAAGACTGTGGTGAGCTGGCTCTTTTCCTCGAGGTTTGCCAGTAAAGGCCCGGTCACACCTTGACGTTTTAGCCAGCGATGGCAACGTATTAAAAAGTATCTAAAACGCTGCCTTACGTTGAACTTTTGATGTTTTTTTTTAAAGATTCGGACGTATTCATAGCGACTTGGTCTTATGTATAACGCATTGGTAACGGACACAGAACGTTTCGTTGTGTTATAGATAACTTATACCAACGAATGCTGAACCTGTTGTCGGCCTACACAACCGATGCCCAACGATAGTCTAACTTAGGCATAGCGCGTTGCACGCATCGCCGACGATGTCGTGACGTAGCCTATTAAAAGGCTGACGCACAATGATTCGAATCATAACTGCCGTAGAAATGGAAGTGTCAACATCGCGGTCACACCTTGGCGATCTTGCCAGCGTATGCCGACCTCAGAAAAATGTGTCTAAAACGTTGGGGCACGTCAAATACGGTATGAGTAAGTTTGGTATACGTGAGTAGAACGCTAAAGTACGCTATCATACGTCGTAGTAAGTAGAGTACGTCAAGAAATTTTAAACATGTTCAAAATTTTACGACGTACTCGGCGTATGACACACGTTCCGCATGCGATGGGGATAAGTTTTACACACGATATGTGGACGCTTACACACGTCCACAAAGGCTACTTATAAGCTACTCATAAGTCGAAACACGTCGCGGTAATGTCTTTTTTACGCGAAACTTATTTCTAACTTATGTTTGACGTGCTTTGAACCAATTCTTTACGTAGTCCCAACACACATCGACGTATGTAGACGTATTCCAATGACGTCTTCCGGTCGACAAAAATAAATAAATGAACGTGTTTCTCGCTTACAACTGCCATATAAAGACGTGTTCCCAGCGGTTTTGGGAATTGGTATATAAAAATGGTGTTCATAAAAGGGGAACCCAACAGTGTTTTCGAGTCCTTTTTGAGTCGATGTCCATGTCAGCAGTAACAGTATCAGTATCAGTATCAGTATCAGTATTAGTATTAGTATTAGTAGTAGTTTGTTCATGTTGGCAGTAGTAGGTGAGTGTGAGGGGGAGGGTGTGGGTTATGATGGATCGTCCTTGCATTTAACGATTTAACGATTTAAATGATAAACTCAACGATTTAAATGGCTGCATCTCCACTATTGAAAGTAAACGCTTGCGCTCAACAATTGGATTTTTTTTACACTCAACGACTTTTAAACGGTACCACTCAGCTATTTTCATTGTTTACAATGAACGATTTAAATTGCTGTCACTCGCCTTTGTTTTTTGACGCTGGGGTTTGGAAATTTGAAGCGTTTCTTCTAAACGTGTTAAAACGCTCAAACTCGACTATTTTAAATAGACGCTGCCGATGGACAATTGGAATCATAGCCAAGCTGGACATCGAAGTGTGAACATCCTCGTCATGCCGAAGAAAAGTTTGAAGAATGCTGCAAATAAGTGTCCTGGCCGTGGCCGTGGATGCTGACGCAAGGACGATCCATTATACCGACGTCTTTCAGCCTATGAGTAACTTAAAAGTAACGTCTGTCGATGTGTGGCAACGATTGCGTAACGTGCCAACAACACGTTAATCATAGGTTAGAAATAAGTTTCGGGTACGCTAAACATTACCTCGGCGTGTCTCAACTTATGATTAACTTACAAGTAGCATGTGTTGACGTCTGTCAACGATCGCAGACCGTGCATACAACTTGTGGCCAGCGTAGCTGAACGTGTGAGTCATACGCCGGCATACGTCGTGAAATTTCAAGCATGAAAAAATTTGAGGACAACCAAAAAGTACAACGTTTAAAGCCAGCGTACAACGACGTATGGCAGTGTTTTTCAGCGTGCTCTCAATGTTATCAAAACTTACCCATAACGTATTCAACGTGTGCCAGCGTTTTAGAAAAAAAATTCAAAAATCGGCATACGTTGGCTAAAACGTCAAGGTGTGACCGGGCCTTAACCGTCGGTCGTGTCAGCCGTTCCAAATAATCTAGAAGCGGAGATGCACCATATTGCTTCTGCTGGCATTGTAATAGGGTGTATGGGCCACTCAACATGATGGTTAAGATTACGGAAACTGACACATCCCAATCTTCCCGTTAACCTAGGGTGTAACGATCAGGGGATGGCACTACTCTGGTGTTTCACTACTCATTGGTGCAATGATGCCTTTTTTGTACATGCTATCCAACTCGGATTTACCTGGTCTTTCCAGGCAAGTGGGATCGGCCGTGCCCTTCGTAACTGGAATGGTACCGTGTCGTTACGGAGATTAATGATCATTGGAGTGCTGTTCATCGGTTGTAGGACCGTGGCATCGAACACATTGCTGAATTCAGCCACATGGTCTGCCGTGACCTGGTTCCGTAGCTCTGGCGATGGGTCAGTATCTGGATTGAAGTCCAGTACCCGTACCGAATGCACAGTTGTGCCAGTTTTCTGCTTCTCATACATGCACCAATGTAAGTCTTGTAGGCGCCGATAAGCGAAACATGCTGTCTGCACACCGTTGCACATGTACATTGTCTCCGACATTGACTCATCAAGTCTGTGTAGGATTTGCCCTCATCAGGACAGCATACCAATAAATATCTAACCAATGATGCTGACAATAACAGTCAGGCGGTGCGTCTGATGTTTACACGATGAATGTGGTCATCACTGGTTCGATATTTATCGGTATGCTGTCCTGAGGAGGGCAAACAAGCCCGAAATCTGGATCGGCGGCTCCTTTTGATGTTGAACTGATGTTGACCATGTACTCTTTGTCTGTTTGACAGAGTTGCTGGGCTGAGGCATCCGGATTGGAAGTGAAGCTTTAATGTAGGACTTTATATCCATTGGAGATTGGGGATCAGCTGTAAGGGTGGCCTTCACACGACTCCATATGTTTATGGACCACATATGCTCATGGACGACCTTCACACGACATATGCTCATCGCACTCCATATGTTTCAATTTACCCACCAATCGCATCACATGCCTTCTGGTTGAATGGTTTGCATTAGCGGGAACAATCGTCTGGGTGGCAGGCAGATGGTTGTTCTTTGCGGATGATGCGGTTTTACCGTGTGAGACAAAATCCACGGTGATGCTCATCATAACAGTCAGGATGTGTTTCTGATGTGTAAAGGATGAATCTGGTCATCATTGGTTTAATATTTATCGGTATGCTGTCCTGATGAGGGCAAACAAGCCCAAAATCTTAACAGGTGGCTCCGTTTGATGTTTAACTGATGTGGTCCATATAGTGTTTGGCTGCTTGACAGAGTCGCCGGGCTGAGGCCTCTGGATTGGAGGTGACGCTTTGGTGTAGGACTTTATGTCCATTGGAGATCGCTGGGGAGTGCTCGTCAAACTCCACATGTTTCGAGATATATATATATATATATATATATATATATATATATATATATATATATATATATATATATATATATATATATATATATATATATATATATATATATATATGTACTGTGTATACTCTGCACATGCGTAAAAGACATCAGATGCTTCTAACTTGAGTTATGGTCTGAAAAATGATTTTTAAACAGCACATTACCTTTGACCTGTTGAACCCATAGTTTAATGAGCTCATCGTTGTATTGCATTTCATAATTTGCCAAGTTTGGTTGAAATCCCTTCAGTGGTTTACAAGTTATCATGGTAACAAAACAAAAAAAACGATAACAGACGCACACTCAAACAGCCAGACAGACAAGTGTTGTTCCTGTTCAGTGTAAACTTTGAAGATGTCATGGTTTTCCCACAATACGTGTGTTATTTATGTTTAATTTCTGTACTCGTACTTGTAAATTTCATGTTGTAGATCCCTGTCTGTAAATTCTCTTACGGTAACAAACATGATTTTTTGACGAGTGCTGTTCCATCGAGTTGGTAAAACGATGCAAATCGACAACAAAAGACGGTTTTGTCGGGTCGTATAAGTTGAAGATGTTAGGACTTGTTGGTGGGACTGGATTAAAAAAAAAATTCTTTCGAAACCGTCGTAATCCCATCATAACTAAGAAGCCTTACGGTTGAGTTGACTTTTCTGTGTTGTGTCGTGTGAGGCCGCCCTTACAGTCAAGCCAGTAATCAAACCAAGGCGAGATACTTCTAAGGCATGCATGTTACCTCTAAGCTATTAATTTAGTCTTCGGTAATCGATTTCACACACTTATTAGCCATGGTTCTTTTAAACGTGGAAATACAGAAACGTAATGTTAACACTTTGGACCACCATTATGACTGCAGGGGAAGTCTTGATGTGTGCAACCAGAGAAGTGTTGGACAGTGCATTAACGTACACAATGTGACCTCACAGGACAGCAGACCTTTAACCTTGCGTGGGTTCTCCGTCTTCACTGATCTGACTGATGTGACGATGCCCCCTGACATGGCCAAAACCATTACGGTTGCGGGTTGTATAATTCCTTGGGGTCATTGTATGTGCTGCACTGCACTACTGAGTTCGCTGGTGAACGTCTTCGGGTAATTCAGCTTTCAGGTTGCCCTGCAGCCCTTAGTTCTAGAGAAATTTAGCTTTACTTCAACTTGGTCAAGAAACTTTTTGTTTTTCCTCAATTTGTCAATTTATTGAACATCAGCTTTGGTGAGGTACAAACTTGATTAAAAATAAAAATAAAAATAAAATATAGACAATATGCACTGCACAAAAATTGTTTGATTGTATTCAAAAATTGGAATGTTGTTTTTCACAAATACAGTTGATATGAGAAGAAACCGGTGTGATGAAACTTTCAATGCGTTTGCCTTTGACTCAAGCTCGTGCTTTCTGATTGACAAAGTAAAATAATCGAAAAAATCTCTCATGTAATGACAAATCCTTTCTTCAGAGAAAACTATGGATGCTTCGATTAGTTCGGGAATTCGTCAAGCTTTCCAGGATAATCTGGAAGTGCCACTTTGGTAACTCTTTGCGGTGATTCAACCACGTCTTCGGTGCTTTGCATTCATCCGGCCGTCGTTTGTGCAAACCTCTGTTGTTGATCAGCCTCAACATGCTCATTTTTTTTGATATTTACAGACCTTGTCCCCCGCCCTTGGCTTTCCAGCAAATGTACGTGGAAAATGTCACTACAAAAACTCTGTTTATTGAAAGCAAACAGTAATATACCCTGAAAGCCACAGTTGTGCATTAATGTTACCTTTTAAACTTTTGCCTCTACTCCTGGTTGTGCTTTTTTTTCTTCTTCTTCCTCTTCCTCTTCCTCTCTTCTTATTCTTCTTATTATTCTCTTTTCCAGTGACAAAATTTATTGCTCACATCCGTCTATCCTGTTGGCCTTCACCATTGCGAGTTGAGTCTCTGGAGACTACTCACCACACCTGCCATCGCATTTCTTTAGTCATTACTCAATTTAATGGTTGTTTGTAAATTGTTGGTGCAAAACCTGCACACTAACTTAAACATATTAGATTGTCCCATCAAAGCTAATTGGTTTTCATTGTACTGAGTGGCATTATTATAACCAAGTAGTTCTTTTTTGGAATATGATTAATCAAGAAATCTGGTTGGTGTTTCCAAGAATCCATGGGTTTGATGGTATAGGAAACATTGTGAAAGATTAATAGCCCAGTTTCTTTCTGACAGATAAGTGGAATCGTAAACAAGTGAGCGATAAACATTGGGACGGCTTTCAGACAAGGTAAAGGAAGTGGTGTTGGGGCTCAATTTGCTATCCATGGCGTTCCAGGCTGGGATTTCTGAAGTCCAAAGTAAAATATGAATTGTGTTGGTTCTGATAGGGATCGCCTTTTCTTCCTTATCAATATTCTGCAGCTTGGACGTTGTGGCCATCACCGTTCTCATTTGCATTGGGCTTGGGTTGCTGTCTTTCTCATTTGTGTGAAACTTGAGGCATGACTGTCTCATTTATAGGAGGCTCAGGTTGTGACCCCATTGTCATTTTTGTGGGACTTGGGGTGAGACCTCTCCATTTGGTTTTCAAGGGTTTTTGAACAAGACCCCCAATCTAATTACATGGGGACTTTTGGTAAGAGAGCCCCCCTGCCCCCACTCCCCATCCGCAATCACATTTTCAGTGGACTTGTGGCAAGACCCCCATCTTGTATTTATGCCATTCGGGGATTGGCCTCCTATCTTATGTTCAGAGGACTGAGTCTGACACCCTGTCTCATTTAAATTGGATGCTTTCCAGATTTAGGTGGGTTTCCAGATCTGATTTACAGGAGACTTGTGGTTGACTCTCTCCCCCCACCCCCTTTCCTTCCCCTCACCCTCATCTAATTTCAGCAAGACTCACAGTGAGACCCCCTTCTTATTTTCAGGGTTCTTGAAGTCTGTACTGTCTCTATTAATTGATTTTTGTCTATGTCGAGAATTAATTGATTCTTGTTCAACCAAGGAATCTTCATAACTCTCCCTGCTCGATCATTTGAAACGGTTTGAAATAAGAACACAACTTTATTTCGTTAATTATATTATATTCGTGACAATGGCTGTAAAAACGGTCATATTATATATTATATTCGTGACTTCTGAAACCATGCTGAGCTTGTTCAACAGCTTTCAAGATGTTCACTCGACTCGTAATGGCTGGGCTTGTGTGGTTATAAAACGACCGACATGATTGGCTATTCTCAGTCAATGACAGTTGAGAACACATTACAACCAATGGCAGTTGGTGTCACTGTGCATATACAGTAATTGCATCACAATGGGAAGTTTTTTTCAAAATATGCAAATCTATTGTTATCCCAGGAAAAATGTGAAATCAAAAATTTATGTACATTTTGGTTTCTTCAAAATACGTAATGTACCCACCAAAACATCTCTTCTTGATGTGTAAAATGCTGTGTGCCTGACATAGCGTCTACAGATGAATTCCTTTGTTGCATGTTCGTAGTGAAATATAAAACCGAAATGAAATGATCTCTGATCAATCCTCAGTTTGTTTTGTAAATCATTCTTACAAGATTAATTTGACCAAATTCAAACACTTCTTGGAGTATGACACCCCATCTCAATTACAGCAAACCTCGAGTGTACAAATCTGTGTGTTCCATATCCTTGCTTCTTTATTCGGGTGTCTTTTAGGGATTGTCACTGAACCCTGTACCGACATCTGGAGCCCGTTTGATTATGATAAATCCTGATATCTTCTTCAAATATTTACCCTGCGTGCATCATGCAAAATGATGTGAAGAAATTGGTTCACTCTTGTCTGTCTGTCTGGTTGGAACTACTTAATTTAATCAAGAAACTACTTAATTTCAATTGAATTATATATGTTGAACACTGCAGAACGTGACTCGGAAGATGGGTCGGAACACGAACCTGCACTTTAGCAATACCTTGGCTCTGAATTTGGCAAATTGTACGGAATCTCCTCCTAATCACACATGTGCACAGTGTAGTAAGGTTATTGGTTTTTAGTCTGTCTGCTTGGCCGGCAGTCAAACAAAATTGAAAATCATTACAAATAGGGAATTTACTGTTTTTAAGGACATCAAAACTAATATAACGTGTTCTACACATAATGTGGTGTGAAACAAGGTGCATCAGTGGTGGTAAACCTCCGAATAAATGTTTGTTTGTTTGTTTTATCTGTAGCCTTCAAAACTTTTATTTTACTTGAATTATATATTTGAACACTAGAACACAAATCACCTTGTTTACACTCCCAAAAACCTCCAGTTTAGCAGTGCATGGGCAAAATTGAACACCACATTTCAACTGAAGCGGTTCAAGAGAGAAAAATTTTGGAAGATTTTTCTCAATCCAATATGGCTGCGAGACCATGTGCCCTTCAATTAATTATTCGTGTACTCCATGGTGTCGTCAAGGCTTGGGGAATGCGTGTGACGTTTCCCATCATTCTGTCCAGCCGTTCTGGAGAAGAAGATTTAAAAAATAAGTTTTAGGGTAAATCCAATATGGCTGCAAACTCATGTGTCCTATGACGTTGTAGTTGTGAAGGTTTTGTTCCTTTTGGACTGGCGGTCATATTTGAATAGTTTAGCATCGATCTGTTCAGCCGTTTCAGAGAAGATTTTTTGAAGGTTTTTTGTTTTTGTTTTAAACAATATGGCTGCCGAATCACGTGACCGATGATGTCATCTTTTCTTTTTTCTGTGGACCATTTTATCCCCAGATGACCCTCAAAATTTTTCATACTGATCAGATGTTGCGTTATACATATGAGGCGCCGCGAGAAGGAGTGATGTAAGGCACACATCGGCCATTTTGCACTATTTTAACCCTTACCCTATCATCCGAGCCTATCATCATCGTATCGTTAAAAAATGTCGCTTACATCACTCCTCCTCATGGGGCCTCATATGCAATTATGACGTCATAAACAAATCACACTTATTCCCCATGAGGAGTACTTGCCATGTGCCGTTTCAATTTTTGTTCAAAAGAGCAGGGAGGTACAAAAAAAAAATTCACAGACTGGGCATAGACAAACGAGGCTCATTGGAATGCAATGGCTACGGAGAGGCTACCTCAACTGGGATGGAGAAGAAATCTTTATAAATGCCCAATACCAGGGACACTACACAAATGGCTTTTCGAAAATAGCAGGACTGAGTCAATCGGAAAAGTGTTGATTCTCCAAGGTCGAAACAGAAAGCACAAGCCGCCTCCTATCGGGGTGTAAAAAAAAAACTCATGTCAGAACAGCTGTACAGTACACACAAAAGCACAAGAGTATGTCGAATAATCCACAGGCACATCTGCAAAAACTTCAATATCGCAGTTCCAGAAAACTCATGGAAACATGAACCAAAATCAATCATTGAAATCAGGGAAGTAATGCTCACACACAACCTGGTGATGCCATTGACTATACATATACGGTATGTGACCTGAAAACAATATACTGTATATATATATATATATATATATATATATATATATATATATATATATATATATATATATATATATATATATATATATATATATATATATATATATATATATATATATATATATATATGTATATATATATATATATATATATATATATATATATATATATATATATATATATATATATATATACACACACACACACACACACACACACACACACACACACACACACACACACACACACACACACACACACACACACACACACACACATCAATTTTATTGATTTTTATTAATCAAAGGTGGAGGTCATTTAACTTGGTGTGTGATTTTGGTGGTAATTAGTTACCTCTGAGCTAACTTACTATCACTATTATAAGGGGGTGGACACATATCCAAGAAGATATCCGAGTTTTGTATTTTTAATTAATTTTTTTGAAATTTGTAGAATTTGTTTTTCATGTGGAAGTTGTGGGTTATGATGTGTAAATAAAGGTGGAAAAAGTCTGGTTTAATGCAATTTAATTCCAGGCTGTCAAGCAACAGATGAAAATTTTGAAAGGAGATGTGGACTTTATATACTGTGTGTGTACACACACACACACACACACACACACACACACACACACACACACACACACACACACACACACACACACACACACACACACACACACACACACACACACACACACACACACACACACACACACACACACACACACACACACACACACACACACACACACACACACACTCTATGACGTGAACTTCATTATTGATAACTGGCTGTTTTACATCACAAAAACTTGCCAGTGTTATCCAGCAAGGCAAAATATGATTACAGTATGTCCCAAAAATAATTTTTATGTGTTCAGTGTGTTCGAGAAAACATCATCTTGTGGAAAATTCTATTTTTATTGCATTTTATTATATGGCACAAAAACATTGCAATATGGTCCTGCAATGCCAAATATGGTTTGAAAGTATCACTTTATGGAAATGTCAACACTTTAAATTACGCACTGAAAGTGTGCCGAGATGGGCACTCTCGCCCGGAAATCTGTTCATATATATCATCATGCATTCATTAACATTCACAATGTGCTTTTATCGTAGTGCCGTGTGATAATTACATTTTTATCGTAACATCATAAAAATGTGAGCAACTCAAATACATGTTATGTCAGTATTAGCCTTTCATATTTCCAATAACTATCCGCAGATTGACAAGTGACTTTGTCACCAAACCAATTTTTTTTTAGTGATTACAATATTTGACAAAGCTCTTTTTTGCAATTTTAATGATATTTTGATTTATAATTGCATCGTTCCCCTTTGGCTTTGAATTTGGCAAATTGTACGGAATCTCCTCCCAATCACACATGTGCACAGTGTAGTAAGGAACACATTTATAATTGCATCGTCCACGAATCAGCCACTTGAGACAGTGAAAACTAATTTTGAATTTTCATCCAGGAAACATTTTTTGGATTAATTTATTTGCTCTGTAGAATAAGCTTATGTTTCTTGAACTAAATGTTTGAATTCCTTTGCAGGAAATTAATTGATGATTTTATTTTGTAAGAAAAATACTAAAATATGTTTGTGCAAGATAGAAGTGAGTGCATTGAGCATCCATTTAATCTCTTCTGTGTCCAAGGTGACACGTTTTATTGGTTTGCTGTAGTTTCTTGCAGGAAGCATTTGAAAAACACCAATCTTGGTTTTTGAATTAAATAAATTTTTTTTGAAAACATCCATCTTCGTCTCTGTCCAAGGTACTAGCCAGTTACCCTTTCTCTCCATTCCAGGCAGGCTCTGACCCTCGGAGTCTTGCGGGAGCCAGGCTCAGAGGTGGAGGATCGTCAGTACCAACTTGACCTGTGTGGTTTAAGTGTGAGTACGGCCTGTTGGGCACAGGTACGACCCGAAGCCGAGGGTGATCAATGTCATAGCGGTGTTGGGGCAGACACGGAGGGAGTGTCGCAGAACCCTGCTCTGGAGTGGAACATGGCTAGCAGGTATGACACATTACCTCAGTTTTAGCTCTTAATCATAAAATAGGAGGTGTTTTTCATTCATTTATAGGTTTTCTATGTGTACAGTTGACAGTTCTGCCTCATTGTGAGACCATTTGAGAGGGGGTGCTTCCACTGACATTTTAATCTCAAAAAAATGAAACGAAGTTCTGTTTTCCATTGCAGCACCCAATTCTGTGACCATCATTGGACATCTACAGGAAGCATTTCAAAAGCATTTCCTTTCACTCTCATAAGTAGCTTTTCTTCAAACAGTGTCCATTTGTTTTAGTTGAAAGGAATGAAAAAAAACATGACTTTTGAGTTGAGGAAACTTTAAAAAGTCTTAATTGCTTTTCTTTTGGCTTCCAAAAATGACTTATTCCAGACTTGCAACAATCATCTGTTGTTTAAAGTACTGATGTCAGTCATGCTTTTGGAATGTCACACATGTCAACAATCAAAATTTGAAAATACGTTCCACAAGCTTTGTGCTGCCATTTCATGTCACGTGGTGCTGCAAACTTGGTTTGAAATTAAGTCGCCATTCAGGTGCGGTGATCAAATGAAATTCGTCTTGGGAGCCAGGAGCCAGCCATTGCTTTCTCATGATGTAGGCACCATGTGCTTCTCATAACTTTGTCACAATGGCATGTTTAGACACAGAATGTCCCTTCACTGTTTCTGTGTTTCCTGGTGGAAGTGAAATTATTTCAACAATGACTGAAAGTATATGGAATTGTTGGTGCTACTTTACACATTTACACAAAGTGTTCAGTATAATAAACATTAATAAGAAATTTACACTGCACATCACTTTGCAAGCTTACCTTACTCGTTACTGCATTGTTTACTTTGCACGTAATTGGAAGATTTGCGCCATACATCACTATAAAGTGCACATCACATCACTACATTCATTACAAAAAGCACATCTATTCGAGATTTGCACGATGAAAGTTGTACTTCCTTTTAAGGTTTACATAACACAAATTACTTGGTTTCTGTGATGTAGCAATACAAAGTTATCACTTTGCTCTTTCTGGTGCTCTGCCCAAAGATAGGTTCAGTGTTGCCAAAGCAGCCTCATGGCAAGGATTACACCGAGTTGTTTACCTTTGCCTTCTCTTTGGTAGTCAGGGCAGGAATTTGGAAATATGTTCAGGGTACCATTGATAGGTCACCTACTCCTCATGAAGGACAACGTCGGATCTTTAATAACGTCCACTAACGAACGCAAGTCTAACATCCATCTGAGGGACTGCGCATACATTGATGAATCACACTGCCTGTGAAACACTGGGATGACAGTTTAAAGTTTGGGTCGAGATTCAAACCCAGGCTCGACAGCTAAGATGTGAAACAAAATAAACAAGACACATCCCAAAAGGTAAATGCTATGCCTCAATATACAATATGTATGACACAGCAAATATATTTGAAAAAAGTGGTCACCACAAGTTTGACACAACATGCCCTTCATGCCCTTCCTGGATGGATGCCCTTCAAAGCACTTGCCAGCCAAGGCCCTTTGGAACACTTGCGAGGCAAACACCCTTGGTAGTGCTTGCCGGTCAAAGCCCCTCAGAGCGCTTGTGGGACGAACGCCCCTTGGTGTGCTCGAGGGGAAATGCCCCTCGGTTCGCTTAAGGGGTCAACGCCCCTCGATGCACTCGGGGACGAACACCCCTCGGTGCGCTTGGAGGCGAACGCCCCTCGGTGTGTTTCGGGGGCGAACGCCCCTCGGTGTGTTTCGGGGGCGAACGCCCCTCGGTGTGTTTCGGGGGCGAACGCCCCTCGGTGTGTTTCGGGGGCGAACGCCCCTCGGTGTGTTTCGGGGACGAACGCCCCTCGGTGTGTTGTGGGGGCGAACGCCCCTCGGTGTGTTGTGGGGGCGAACGCCCCTCGGTGTGTTGTGGGGGCGAACGCCCCTCGGTGTGTTGTGGGGGCGAACGCCCCTCGGTGTGCTCCGGGGGCGAACGCCCCTCGGTGTGCTCGAGGGGAAACGCCCCTCGGTTCGCTTAAGGGGCCAACACCCCTCGGTGCACTCGGGGACGAACGGCCCTCGGTGCGCTCGGAGGCGAACGCCCCTCGGTGTGTTTCGGGGGCGAACGCCCCTCGGTGCGCTCAGAGGCAAACGCCCCTCGGTGTGTTTCGGGGGCTCACGTCCTTCGGTGTGCTCGAGGGGCGAATGCCCCTTTGCTATCATTTGTCAGCATGCTCATGTGGAATACCTCCCCCCCACCCCAATACCCCATTGATTCCCTTGTTTGAAAAGCATGCAGAGAATTCCAGAGCGCCGTGCATTCCTTACTCCTCTCCTTCATGATGTTGCTGTCCGGCTCACAGCCGCTCCAGCCATTGTCTTCACCAAAAAACTTTCTGCTGAATCTGCACTCACTGAGGTAAGGGTCCCTCCACAGTACTCTAAATATCAGAGGATAGCACCTAATGTTTAATTATCTTGCAGTCACGACAATGTTGTCAGTGTCTGTGATCAATGGCGTAAATTTCTGAAAATGAATATACATTTATGAGCAATGCTGTAGGTTGTCCTTTCTTATTCCCTTCAGGAGGTGTTAGTTTGTGGACATTCCTTGGAGATAAATGTCACCAGCAGCCTGGATTTTTTATTTCGTCTGGCCCAGCTCCATTTGCTGCAGCAGCTTCTGCATGACAACCTTCCGAACACTCCTTCTGTTGCCCACCAAGCAGAGGTACAAGGGGCAAACTTTGGAATGTTAATTTTGTCTCGTCCGATGCAGAATTTATCGCCCGCATTTGCTTTAATGAAAGCCACATTGAAGCCACAGATGATATCGACTCGATGCTTTAGGCTTGGGTGTGTGACGCATCTTGTTTTTAAACTGATAAACAGCGCCATGGATGGAAAATGGAAACCGACAATCCAACCGCATCATTTAGTATGACTCTCTGGATCATTTGCGATCAAAAGCATCATATAATTTGGTTAATGCATCGAGTGTTAAAGCCAAAACTTTTTACATATGTAGTGAACGTTATTCTTTGAATTCCAAATGTAATAATTGATTATCTGTATTACAGTTAGCGTCTGACATCTCATGTGAGTCCTTTGCTTTGAAATTCCTTTGCTGGTGCTCGTGATGTTTTTTTGAGAAGCAATATTTATGCCATTACCTCGAGTCTAGTTCCTTGGTACTTCTCTTGGTGGGAACTGTTTAAAGGCACTTTAACTAGTTTTACGGAGGTTTTCTGTTGTGAGTGTATCTCTCATGCAATATTTTTGGAAGCGTTTCTCACATGTAATCATTAAAAGAGGCCATCAACATGTTTTGTACACTTTGGAGGGAGGAATTGAGGTGTACTTAAAACAATGAATGGATGATTAAATGTCATGAAGGATTTATGGAGATGTAGATAAACACAGGTAACTCTCTAAAGCTATATAAAAGTATCTATCACTGTGGTGGATTAACTCGTGTTTGTTTTCAAATTGGGAGGTGGTGTTATCACGCACGTATAATATACATGGCATTCATATTCCACTCGCACACACTGGGTATTTGTAGCTGAGTTGTTAAGGTTCTCTTTAATATCCGTTTTATTATTACCTCCACCACCGAAGGTGAAGGAGGTTATGTTTTCACCCCTTTCTGTCTGTTTGTTATCTTGCCAAAACGAAGTTTTTGCAAGATATGTTAGTCAGCTTGTATGTTTTTTTGTTTGTCTGTAATCACGTATAAAAAATTCTGCGGAGCACAATTATCATTGGAAATTTTTGTAACTTCGCATATCAGAGGCCTATAGAGGTCCCTTTCAGCGTATAAAATTTTGAAGGTCAAGGTCAAAGGTCAAGGTCACTTTGTCGCAAATCAGGGGAGTCGACGAAACTCTTATTTTTTGAGTAATTTTGATCGAATCGTCTTCAAACTTTATGGGAATATAATTCATGGTCTGGCGCTCAGTTGATTAATTTTTGGTGGTGATTGGCCTTGACCTTCATGGTTAGCGCCTGAGGTCAAACATATTTGACCCCAAGGTCAAATTTTCATGTTTTAGCAACCATATCGTGTAGTACCTCAAAATGAACACCTCGATGAGTGCTTTCTAGATATGTCAAGCTTGAGACATTATGACGTCATTTGGTGACGTTATGAGGAAAACGCATATTTTTCATGGTTACTCTGTAGAACGATTCTCATACGCAGATATTATGGCATATATTCTCTCGTAGGCAGATATTCCTCAAGGAGTCGCTCCTGGTGGAAAGCAGCTCTGTTCACCTCAGTGTGACCTTAAAGAAGTCACACGTGGTCACCTTTTGGCAAATTGGTTTTATTTGTCTCTTTGTTTGTTTGTGTGCAGGATGTCTCAAAAAGTTATGGATGGATTCGGATGAAACTTGGTGCACAGGTTGCGTGTGTTGCAAGGACGAATTGGTTCGATTTTGGTGAAGATCCGAATGAATCCGACTACTAGATTTTTTTAAAGTGATTCTTCACCATTGAGGCACTCGGGGCACTCGGTAGTGCGCATCCCTCCGCCACATAATGCCTGATCCATGAGAACATATCGGACCCAATCAATACATTTTTCAAATATTAGGCTATGTATCGCTTTTGGCCCTATCTCTTAATGGTGAAGAATCACTTTAATTAAATAACTCTCGTATGCAGATCCGTCCACAACTTTTTGAGATATCCTGCGCACAAACAAACAGACAGAAAGGGGTGAAAACATAACCTCCTTCACCTTCATTGACGGAGGTAATAAACAAACATAGGTTGTACTTTATGGTAAGGAAATTGCAGGAGGCATTGTCATTTCAAAATACAAGTAGTTTTGATCAAACAAATTCCTCTCGTCTTGAATTCCTATTTCTCGATCTTGTGTGCAGTTTGGTCGTTGTACTTGTGTCCTACTCAGTAAAGTTTAATAAGAGCTACACAGCTGCTCTGTGACAAACTATGCACAGAGAACAAATGACCAGAAAATTCCAAACTTGGTTTGTAACACATTCTCATTACACCATCATTTTCAAACTTATTTATTTATTTGGCACAATGTTCCTGCAAAAGTGCTTCAGTTGTGTGCAGAAGCATGGGTAAAATAGTGATGGCACTCAAGAAGGCAATGGGCAGACACACAAAGTACTGACTGATACTAGAAAATGACACTGTTCTTGTTATTTACTCAAGCAGTTTGTTTTATGTGTATTTTTAAGGCTGTTACTGTACAATAACTAGAGAGTTCATAAAACATGATACCCCATGCCGTGTTTAAGTATATACTTCAATTTTAATGAAGTAATGATCTTAACACGTGACTGCCGACGATGGGTACACTCGTAATGCTGGGTGTACCAGATTCTGCCACTCTGAGTAGTCTCGTCGAAAAGATGATGCTGTTGCATTGTAAACAGAACATGCTGCCATGCCAGATAATGCAGCAAACGATCTGCGAGCAGTTCGGTGAACATAAATCTAAAATCGATGTAATAATCATGATCATCCCATTATCACTCTCCATGACAAGTTTTGCCACTTCATCTGCATTCATATGTGCCATTTTGAAGGTTAATGACAAGTAGCAAAAAACATGTGGTACTCAGCACACGATCTGTCATGAGCAATGACGTAATATCAACATCGATTCAGTGCTAAAATCGTCCTACCAGATAGCTCGTACCTGGAATAAAGAATTGAAAATTTTGTTCCACTGCCTGCTACAAGTTTTCTCATAACGTGGGGTTTCCTTCACAATCGATAATAAGAAATGAACTTGTATTTGCTCATATAAGGGTAAAAATTGAAAATATAGTGCAGTGCCATAGAACTTTGACATTTGTGGATTCGACATTCGTGGACCCCGCGTATTCACGGTTTATAAAATGTGACCTGCTTCTACACTCGACGGCCCTGTGCTTCGTGTATTCTCAGGTTTTTTTTTGGTTTTTGTGTGGTTTTTTTTACACTTCATGACTGGTCTCCAATATCTACTGCCACTGATATTAATTCAGCTTGGAAATTGTTAAACATAGAAACCTGCTCTCTCTTATTCACAGATTTATCCCATCTCGTCTTCAATTATCTTACCTATCCTCCCGCTCTTAGTACTCTGAATCCTGTGGTGAGGTAGTTGTTTTAAAACAACTTGCATTCTCCTCCTGGAAGGCAAATCCGACCGAAGGCAACCTCAGATCATTCCACAAAGCCTGCAACAAGTGTGTGTTACTCTCTGGAGAGCCAGTAAACATCATCTGTCCAATCTTAATAATGCGCTTTCAAACTAGTCTTCCTCCTCGAAAACCTGGTGGTGTCTTGTCAAGTCAGCCTCTGTATGCTCCCCTTCCATCCCTTCCCTCACTTCAAATGGCACCATGGCTGGCCCCACTTGTGAGAAGGCCAAATGCCTCAATTTCCTCCTGATTTGTTCTGTTCCTCCAATCTTGTAGCCAACTGAACCCTTTCGTCTCCTCTCCCTGTCAAGGCTGGATTACCCGAAAGCAGTGTTCTTGGCCCCATCTTATTCATAATCTTCATCATTGATCTTACTGACTCTGCAAAATCTTCTTTATCTCTTTGCTGATGACTCCACTCTCTGCCGTGACATCTCTCATCCTTCGCTGACAGACAGGCAGTAACCTCTTCCCTCTCCTGAGACCTTGAGAAAATCATAAACTGGTATGTGTATATATATATATATATATATATATATATATATATATATATATATATATATATATATATATATATATATATATATATATATATATTGTGGATTTAGAAAGCTATCGCACTCAACATTCAGGTCCTTTAGCTCAGCTATATCGGATCGTACATGTTGTCAGTTAGGGTCCCGATCCAAGTCTAGTGGGTAATTTAATGTTCATGTGCTGCGATTTGTATTAGGAAAATCAACAACAACAACAACAACAACAACAACAGCCACAAAATGCCTGTTTGTGGCGGACACGCTGCCAGACCAGCGAGCGTCCCCTGTGCCTCGCTGGAATGCGGGCGTGTTCAGACTGCATCCCCGAGCGGAATTCCTTACCTTGTATGGGCATAAAAGCAACTCGGGGGGGGGGGAATGGAATGCGGGAGTCCCCATCGACAGCGGATGAGTCACGCAGGAAGCGAGGCACGCCCTTGATAAATAAAAAGGGAAGAGAGAGACAAAAACGCAGGAGGAGGAAGGGTGGTTGTTATTTCTACCAGTTTCTTTGACCTTCTTCAAACTTCCAGCTTCTTGTTGGTTCTCTGGGTGTTGTCCTCTTGTTGTCCTTCGTGGCTGATTCTCCCATTGTTCTCTGCTGGTCCTCCTGTGGATCTGGTTGCGTGCGAGTTCTGGGAAGTGTGCACGGAGGGTCTTCTCCCACCAGCCTTCGCCCTGCCGACTTCGCTCGCTTGGACCTTCCAGATCGTGCTGGGAGTACAGTAGGCCCCGGGGACCTGGTCCTCGAAGACCGCACGAGGCGGGCAGGTCCAAGATAAGTCTTAATAAAGACCGGCTGGTCCGATCATTTGTGTGGGTGTGTGTGTGTGTGTGTGTGTGTGTGTGTGTGTGTGTGTGTGTGTGTGTGTGTGTGTGTGTGTGTGTGTGTGTGTGTGTGTGTGTGTGTGTGTTCGTGGCGCCAGTCCAATAAGTAGTGAATTGTATAAGTGCCTGTATATACTTGCATTTATAGAACTCGGCTGTAGGCTTTTTGCTCGTGTCTTTTTGACCATCCCCCCATTCATTGCATTGCCTGTATGGAAATAAATGTCTCCATTGTTAAATGTCACCTGCTCGTTGCGTCCCTTCCGACATTGACTGCCATTGAGCATTCGGAATAATTAGCTGGCTGATAATAAACCGATAAAACATACATCTGGTCCGACGGGACTTGTCAATATCAGCAATGCCAACCCTCCCGATTTCATCGGGAGGCTTCCGAAAATTCACCCAAACTCCCGCCCTTACGATCACTATCCTTATCCTCCCGAAATTTTGATATTTTTGCACTGTTCACTAATCAGAATGTACTAGTATGAGAATTGAATGAAAAGCATCGTCTGCTACGTATAGCATGTGGTAACTCCATAACGTTCGCTGCTACCAAATTGTACGTAAAAAATTGCAAATTCAAATGAGGAGCAGCGAAACATTGGGTCTGGATCTCGCTTATGCGATCATGCACTGAGATTTAGTGCATACGGTATGTGTGCAATACAGTGCATGCGGTATGTATGCACAGTGTATATGCATGCGATACGCTCACTGCATGCAGCTGGGCCCCGTACCAGCCCGGCGGTCGCGACCACCGTGCGGTGTTTAACAGCCGCTAGAGTTCTACGAGTCGCGCTGCAGCTGTGGAACATCGACTTCGAAGTTACCGATGCTTCAAGCCCTCGATGTTGATTACGAAATGGCAGAAAAAGAAGCTTACGAAGACCAAGAAATGGTCTCAGAAGTACAAGACCGAATACAGTCTCCAATACCCGTGTATTCGAAAGTCTGAAAGAGGAATTCATCATGCGTATTGTACAGTATGCAGCGTTGATATTTCAGTTGAGCACGGAGGTCGCGATGATATTCGGAAGCACGTTGGAAGCAAACGGCACACAGACATTGCAAAGGAGAGATCTTCGAGCACGAGTACCGGTACACTTCTGAATTATTTCACCAAACAAGGGACAAGCGAGGAAGAGGATGTTACCCGAGCGGAACTTCTCTTTAGTGGATTTATTGTGGAACATAACTTGCCCATATCAGTCTCAGATCATGCTGGACCTCTATTTCAAAAGATGTTTCCAGATTCAAAAGTTGCTTCAAAGTATGGATGTGCAAGAACAAAAACTTGCAAGATGTGCAAGATGTGCAAGAACAAAAAAAAAAAAAAAACAAGAACAAAAAGCAAGAAAAAAAAAAGAAAAAAAAAAAGAACAAAAAAAAAAGAACAAGAACAAAGAAGAAAAAAAGAACACTGGTCAACAATTTTTTACTTTCTGAATGTTGTCTCGATTTCTACAAGTGAATTAGGGTATTCTGGCACTGCTGAATCAGGAAATGGCATCCGTTTCTCTCCATCAGGTCAGGTTTTTGTGCTAAGTTGATTTGAAAAAATCAATTACATTTTTGTGGCATTATCAGCTGATTTTTGTCAACACATATCATCCTAAACATGTTTTTAAGAAAAAAAAAATGTTTTGCCAACAACATTTATTGATTACATGATAGAAACATCGATTACTGTCATCTGAATGGTGGGCATTGATAAAGGTAAGTACAAGTAAATTGCATGTTGCGTCACCACTGTTCAAACTTCAGGGCTTGAACTTCCGTTTCTTCGAACTCCTGGAATGTTCAGCGGCAGGGAGGTCTCTCTTCAGATTCCAACAGTAGTCAGCCATCATGACTGCGTCCCAGCGACCCTGATACCTGGTCTCCATCTCCTTCATGTCCTGATGGAATCTCTCCCCCTGCTCGTCACTCATTGAACCCAGGTTCTCAGGAAACCGGTTCATATGTGAAAATAGGTAGTGCATCTTGATGCTCATGTTGCAACCCAGGTTTCTGAAAGCAGTCAGCATGTTGTTGACAAGTTCTGCGTAGTTTCTGGCCTTATTGTTGCCAAGAAAGTTCTTCACTACCAAAACAAATGTATTCCACGCTTCCAGTTCCACTTCGTTCATTGAGTTTTTGAACTCTGGATCTCTGATGAGCTGACGGATCTGAGAACCATCAAAGATGCCAGCTTTCAACTTCTCCATGGTCAATCCTGGAAAAGCCTGGCACAAGTAAGTGAAGCAGTCACCATCTTTGTCCAGAGCCTTGGTGAACTGCTTGATTAAGCCGAGCTTGATGTGCAGCGGTGGGAAGAGTATTCTGTCTCTGTCCACCAGAGGGTCGTTGATGACGTTCCTTTCTTTGCATGGCACCAATTCCTCCCGCACAGGCCAGTCCTTCTTCGTGTAATGCTGAGCACGGTCCCTACTATCCCACATGCACAGAAAACATGGGTACTTGGTGAAGCCAGACTGTTGTCCCAACAAAAAGTTCACCATCTTCAGGTCAACACAAATAAACCACTTATGCTGATCATAACCAATTTTCTCCAGCACGTACTTCACCGCTTCATACTTCTCCTTCAGTGTAGTCGAGTGAGCGATGGGTACAGAGGCAAACTGGTTGCCGTTGTGTAGCAGAACACATTTCAGTGATCGCTTGCTGCTGTCAATGAACAGTCTCCAATCTTTGGGTTCGTACTGTGGCACTCCAAGCTTGAGCAGAAGCGCATGTCATAAATTGGCGCATGTAGGTATTGTACATTCTTCAGAGTTCGTTATTTCAAGAAATACAACTTTTTTGTATCACATTATTACAAAATCTGCCCCATTAACTTTAGTTTTGATCCACGAACTTTATGCTTTGCCTCACCAATTTTTGGAAGATTTTGAGGTTTTATGACTTCAAACTGATCCCTTTTCGACATAATCACCTAGAACTATCGTACCTGAATACTTCTTGTCATTAAAATAATTATTTCCAATCAAAACAATTATTTGACATGACATTTTACCCCCACCAACTTCTTCTAAAATGCTCCACACATGCGTACATGTGAACAAAAATGTAAAAAACGACATGTGGCCATATCTCAAAAACTTGACCTGATTGAACAAAACTAATGTGAGTTTTGGATTCAGCGCATCAGATTCGTCCTAAATCAGCTTAAAAAATGCAGACAACAAATTTGTTGTTGACCAGTGTAATTGGTGAGTTGTCAAATGTTACTGCTTCATCTATTGCCGATATTGCGAGACTAGCTCCATTTAGCCTCGCTACAGACGGTAGCAATGACAGTGGTGAGGCCCAGCTATATCCTGTCCTGATTTCGTACTATGACAACAGTGCTGGGATTGTGAAGCAAGGTTTGCTAAGTTTGCCTGCGTGCAAACAAGATTCCACTGGAGAAAACATTTTCAAACTGCTTGATCATGAGTTCAGTGACAGGAAAATTCCGTGGGGAAATTGTGTTTCCTTTTGTGCTGATAATGCCTCTGTCATGGTGGGCAAGCACAAAGGAGTCGCTGCTTATATCCACAAACAAAATCCAGAGTGCTACATCATGGGATGCCCTTGCCATATGATGCACAATACGGCCAAGAAGGCGGCTCAGGCCTTACCCATTGAATTAGATGACTTTCTCATCGATATTTACTACTACTTGGACAAAAGTAGTAAACGCGTCAAAGGAGTGAAAGCACTGCAAGAACTCTGTGATGCCCCGACACACAAGATTCTGAAGCATGTCACAACAAGGTGGCTGTCCCTTGGTCAGTGCCTAGACAGGCTGATTGAACAGTGGGAACCACTTCGCCTCTTCTTCAAAGAAGAAGTACGAAGAAAAATGCAACCAACTGTAGCCAAGACTCTAACAACGAGCAAGAAGGACGGCACTGTATCTACTGCCAGTACTGGCACTGCAGGATCAAGCACTAGTGGAGCAGCATTCACCACTACCACTGCAGTATCTGCTGCGAAGAAGACAACAGGGACAGCACCAAAACCAATGCTGAGAGCAGGTAGCATCACCGGCCCTTCATCACGTTCATCTACAAAGCAGATCCCTTCAGAGTCGAGAAAGACTGTGATAGTCCCATCTACAGGCAAAGAAGGACCCAAGTTAAGTTCTGCTTTTGCCAAATCACTTGATAGAAGCTCAACAAAACCTTCAAATCAGAGGTCTTCTTCCTTGGCTGCACCTACCTCAAGCTCTCTCCTCAAACGTAAAATTGGATCTGGTACTACGAGTCTGACCTCTTCTGCTGGCAGTAAACGCAAAGTGTGATCGCCCTGCGGCTAAGTGTACTACGAGTTCTACAACTAAAAGCGCATCTTCCTCAAACACTGTGCAGGAATCTAGAGAAAAACGTGTCAACGGGATGTTCTTGTCTCCACAAACAAAACTCTATTGTTTCTTCCTTCGATATGCTAACAAGCTTTTTGAGAAGGGGAATCTTCTGCTCCAAAGGCAGACCCTGTATTCATCTCCTGATCTTGGTCTTCTGGTCTTCTGAATTGAATGGTCTTCTGAAAAGATATCTTCGTACGGTTTTTGAAACCATCGGTGTCATCGGTTGCTCTGGTAAATGTACCCTTCTCTGACAGAAATCATCAGAAGAATGATGAGGACCTCATGATTGGGAACGATGCCAAACTGTATATAAGGGAACAAAGGAGTCTCAAGAAATCCACCTTCACTCTGAGTGAGTCAGACATCCAAGGTTTCTTCAGTGCAGTTCGCTCATATTATGTGAAAGCCTGCAATTACATCTTCAAAACCTGGCCGCTAGATGATGAATTAGCCAAGCATGCTCAGGTGCTGGATGTTAAGCTACACCAAGAAGTGGGGTTTGACTGTGTGGAGTTTTTCATCAAGAAATTCCCCTGTCTGTTCAGTGGCGGTGATAGTGACATAGACAGTCTTGAGAGTGAATTCGCTCACTACCAGGCAGACGCCTCCATAGCTACAATGGCTACTGAGACAGTGAGAGTGGATGAGCAGTGGCATCGGATTTCACAGCTCACAGATCCCTGCACTGGTGCCAAGAAGTATCCTAATTTGAGCAAAGTGATGAAGGGAATCTTGGTCATTCCTCATTCGAACGCATCATGTGAGCGGGCACTCAGTCTTGTACGGAAGAATCATACTGAATTTCGTCCCAATTTGAGTGTCAAAACCCTGGAAGCTCTCTTAATTGAAAAACTAGCTCATAGCACCCCTTGCTACCAGAGAGAATACAGCAAAGACATAATCAGAAGGGCTAAAAGAGCCACACAGCTGTCACTCAGCAAAGCTGCCATGGAAAAAGCAAGCATCAGTAGTACCAGCCAGTAAGGTAAGAAAAATATTTGCTCTTTTTGTGCTTTTTGTTAATCTTTGATTGTCCCCTAACTTACTAATATTAACATACATGTAACATTAAAAAGTGCACAATTTTCCCCTTTTTTTGTTCAAAAAGTGGGAATTCTTAATATGTTAAATGCTCAAAAATAGGGCTCAGAGGGCACTAGAGAGCGTCTGGAACCCCAGAGCTTCCAGGGCCCTAAGGCGGGCCCTGGACCTCGCCGCAAGGGTCGAGCACTCCGCGCTCGAGATGTGCGCTTCGCGCACATTATTTGATGTCGGTTGCAAATCCTCCCTAATTCTGATTTCCAAAAGTTGGCATCTCTGCAATATATAACCGCTCGGCAATCGCATACGGAACGAGCTGCTGAAGCGGCTCGTTTTCGTGCAGGTCCCGTTGAGGTATAAACTCCCTGCATTTCTGTCCGTGCGAATAATTAGGTACATTGAGAATTCGGCGATCGACCCTGCAGCACGTGGACAGAAGAGTTGGCTGGTTTATGGTGTGTTAAAAACACCTGTAGCTGGGTTTCGGCGTTTATCCGGAAGCTGCGACTAGTTTGCCACATTCGGTGGGCACGCGCGGACGCAATTGGGCTAAAGTCGGTCGTCCGCACGCCGGAGTGGCGGAAATCAATATATATATATATATATATATATATATATATATATATATATATATATATATATATATATATATATATATATTGTTATGGGGCCGGGTGGTCGGCCGCGAGCCGACCGCTCTGAAAGAGCCCCAAGTCGAGTCGGCCCGACCGATCGCCCGGAATATAGATCGTCGCCCCGGATAAGTCAGGAGTCGACGGGTCCTTGTGCAAGAACTGTGAAGGGCCAATGTTTCTACCACGTGGTACAGGGTTATTTGCCAAATCTTCAAAATACCTAGAGACCACATGGCGATCTACCGAGCCTCCACACCCTCGACGGAACTCTTACGAAACAAGCTGCTTAAGCGAGCCTGTCCCGTGCGCGATTCCGAGCGGCTTAATCGCTGAGAACCGTCGGTCCAAATGTCCCCTTACGGCGGCCCAACGGCCTTCTAATTCCGAACACACGACATGCTCAGTCAATGAAAGAATCGACACGACGAGCTGAAAACATTTAACAATTGGGGTTTATTTCTACAGTCATAATGGGGAACTAGGGAACACAAAGAGCAGAACTATACCGAATACAATAAACGCAATGCAATATGTACACTGTACAGCACACAAAGCACTTAACAGTTCTCTCCTTGTTAGACGGGGCCCACGGACACACATACGCGCACACACACACCCAAGAAATGGTGGCTGATGCCTTTAATATGGACTTCAGCTCGGATGGACAGATGAGCTGAAATCCAGGGCCTGTCTCGGACCTTTCCACCTCGTGTGGTTTTCGAGCTGTTCGGTCCGGGCACCAGCGAGGGCGAGCTGGATCCAATCACCGCGAGCCGCGATCCCGTCCGAGCTCTGGCGGATCCCCTCGCGCTCCGGATCACGTGCTGGTGAGAGGATGTGTCGCTTCCCCGAAGAACCACCACCAAGATGAGGCCGAGTCGCCGCACCAAGCCGGGAACCAAGCAGAGAACAAAGAGCTCCACGAACCAAGAAGAGCCAGCTGAACCAAGATGAGGCCAGGAAGCAGGACAAAGCCACCCGAAGATCCAA
>NC_140969.1:49922029-50002029 GCF_056783735.1 Eptatretus burgeri
ACCGCCTCCATCGTTTCGGCTCATTCTACGTTGGCAGGACTGTTCAAGTCCCGTGGACGTCACATTGGTGTCAGGAGTGGGATGTTCGAACCCCTCTAAATTGTATTTGGTATCAGGAGAATATACCAAGATTAAAATCTCGCCACGAATTGGAATATAAAATTACCACAGAAAAGCGCGCGATCGCGGGAAAATTTTGGCGGGATTTTTCATATTTAATTTGATTGGCGGCAAACCGGACTTCTGCACCATGGCGGATGTGCAGATGTTTGAGGAGGAAGGCCACGTGTCTGGCAGCGAGTCGGGGGAAGAAGGGAGAGACGGGGGTAGGGTTGGAACCTCCCCCATTCCGAGCGTGGACCGTGCTTCATCGCCCGTAACGGGGCCGGCAGCGCCGGAAACCGGTGCGATGACGATCCAGACCCTGTTGGAATGTTTAATAGCGGACATGACGGTACAAATGGCAAATCAATTCGTGACACAGAGGGCAGAAATGACAGATCAATTGGGGGTAATGGGGGAACAGTTGGGTTCACGGATTGATTTAATGAGGGATGAATTGGTGGAAAAGATGGAGAAAATGAAAACTGAGATGCAGGAGTGTGTGGATGTTAAATTGGGAGAAATACAAAGCAAATTCGAGGATAGATTGGAGGAAACAAAGGTAGAAATTACATTGAAGGGGGAAAATATACGGAAAAAATTGGTAGATAAAATTGATGCAACGAACATTCGGGTTGATAAAGTGGATGAAAGCCTGGAACGTCATCGTGCCTGTGTGGATGCTCGTATGCAGCTGCAGGTTGAAGAGTGGGGAGAGCTGAGGAAGCAAGGGATGAATTTGGCGGAGGAGGTAAAAGAATTGGAGGCTCGTTTGGACGAACAAGATAAAATTATGAGCCAAGATGAAGTCTTGGATAAAGGCCTGGTAGAGCCGTCTTTTGTAAGTAGAGTGTCCGGGTTGGTTGAGGAGCAGCTACAAACTCGCGACGGAGCCTTGGAGGAGGTTGTGCGGGCCCAGAAGATTCTGCGGGAAGAGGTGAATCGGTCCATTCAACGTTTGGAACAGGAGGCAAAATTGACCCCTGAGACCCTCACCACAAAACATCTTTGGCCACAGTGGGCTCCGAAATTGGATACGCAGCCACAAGGGTGTTTGATCCCTGGGCCGGATTCGGACAAGGGAGAAACTGAGAAGCGGGCCACCGTAAAAGTGATCCCCCTGGTAAATTTCGACGGGTCAGGGAGCGTTGAAGCTTTTCTGATGCAATTTGAGTGTATTTCCCGACTAAACGGGTGGAATGAGCGGGAACGTACAGGGAATTTGGTGGCAACGTTGCGGGGACCAGCCGCAGATGTGTTAAACGTGATCGTGGAGGGGATGTTGACCAGCTCTCACATTTGCGAGGCGTTGAGCCGTCGGTTTGGGTTTGCAGCGAACTGTGATCTGGTGCGGGCCCAGCTCCAGCACCGCAAATTAAAGCCGGGTGAGACAGTGCAGGAGCTGGCACAGGACATTTACCAATCAGTCAGGATCGCGTATCGGGACCTTACAGTGGAGGCATGGGACAGACTGGCACTAGAGAAATTTTTAGCTGCTCTTCCTGACCCTGAGGTCCGAGCGCTAGTGGAGTTACAGGATCCACCCACCGTTCACCGAGCGGCCGAGTGCGCGGCCAGGCTGGCCTCGTGGAGTCGGCCGGGTCGGGTTCCAAAGAAGCCATCGGTGACGATCCGACAGGCGGAGATCCAGGATCAGGGAGGGGGGCTGGGAGAAATTGGCATTACCCAAATGTTTCAGGAAATTTGCCAGAAACTGTCAAGTTTGATAAAGGATAATCCGGTAGTTCGTGCGCCAAAGCGGCGGGGTCCAGCCCAGCCAATAGAGCAATTCGATTATGGCCGAGGGGGTCCGGAACCGGAAGAGACATTTCACCGATACTCATGGGGGCCTTTTATGGGGAGTTGTTTCCGGTGCGGGCGAAGAGGACACATGCAACGATATTGCCGGTACCCGGCGATGGAGGGACCCTCCAATAGACTTTTAGACTCGGAGAGGGTGAATCCTCCTGCTGAACTGCCAGGTCTATCCGAGATGCCCTTTCATAGGTCGGGTCCGGAGATCACTGTCGGGGGTCGGGGAGACTAGATTGGGCTGAGCATATACGGCCATGCTCGGCTGCTGAGATTGTGGCGAAGTGCCCTCCTTTGGTGGAAAAAAATGAATTGTGGGAAAATTGGCATGGGTTTGTAAGTTCTGCTGGGTTTTAGAGTGACAATCGGGACAGTGGGTAATTGGTAACAAAGCGGGCACAAGTGGCTGTCCAATGGCTGGTGCGTGGATCGGGTGAGAAGTGCTGTGTGAGTTGTTTTAAGTTAAGAAGTGAAATGTATGGTGCACACATTTATTTTTTGTTGGACATGGTGTGGTAACAGGGAAGGTCATGGTCGGCGAAGTGTTAGAAATGCAGGTGTCACATGTAAGGCCGATGGGGTGGGGGAGTCATGTGGGTTTTGTGGGTGGGGATGATGTGCTTGTCCACAGGGATTGCTGAAGCTCACGGTGAGCGTGAATTGCGACCCCCCCCCTTCAAGGAGATTCACCACCTGGTGGCTAATGGTGACAGTGTCTGGAGGCAACTGGGAGAGGGTCTGGTTGGGCGACCAAGGCGGGTAGGACCTTGGCGACCCAGGAAGGCCAGAGGAGCCAGTGAGACCCCTTCCAGAGTGTTGTACGGGATTAGAGCTGGTGGCTACCAGGGGGCAGGGAATCGGAGGGAGCGGGGCGGAGAGGCGTCCGGGTTGGACTGAAGCTTACCTGTGGGCGTGGTTGCACCTGAGATGCCCCCATTATCTTGTGGTAACCCACCCCACGGCCATGATGGGATTCAGCCTGCATTATTAAAATGGGGACCATGACCTAGAAATGTGATGATGACCATGGTGTGAGTGTTGTGAAGATGTGTGAGTCCCACTTGATCCCGCACAACTTGACAGGTGCAGCAAGGGCATGATGTCCGCATAATTTTGGGGCAAGCAAATTTGAAAATTGGCTCCCCAGGTAACGCTGGATCTATTAGCATCCACTGGGGGAGGTGGTCAAGTGTAAATATCCTGTGAATAGTGTCGTTAAGGCTTAGAGTAGGAATGTAAAGTATAAGTGTTGTGTTTTTGTGGAACCTTTTGTTTCCCCTCCCCAGATCACTGGAAGAGTGCTGGGCAAGAGCGATGATCCAGAGGATGGAGTGCAACTTCGCTCAGTGCTCTCATGTGATAAAATAAAATTAAAAAAAAAAAAAAAAAAGAATGATTGTTCAGGCGAGGATAAGGCCATAAGGGGGGAGTACATTAAGCAGGATAGGTAAGTTAGCTGCGACTCGCTGCCCATTGCCCCTCCTACTTTATTTCGTAAGGTTAATTAGGTGTGAGTCAGTAAGTGTTAAGGCTGGTACGGTAGCGCCTGTGATATACCTTGCAGGAGCTGCGGTACCAGAGGAGGGGGCAGTGTTATGTTTGAGGGGGGGGGTATGCATTCAAAGGGTAATTAGGATGTTTAATTAGGTATGCCATGCTGTTCGAGTTTACCAGGATCTCGATGTAATAAGTAGCAATTCAGTGGTGATGAGTTGTCTAGTAAATGTCCATTTCTTCAAGGGGGAAATGATAATTGTCACGTAATTAGATAGGGACACGGGATAGGGTAAGTGTGTCTGCGTAAACCCCTTTTAGTAGTCCCTGGAGGCTGGCCGTGACGTCACAGGACAGTGCTGCGGATGGCTCCGCCCCGTGATCACGATTGGCGGAAGGCGACGGCGCAGGGCCAATGAAATGGCTTGATTGGAAGTGACGAGGAGGATAGAAAGGATAAAAAGGCTCTGTTCGGGGTCGAAAAGGAGGAGGAAGAAGATCGGGACAAAAAGATCGTGTTTTTTTTGGTGTGGAGGCTGTTGCGCGGAGAGCGTGCTTGTTGTTGTGCTGATTCGATCGTGTTTTTTCATCGTGTCTTGGAGCCTTGCTGAACCTCGTGCCTCACCTTGGTTGGCTCTGGGGTTCTGCTGACTCGGAGTACGGGTCGAACGGCGGGCGGACCTGCCTCCCTCTCCTGCTCGCAAGAACTGGTTCCCTGGCGGCTGTGAGCGGACTTGGGCCAAGACCAGGAGGTCGACGGCACCACGGTTTCTCCTGCCCCCCTGACGAGAGCAAGGCCAGTTCGTCCGACGCCAATCCAGGGGCAGTTGCGTCCACACCACGGTCCAGCCTGACCACCAGAAATAGCTACGTTTTGTGTGTGTGTGTGTGTGTGTGTGTACTTGGTGCCTTAGAGGGTCTGAGATCTGTATATTCATTCGAATTGTCTGTGTTTTCCCCACGCCCGATCCCACACCATCCCGTCGAATCGACCCGGATCCCTCTTCTTGCCGAGTCTTGTTATTTCTGGTTAATAATAAAAACAAATAAACATCATCAACTCAGTGAAAAGTGATCGTGCCACCTTCCTCGTCCCGTTTGCGGTAGAGCGATTAGAACCGCCATGTTTGGGTTATAAATAAATAAACCGCCTCCATCGTTTCGGCTCATTCTACGTTGGTGGGACTGTTCAAGTCCCGTGGACGTCACAATATATATAGTGGTGGCGTTATAGACTCCCGGAGTTATATATATATATATATATATATATATATATATATATATATATATATATATATATATATATATATATATATATATATATATATATATATATATATATATATATATATATATATATATATATATATATATATATATATATATATATATATATATATATATATAGCCTGGTGTTGGCGCAGTGGTTAGGGCAGCGGCTTGGGATCCAAAAGGTCCTGAGTTCAAGCCCCGTTGGGCCAGTGAATTAATACACCAGGGGGTTGATTCAGCCTGTCATCCTTCCGAGGTCGGTGAAATGAGTACCAGTATACTGGGCCGGTGTATACCCTGGTTAAAATAGGTGTACCATATCCCTGTGTCATAAGAGGCGACCAGGGTTGCGTCAGGAAGGGCATCCGGCGTAAAACATGTGCCAAATCTCTATGTGGATCATACGGATGATCCGCTGTGGCGACCCCTAACGGGAGCAGCCGAAAGAAGAAGAAGAAGATATATATATATATATATATAATATATATATATATATATATATATATATATACATATATATATACATATACATATACATATACATATATATACATATACATATATATACATATACATATACATATATATACATATATATATATATATATACATATATATACATATATATATATACATATACATATACATATATATATATATATACATATACATATACATATATATATATATATATATATATATATATATATATATATATATATATATATATATATATATATATATATATATATATATATATATATATATATATATATATATATATATATCTATGTGTGTGTGGGCCCGTAGGTGCAGCTTCGTTCCTTCACTCTCGTAAACGACGACTGGATTGGGGCATTATTTCAATTAGATCGGACCAACCGTATCATAAATGGCCATAACTTGGGAAGCACCTGGGAAACATACTCAGGTCCCCAGCGTCAATTATGACGTCATATCAAACGAAGAAGAAGAAGAAGAATTGTCACGCCCCTCCTCTCTCCCCTCCTCTCTCCCCTCCTCTCTCCCCTCCTCTCTCCCCTCCTCTCTCCCCCTCTCTCCCCCCTCTCTCATCCCCCCTAGTCTCACCCCTCCTCTCTCCTCCCTCCTCTCTCGCCCCCACTCTCACCCCCCTCACACCCTTTCTCCCGCCCCTCTCGCCCCTCCTCTCTCAAATTGTGACATCCCCTCTCTCTCGTCCCTTCTCTCACACGCCCCCCCCAAACCTTGGGATTAATTAATAATTTGAACAATTCAATTCAAACCTTGGGAAAAAACAGCTTTCAAACCTTGGCAAACAGCTGAAACGGATGAAGAACTCTATCAAACCTTGAAAAGGCACATTTTTCCCAGCGTCAATTGTCCCCAGCGTCAATTGCGACGTCATACCAAACGAAGAAGAAGAAGAAGTGTGACGTCAATCGTGCAAAAAAAACACCCATTAATTGTGACTTCATTCATGATGTCATAGCACCATGTCCTGTCATTGGTTGACAGATAAATGGCCGTAACTTGGGAACCGCTCATCCGATTAATATCAAACCTTAAAAAGGCACATCCGCGCGGCCCCGGCAATATTCCTGGCAAGTTTCAATCAGATCGGACCGGAGGTTGTCGAGAAACGGCGGTCGCAGACACACACACACACACACACACACACACACACACACACACACACACACACACACACACACACACACACACACACACACACACACACACACACACACACACACACAAACACACACACACTGCTGGAATTATATATATATATATATATATATATATATATATATATATATATATATATATATATATATATATATATAAATATATATATATTATTTCTATATATTGTTACGGTTGTGGAAATTCGCAAACCACCATTCAGGTCCCGTAGGTGAGATATCTCTGTAAGTACATGTGTAGTTAGCCCCAAACCCGTTGTTTAGAGGGAATAAATGTGAATCATTCGGGCTGCGACGCTTTGAGATTTGTTCTATATTTATTTTGAACCAACCACGTCTCAACCGCCATCACACAACAACCACCAACCACAAGGCCGCTTCACAACAACAACAACAATGCCAACGGCCACGATCTTTACCTTCACAACTTGCTCCCGCAAACATCGCATCACCGCCATTCCGAACGGCACCATGGCCATAAACCACCACCATAAACCCTCCACCACCTTCACGTCTCTCCTTCTGCGGCCATTCCCGCACCACTTGTGAGCACCGAGCGTCAGGCTGTCCTGGGTTCGTACGGGACGTGCGCCGAGCCGCGAGTGCAAAATGCGGCCTTTCCGAGGAGAATTCGGATCAGGAATGCTACACGCCCATTTCTGATCCGTCCAATCAGCAAGCGCGGGGCGGTTTGGCCCCGCCTCCAGACGCGTCTGTGTGGAATCGAGATATGCAAATTCTAGGATCAGGGGAGACTCACGCCCCTTTTTCTCCGTCCAATGGGCGAGCGTGGCTCCGCCTCCGAGCTCGTTCTGATCCAGAAATTTGCATATGGGTTCTCCTGCCTGCCTTTCAAGCACCGAGCGCGGGGCGAATCTGGGCAGAGTCAGTTTGAGGAGAGTCGGTTTGGGCAGAGTCGGTTTTAGAAGAGCGGAGAGTGGCAGAAAGGCAGAGTCGGTTTGAGGAGAGTCAGTTTGGGCACAGTCGGTTTGAGCTGAGTCGGTTTGAGCAGAGTCGGCCTTGGAAGAGCGGAGAGTCGGCCTTGGAAGAGCGGAGCGTGTTTTGGGCAGAGTCGGGTTGGAGCGCGGAGTGGAGTCGGGAGGCGAGGGCGTACAGGTGGTTTGCTGCAGTCGGCTGAGGAGAATTGGGGAAGAGACCGAGGAGCTCGGGTCCGACGCAAGGAAGACGGCGGTCGGCAACGAGGTCGCGGTGAAATCGCTCGTCACGGGACCCAAGCAAGCCAGCTGTCCTCTTTCCCCAGAGCATCAACAATTCATCCCCCTTTTTCCCCCACGCTGAGATAGTGCGAAAAGGGGGCCCCGTTCCCACCCCACTCCAAGCAGTGCCAACAAAACCCGCGAAGTAGCACTAAGTCGGGGCACCGCCGCGCTGCCACATTTGCGGCTCATCACAAAGATACGGGTAGGATCCACCCGGTCTCGCGGACCTGACCGCTCTTTCAGGTCCCGCCCAAATATTGGCCCCCAGGCCCCATCTGCCCCCTTGTCTTTGAGGGTGGCCCTTTTCTTTTGTTTCTGTGTAAACGTGTGTGTGTGGCGCCAGTCTTGTGAAGTAAAACTGTATAAGTGTTGCCGTGTGTACGCGTAGTCGGTTGTACATCTGCATTGTTGTGTTTCTTTTGTTGCAATTGCTTTATGTGCATTCTGTTTAATTGTATATGTGTGCTCTCTGTGTGCCGCGGAATAAATGTGCATCATGTTGAACTGTTTTCCCGTTTCGCTTCGTCTTTTCTTTAATTGAATCTCCATCTTGCTTCACGTAAAGGGTTGGTAGTGGGCTTAATAAGCCCGATAATTAATCGGAACAGTCGAGGCCGACGATAACACCGCTCGGTTATCCCGATAGTACGGAACGGATCGCTTAAGTGGCCCGTGTCCGGAGTCGACCTGCGGCGAGGTGCGATCGCCCGGTCTACCCTCCGCGTGGGTACTTAGGTAGGTCGAGTTTGGCAAACAACCCTATCCCACGCGGGGCGCCGATTGGCTCGATCGTGATGAGGCCGAAAGGCCCACCCGTGACGAACTCCCGGCGTTGGTCCGATAGGATCACGACAGAATTGTCCGTCCGGTGGGCGACGTGCCGCGATTCGAGTTACGTGGCCGTTCGCACACCGGCGGGCGCGAATTCGCAACAATATATATATATATATATATATATATATATATATATATATATATATATATATATGTATATATATTATATATATATTTTAATATATTATATTTTATATATATATTTTTAATATATATTATATTTTATATATATATATATATATTTTTTTTTTTTAATATATATATTATATTTTATGTATATATTTTTAATATATATTATATTTTATATATATATATATATATATATATATATATATATATATATATATATATATATATATATATATATATATATATATATATATATATATACAGCCTGGTGTTGGTGCCATGGTTAGGGTAGGGGCTTGGTATCGAAAAGGTCCTGAGTTCAAGCCCCCTTTGGCCACTTGAATTAATACACACCAGGGAGTTGACTCAGCCTGTCATCCTTCCGAGGTCGGCGAAGTGAGTACCAGTGTACTGGGCCCGGTGTATGCCCCAGTTAAAAATAGGTGTACCATATCCCTGTGTCGTAAGAGGCGACCAGGGTTGCGTCAGGAAGGGCATCCGGCGTAAAACCTGTGCCAAATCATTATGCGGATCATTACGGATGATCCGCTGTGGCGACCCCTAACAGGAGCAGCCGAAAGAATTATATATATATATATATATATATATATATATATATATATATATATATATATATATATATATATATATATATATATATATATATATATATATAAATATATATGTGTGTGTGTGTGTGTGTGCTCTCCGTGTGCGCGGAATAAATGTGCATCATGTTGAACTGTTTTCCCATTTCGCTTCGTCTTTTCTTTAATTGAATCTCCATCTTGCTTCACGTAAAGGGTTGGTAGTGGGCTTAATACGCCCGATAATTAATCGGAACCGTCGAGGCCGACGATAACACCGCTCGGTTATCCCGATAGTACGGAACGGGTCGCTTAAGTGGCCCGTGTCCGGAGTCGACCTGCGGCGAGGTGCGATCGCCCGGTCTACCCTCCGCGTGGATCCCACGCGGGGGGCCGATTGGCACGATCGTGGTGAGGCCGAAAGGCCCACCCGTGACTAGCTCCCGGCGTTAGTCCGAGAGGGTCACGACAGAATTGTCCATCCGGTGGGTGACGTGCCGCGATTCGAGTTACGTGGCCGTTCGCACGCTGGCGGGCGCGAATTCGCAACACTGGTGTCAGGTCGTGGGACACAAACCCATCCCCCTCCTCGCGGCACTGGTGTCGGAGAGCGGGAAAACGGGCTCTCCTGTCTCCAGCTAAATTCATAGGGAATCAGTCCAGGGGTGAGAGGAGCGACCCCCGATTCCCTCCAAATTACGAGCGAGCTAAATTAACCCCTTACGAGAAATAAGATGGAGTCTCAAGGCGAGCGGGAGCCGGGGGTATTAGAAATGGATTTAGAATGTGTAAAATCCATGGTCCAGGATGAAATCCCCGTGCGGCGGATGTTGGTTGTGCAGGAACACGACCTTCCCCAACTGAACCCTGAGCCCGAAATAGGTGCGGCGGCGGCCGTGGTGTATGACACCTCCCTCCCCCTCTCCGCCAAAACCCCCCGATCCTTGCCGAATCGGCTCAGCTGAGTGCACCCGACATGGCCCAGCTGTGCGCCATGCTGGCGGCAATGAACTAGCAAATGGAAACGAATGCGCAAGGAATGAAGTAAGAAGTGAAAGAACTGCGGGGTGAGATGCAGCAAATAGGCCGAAGCCTGCAGGCGGGCATGAAGGCGACAACGGTGGAGATTAAAATGGCGACGCCACGTGTGGGAGCGAACGAGCTGGGAGGGGGTGCAACGGCTGTCAGGCCCGCGGTGGAGGCGGGTAAGGAGAAAATAATTTGGAGGGCGTGTTGGGCGAGACTGGTAAAGGTGACGGAGAGAGCAACAGTGACGCTGACCGAGAGGGAAAAACTAATTAGGGTGACGGAGACGTGCACAAGGGAGACAAGAGATGAGGTGAAAGGAATTGGGAGGGAGAGAAAAGAACAATTCGGACGGAAAGCAAGGATGAGGTACGCGGAGATCGTGAAAGAGCAAGGAGTGAAACAGAGGGAAGGACGGGAGCGACTTAAGGAGAAAGCAAGGTTGACCTCCGTAAAGATAAGGGAAAGACGCCAGAAAGAAGCAGAGACCAAGAGACACGAGGTGACGACGGAAAGGAGGAAAGAAATAATCGTTGAGACAAGGGAGGTAAAGGGTGAAGAGGTGACCGAGTTGGCAGAGACACGGGAGATGGGAACGATAGAGGTAAGACTACACGATGAAGACGGGGATAGAGACGCACACACAGTCAGTGGAGGGCGATGAGGGGGAGCTCGCAGAGCGTGTCGGGACCCAGTGCGAGCAGCAGGATGGCCTCCTCCAGGAACGAGGGGATGGAGTATGCCCCCTTGAAGCGGATCACGACCACCTGGGTTCGGTCGTGCTTTGCGAGTTCGAGGGGAGGAGTGCTGTGGACAGGTGCACGGAAAGCTTGGGGGGTATAGAGGCCCCGGAGCCCCTTGTGGGGACACGAATCCCCAGTGTGGTTGCCCCGGTGTGTGTGGTGTCGAGGTGTGTGTTCACGAGTGTGGCGAAATGCGTGCTGCAACGCACGCATCGCGCGGGTGCAAGGGCGTGTGGGTGTCAAAGACCCCGTGTGTGAGTAGTGTGGTGGCAAGTGTGCTGAAGTGCGTTCTTCCCAGCACGCCGTGTGAAAAAGGGGCACCGCAAGTGGAAGAGGCCGTGTGTGTGTGAGTGAAACGGCCAGTATGAATGGAGCACCACGTGTGAATGGAGCCGCGTGTGCGCCAGAAACGGCACGCGTGTGCGAGGAACGGTGTGTGAGTAAGGCACAGTGCGTGAGTGAGCGGCCGAGTGTGAGAGAGACAGCGTATGCAAGGTCGCTGTGTGTAAGGGAGATGACGGTGGGCATGTGTGGACATGCAGCCGCGTCTCCCGGTGTGAATGTAATGGAGTGGAGAGTGAGCGTCGTAACACGCAGGTGTGCGTGGTTGGAATGGAGACGACGACTGCGACAGAGGGACAAAAGCCGAGTAGCGGCTGTAGCTATTGTGGGCGCCGGGTTCACCCAGCAGCGAGCGCGAGGTCCGTGCTGTGCAACGCATGAGGCCACCACGTGCTCGTTTGCGGGAGTGAAGCCCGGTCCGGAAACGAGCGCGGTGAATGTTGCCGATCCCGCGACGGACAAAGTTTAGGCAGGATTTCGGATTTGGACCGGACGGGTTCTCCACGCGGGCGTGTGTTAAGCTCCAACGGGCAGAGCACATGTGTTCACGTGGGGAACCCCTCGAGACGTGAGGCTTGTGGTTTTTTTTTATATGCGCCGGGTGACGTCATGGCTGCGTGTCTGGTTGGAATCCGGCAGGAGGGTGAATCCCTGCCGGATGGTACCGTCCAAGAGGGACAAGGGACGCGAACAGCTGCCATGACGTCACGCCACAGGTGCGCGGCTGTGAATTGCCGCGCTGGTGCGCAGGTTGCGAGTTACCGCGCTGGTGCTGCGCAATAAATAAAAAAATAGAAAAAAGCAAGCCTCGCTTTCGGGTGAACAGGATTCCCGGGCAAGGGGTGGAAGACCCCCTGGCCTGGGCACAGGATGAAACTAGTTAGGGGGAAGGGTTAGCTTAGCGAGACCGGCTCCATGGGGCAGGGGTAAGTCCTCATGGGGCCCGTGGAATGGATTAGTTAGAGGGATTGTAGCCAGATTTAGGTGGGGAAATGATTTTTTTATTTATTTCGAAGACAGTGACTGACTTGTGAGTGTGTCGAGGGGACGTAGTTTAGCGACGTAGTGTTAAATGTAACGTGCTACTAGTATAAGGGACGAGGTGGGAGCACGAGTTGGTTCGGGGATGTAGTTAGCAGGATGGCTGAGTTCAGCGGTGTGTGTGTGTTGAAGAGTTGGTGAGAGAAGTGGAAGCATGTGCTTGGTGAGTGAGTGAGGCCAGTGGGTCTGTGTGAGTGGAGCGAATGGGGAATGCATGGTGCGATGAGTGATTGGGGGGAGGAGTGACTCCCGCCCAAGGGACCCCGGGGTCAGTGTAGAGTGAGTTAGCTGGGTTAGTTAAATTTACCAAATGGACGTCGTTTTGCTGTTGGTGGGGAAGCAGGCTCGATACCCATTTGGAGGGGTGCAGGAGCCCTGTTGACGGGCTGGGAGCGTGGCTGTGAAAGGTGAGTATCGCTGAGTGGGTACCCCGGGCACCAGGCTAGTCGGCCGTAGTAGGCCAAGGGCCATGGGGGGCCGGGATAGCGTAGTGGGCACAGGTGCGCCCGCTTGATGCGGGGGCCAGGGGCGCCGTTAGCCGCATGGGCAGTGTTGTGGGCATGGGTGACCCCTCGGAAAGGGGCCCGGGAAGCCAGCCTGCCACATGTGCATTTCAGGGGAGGTGCCATGGGGGGCACTCCCCGGTGTTTAGGGAGCTGGTAGGCTCGGAGGCATTGTCGTGCCCGGGGGTGCCATCGTAGGAGAATCGGCAGAGGGTAGTGCCTGCCAAGGGAGCCGCGTGTCCCAGCAATGAGACCGTGTGAGGGCACGGAAAGAAAATTGGGGGGCGAGGCCCGAAATTGTGAGGACACCAACACAGGTGACGGGAATCTGGGTTTTTTAGAACCAATAGCTTAAGCGAGAAGCGCTTGTTGAAAGCCCCGGGGTAGTTAAAGGTTAATGGTTAGGGTAGATTAGGAAGTGTACCCCTCCGCACCATCCATCCCTTCGCTCTCGTTGTGGGCCACTGGACCCACTTTGGGTTAGATCGCTGAAGTCTGGGGAGGCCATCTTGAGGCTTCGTGGGGCCTCGACACAGGACGCCAGCTCTCCCTTGTTCCCCTCCGGGAAGGGAACGTAGGGGTTGGGAGTAGTCTCGGTGACAGGATAGGTTAGCCGAACAAGGACGATAAAGGGGGTTAGGGGATGATTTATAGTGGGGAAGTAAAAATAAAAACAACAAAAAAAAAATAAGTTGGGGCTAAAATTGGTTTTGGACAAATTAAGGGAGTGGGTATGGACAGTGACAGACAAAGGCGATAGGTTGGGAGGGAGACCGTAGGGTAGGTCCGAGCCCGTCTTCCGAGTGGCCAGCACCACCGCACTCCCTCCACCAACCTCCACTGCAAGGGAAAGGCCGGCCCACTTCATCGGCAGCTGTTGTTTTGCTGCAAGGCCTGTGCCGGCTGGATCGTCTGCAGCTGCTGTGCTGCAAGGCCTGTGCCGGCTGGATCGTCTGCAGCTGCTGTGCTGCAAGGCCTGTGCCGGCCGGATCGTCTGCAGCTGCTGTGCTTCAAGGCTTGTGCCCGCCAGATCGTCTGCCGGCTGTGTTTGCCTGCAGCGGCCCTGTTCTGCCGACTTGGTTTGCCTTCTGCCTTTGCCATGCCATGCCCACTGCCCCTGTTCACCAGCCCCGTTCAATTTTGCTTTGCCCCCCCCCCCTGTTCATTTCCATGTGCGCCAGGATCAAGGCAACAGTTTGCAAGCTGCGAGAACTGCCCTGTTGGCAGCTACAACACGGGCCTGCAGTGGCGGCCCATGCACCATGTTTGCGTCCATCCATTCATCCATTCATCCATTCATCCATCCATCCATCCATCCATCCATCCATCCATCCATCCGTTGTGTTCATTGCGTGTGCCACTTGAGCTGGCACGGAGACTGCGTTTGTGCAGCCCATGCACCGTTGTGGTTCACTGCGTTCATTTCAAAAGGGAAGGCCTTGGACTGCGTGTGAGCAGCCGGCCACGTTCCCTGTCACCTGCATTGCTTGAGCCAGAGACTGCATACGAGCAGCCTGGCTCCCTGCTTCCTGCTTTCTTTTTGCAGAGTCCATTGATCCTGGGCCATGGTTTAGTGTAAAATTTGTAAGTTGAGGTTAAGATGTACTGTAGATATGAGTGCGTCCCCAGCATGTCTGTCTTAGCGTCGGCAATTTTATTTAAGTCGTCCGTGTGAGTGAGTTTGTTTAGGTAGTTACTCAGCCCTTAGGTTATTTATTTTGGGGACACGAATACCATGAATGTCGCACTCAGCGATCCTTAGGTAAAACGTACTAGGGGAGAACTGCACATGATGGCACACGAAAATTTGACGACACGGGACGAGTCTGTAAAAAGGAGAGGGGGTAGTGTTGCGGTTGAGGAAATTCGCAAACCACCATTTAGGTTCTGTAGGTGAGATATCTCTGTAAGTACATGTGTCGTTAGCCCCAAACCCGTTGTATTAAAGGGAATAAATGTGATTCATTCGGGCTGCGACCCTTTGAGATAGCCATTTTTCTGTTCTATCTTTATTTTGAACCAACCACGTCTCAAACGCCATCACACAACAACCACCAACCACAACGCCGCTTCACAACAACAACAACGCCAACAGCCACGATCTTTACCTTCACAACTCGCTCCCGCATCGAGGGTAGTTAAAATGATGTCAGTTGCTCAGGGCAAACACAGCCGGCAGACCGCATCACCGCCATTCCAAACGGCACCATGACCATAAACCACCACCTTAAACCCTCCACCACCTTCACCTCTCCTTCTGCGGCCATTCCCGCACCACTTGTGAGCACCGAGCGTCGGGCTGTCCTGGGCTCGTACAAGGTGCGCGCCGAGCCGCGAGTGCAAAATGCGACTTTCCGAGGAGAATTCGGATCAGGAATGCTACACGCCCACTTCTGATCCGTCCAATCAGCAAGCGCGGGGCGGTTTGGCCCCGCCTCCAGGCGCGTCGGTGTAGAATCGAGATATGCAAATTTTAGGATCAGGGGAGACTCGCGCCCTTTTTCCTCCGTCCAATGGGCGAGCGTGGCTCCACCCCCGAGCTCGTTCTGATCCAGAAATTTGCATATGGGTTCTCCTGCCGGCCTATAAAGCGCCGAGCGCAGGGCGAATTTGAGCAGTCTGTCGGGGTTCGCAGTCTGTCGGGGTTCGCAGTCTGTCGGGGTTCGGAGTCTGTCGGGGAGCTGCAGAGAGAGGAAGCCTGGAGCCTGGAGCACGGTCGAGTCGGTTTGAGCTCAGAGTCGGCCTTGGAGGAGCGGGGAGTGGAGTCGGGAGGTGAGGGCGTACAGGTGGTTTGCTGCAGTCGGCTGAGGAGAATGGGGGAAGAGACTGAATAGCTCGGGTCCGAGGCAAGGAAGACTGCGGTCGGCGATGAGCTCGCGGTGGAATCGCTCGTCGCGGGACCCAAGCAAGCTAGTTATCCTCTTTCCCCAGAGCATCAACAATTCCCCCCCCTTTTTCCCCCCGTGCTGAGATAGTGCGAAAAGGGGGCCCCGTTCCCACCCCACTCCAAGCAGTGCCAACGAAACCCGCGAAGGAGCACGAAGTCGGGGCATCGCCACGTCGCCACATTTGCGGCTCATCACAAAGACACGGGTAGGATCCACCCGGTCTCGCAGACCTGACCGCTCTTTCAGGTCCCGCGCAAATATTGGCCCACAGGCCCCGTATGCCCCCTTGTCTTTGAGGGTGGCCCTTTTCTTTTACTTTTGAGTAAATGTGTTGTCGGCGCCGTCTGTAAAGTAAAACTGTGTAAGTGTTGCCGTGTGCTCGCGTAGTCGGTAGTAGATCTGCATTGTTGTGTTTCTTTTGTTGCAATTGCTGTAGGTGCATTCTGTTTCATTGAATATGTGTACTCTCCGTGTGCGCGGAATAAATGTGCATCATGTTGAACTGATTTCCCGTTTCGCTTCGTCTTTTCTTTAATTGAATCTCCATCTTGCTTCACGTAAAGGGTTGGTAGTGGGCTTAATACGCCCGATAATTAATCGGAACCGTCGAGGCCGACGATAACACCGCTCGGTTATCCCGATAGTACGGAACGGGTCGCTTAAGTGGCCCGTGTCCGGAGTCGACCTGCGGCGAGGTGCGATCGCCCGGTCTACCCTCCGCGTGGGTAGGTACTTAGGTAGGTCAAGTTTGGCGAACAACCCTATCCCACGCGGGGGGCCGATTGGCACGATCGTGGTGAGGCCGAAAGGCACACCCGTGACTAGCTCCTGGCGTTAGTCCGAGAGGGTCACGACAGAATTGTCCGTCCGGTGGGCGACGTGCCGCGATTCGAGTTACGTGGCCGTTCGCACGCCGGCGGGCGCGAATTCGCAACAATATATATCACATTTTATATTTGTGTGTGTATATATATATATATATATATATATGTATGTACATTATGTCTAAAATAATATTTCCCCAAAAGATTCTTGTAATTATGTGAAGAAATTGAAAAGTATGTAATTTTCCATTTTTACTTTACTTCGATTCATTAATGCATTTCTCTATCATGTTTCACTGTTCACATGTAAATATATCTCGGTCCATCTTTTCCTGTCATTTTATTCCTCCCTTTGTTTGTGCATCAGCTCTCAAAGGGTAAATTACATCATCTTGTGGCCAAGCGTTATCATATGACAGCTTGTTTATGGACATACGAGCATTTTTTCCCATAAACATTCTATTATATCAGCCTTTTTATACTTTTAAGGCTTGCCTCTTGCCCTTACATTATGAGGTTTTCACTGTAAAAATGGTAAAGCGTGACATAAGTTGATTAACCAGATGACAATTCCACATATGTTTCTGTATCGGGTTCATTCGCTGAAATGGGTAAAATGCTATGTTGAACTCGGCTGTACTTTCCCAACTGATCAAGGGTTCATTAGTGTATACATTTCCAAAGGATATGCGAACTGAGCATTGCAATAAGGTGGTGTTTCTGCAACAAACCTGAGGGGACTGTGTAAAAGTCACTTCATCTTCTGTTTTGCCTTGTGATTTTTGTCAGGGATTGTTACAACAAGGACCGTCATCCTATGTCATCCTTTTTGTTTTGAGTAATTTCTGAGAAAAAGAGACTAAATTGATTTGTGCTAATTGTAAGGCTATTCCTTATGGAATGACAGTCGTTGAATGTGCAGATATAACAAAAAAAATGTGCCAAATGTAGTCCAACTGCTGACATGAATATGGGTAGGATGATTTTGATGAAGGTATATGGTGAACATTCTTCATGTCTTTAGCGAGTTGTCATGTAACAGCAGCGTGTCTGTTCTGTGTACCATGTTGCATGATAATTTTGAATCCGTTTCTGTTTGTTGCTGTCCAGACTGAGAGAAATGTTTTTAATCGCCCCTTTTGGGCCTGAGTTACGACAACCCGACATTCCTCGGAAGACATGGTTTGATATTTTATTACCAAAACACTTAAAATTCTGAAACTTAGGATTGTGTTTGTGTGATTATCGATTTCTAACATAGGCATGCATGCATGTTCTTCCATTGTTATAGGTTGAGCCTTGTTCTCTGGCATTAATATGTTTTAAGGCTGTCTGCAAGAACCGACCTTTGTGAAAAAGATAATTCTCGTCTGACTCTCTGCATTCCAGAAAATATAACCACTTTCTTCAATATCCACCAAGGGAGTAGAAAAGGAATACGATTCAATGATGTCAGTTGCTCAGGGCCTATGTTGGAGAAAGAGAGAGAAAGAGAGAGAGAGAGAGAGAGAGAGAGAGAGAGAGAGAGAGAGAGAGAGAGAGAGAGAGAGAGAGAGAGAGAGAGAGAGAGATATAGAGATATAGAGATATAGAGATATAGAGATATAGAGATATAGAGATATAGAGATATAGAGATATAGAGATATAGAGATATAGAGATATAGAGATATAAAGATATAGAGATATAGAGATATAGAGATATAGAGATATAGAGATATAGAGATATAGAGATATAGAGATATAGAGATATAGAGATATAGAGATATAGAGATATAGATAGAGATATAGATAGAGATATATAGAGATATATAGAGATAGAGATATATAGAGATAGAGATATATAGAGATAGAGATATATAGAGATAGAGATATATAGAGATAGAGATAGAGATATATAGAGATAGAGATAGAGATATATAGAGATAGAGATAGAGATATATAGAGATAGAGATAGAGATATATAGAGATAGAGATAGAGATATATAGAGATAGAGATAGAGATATATAGAGATAGAGATAGAGATATATAGAGATAGAGATAGAGATAGAGATATAGAGAGATAGAGAGATATAGAGAGAGATAGAGAGAGATAGAGATAGAGATAGAGATATATAGAGATAGAGATAGAGATAGAGATATATAGAGATAGAGATATATAGAGATAGAGATAGAGATAGAGATATATAGAGATAGAGATATATAGAGAGAGAGATATAGAGAGATAGAGATAGAGATAGAGATAGAGATAGAGATATATAGAGATAGAGATATATAGAGATAGAGATATATAGAGATAGAGATATATAGAGATATATAGAGATAGAGATATATAGAGATATATAGAGATAGAGATATATAGAGATAGAGATAGATAGAGATAGAGATAGAGATAGAGATAGAGATAGAGATAGAGATAGAGATATATAGAGATAGAGATAGAGATAGAGATAGAGATAGAGATAGAGATAGAGATAGAGATATATAGAGATAGAGATAGAGATAGAGACAGAGATAGAGATAGAGATATATAGAGATAGAGATATATAGAGATAGAGACAGAGATAGAGATAGAGCTATATAGAGATAGAGATAGAGATAGAGATAGAGATAGAGATAGAGATAGAGATAGAGATATATTGAGATAGAGATAGAGATAGAGATATATAGAGATAGAGATAGAGATAGAGATATATAGAGATAGAGATAGAGATATATAGAGATAGAGATAGAGATATATAGAGATAGAGATAGAGATATAGAGATATATAGAGATAGAGATATATAGAGATAGAGATATATAGAGATAGAGATATATAGAGATAGAGATATATAGAGATAGAGATATATAGAGATAGAGATATATAGAGATAGAGATATATAGAGATAGAGATATATAGAGATAGAGATATATAGAGATAGAGATATATAGAGATAGAGATATATAGAGATAGAGATATATAGAGATAGAGATATATAGAGATAGAGATATATAGAGATAGAGATATATAGAGATAGAGATATATAGAGATAGAGATATATAGAGATATATAGAGATATATAGAGATAGAGATAGAGATATATAGAGATAGAGATAGAGATATATAGAGATAGAGATAGAGATATATAGAGATAGAGATAGAGATATATAGAGATAGAGATAGAGATATATAGAGATAGAGATAGAGATATATAGAGATAGAGAGAGAGATATAGAGAGAGAGAGAGAGAGATATAGAGAGAGAGAGAGATATAGAGAGAGAGAGAGATATAGACATAGAGATATATAGAGATAGAGATAGAGATATATAGAGATAGAGATAGAGATATATAGAGATAGAGATAGAGATATATAGAGATAGAGATAGAGATATATAGAGATAGAGATAGAGATAGAGATAGAGATATAGATAGAGATATATAGAGATAGAGATAGAGATAGATATCAGCAGGCTTTGTCTCCCAAAGTGCATATTGATGTTTATATTAAACCTGATTCAAGTTGTTTTGGAAAATGGTGTGTGTGTGTGTGTGTGTGTGTGTGTGTGTGTGTGTGTGTGTGTGTGTGTGTGTGTGTGTGTGTGTGTGTGTGTGTGTGTGTGTGTGTGTGTGTGTGTGTGTGTGTGTGTGTGTGTGTGTGTGTGTGTTTTGATAGAAGAGATTTGATACTTTAATTCAGGCCATGGACCTGGGGTAAGACATTTCGTGAGCTTCCTTTGATTCTGAGATTATTAACACTGCCGTTTGGTGTATTATCCTGTATTTTGGTGCAATGCTTTGTTGGTTCCATGACTACATATTTGATGTGTCGTCATACATTTGCTATACCACCACTTATTTGATTCATCACTGTTATCTTCAATGCCTTGGCTCACTCATCTGGTTTCATCAACACAGCTTTCCCGATGTAATGCACCTTCTTTACCGATGGGCCAAAGCACAATATTTAATTCGATGAAAACAAATTCCCTTTACTTGAATCTAGTGTTCAGTGAACGGTACTCTAAAAGGCTTTTTATGTATGTTTGAAGTGATGTTTAAAAAAAGAAGTTAATTTCACATAAAAACGTGGAAAACATTAACCTGTCGAGAAGCGTTTGATCTCCTTCGAATGGCGTTTTTGGTTAGAAATTTGAGTCGGCACTATCATTTTTATTTTCGTCTTATCCTGTTGACTGCTCAAACATGCATTGACACCGGAAAGTGATGTAGCGGTGTTGTCATCAGGCAGAACGGGAGCCATTGCAAGATTCCGCGACAAACACGGACCTTTGGGGTTGATTCCCATGGCAGATAGAGTTTGTTCCATAAACTTCTGAGCTCGCTTGAGAAGCATTCATGAAAAGGAAACCCTCTCCACATTATGGAGGCTGACAGGGCGCATCTGCTGTAACTTATGGTTGCAGTTGAAGGTTGCCCCAGGCAAAGCGTCCTCCGGTGTCGAATGGCCCCGTCGGTAAGGCTGCCAGGAGCGGCGGAGCTGAAACCACACACCCAGCACCAAAAGGGCCCCCGAGTTCAAGTTTGCGCTCCTGCACACGCGTCCCTTGATGCGGGCTCGTCCCAGTGTTTGGCTTCCCACCCAACTGTCAAAGTTACCCCTGGCTCCATTGAACGGCATGTTGTTCGGAATATCTTGTATAATCAGAAATGATGTGTCAACTGAAACTATCCATCTTTATTAATATTATTTTTTGCTAAAATAGAATCCCAAGTGTTCCTCCTTCCATGTCACATTTGATTATTGACCGATCTATATCAATCAAAGTAATTTGCTTTTTAGTACCCAAACGTGAACAAACCCTTGAACGGTGGCCACGTTTGGTCAAAAGCACCGTTTGATGAGCACGCATGTGAGTAACTGCGCGTTATCAGGGCAGGTGGGTGTGGCATGGCATGCTTGTGACCGGGTCATGGGATTAGCATGCCAGCTGGTGTGTTTATACCGCGCCTGTGCCAAAAGGGCCGCAAGCTACCAACACCAATCCCTGAATGTCATGTCACGCTAGAACACCTGACACTCTGCCTCTTATTTAGAGTACAAAATATTCGAGCATGACAGTGGGAGGATCAGGGAGGCTGTAAATGTCACGCAAAATGGCAAAGTGTGTGTGTGTGTGTGTGTGTGTGTGTGTGTGTGTGTGTGTGTGTGTGTGTGTGTGTGTGTGTGTGTGTGTGTGTGTGTGTGTGTGTGTGTGTGTGTGTGTGTGTGTGTATGTATGTGTATGTATATATATATATATATATATATATATATATATATATATATATATATATATATATATATATATATATATATATATATATATATGTATGTATGTATGTATATGTATATATATATGCTACTTTTTTTTTCTTTTTTTTTTGCATGGCGCTGCTGTAGACTTAGAGCCAAGACTTAACCTCGGCCTTATAAATGTGTGGTCCCTCAACCCGGCAGTTCTTCCTAGGTTCTATAGTCTAAAACATCTTTAGCCTCAAACTTTCTCTCGTCTTTAGCTGAGAAGTGGTAAACGTTTATAACTTAGTAAAGGAAATGAGTGAGGTGTTTGGTCAAACTTGTGGAAGGGAGGTTTCTCATGAGGCTTATCAACTTAGCAGTAGTGTATGATGTCTGTTATAAATCCCACAGTTGACTACTTCCCTCTTGAGGCCTTCTTGTGTTACTGCAGTTTAGGTCGTAAAGTGCTGACAATAAGTACCTGACAATTCCCTCATTTGTCAGCTATTCACCCATTGATGCTTATTTACGGAGCGAGTTATCATTAGTTGATTTGGAAGGGGGGGGGGCTCCCACGGCTCAGGTCCCCACTCCACCCCTCTGCCCACCTTCACACCCCATGGAAAGAAATACTAATTTATTATTGAAGTATGATAATAAGCACTGTGTACAACTCAAGGAAGACATTAAACTCTGACAGCTACTGAACGTTGCCATCACTTACTGATGTATATTTGAGGTGTGGTGGTAACCTTAATATTTTATTTGGCGTTCAAGCATTCGGATGGACTTGTCAGTGGCCTCTCAGCCCATCCTGTTGTACGTCCAAGTATTGTGGTGAGACCTTTGGAATTCTCATTCCACTTTCACCACAAGACTGTAGTTCATAATCTTTGCCAGTCTTGATTGTCTATGAACTGTCTGATTGTATGGGTTCAATCTCTGAGTGCAGTTCCAACATGGAGCGCTGCATCCTGGAGCATGTCGTCCTTTGGATCGGGTTTGTAAAGGTTTTGTCCCATTTCCTTCCTCGTCCCATTTGCGAGCAGGTTTTGCATGTGTTGGGTAACAACAGGGTCGATCTTCCAGGTGAACAAGCTGGGCCACTCAATCTTGAGGAATGCTTTTGAAGCCTTCAAAATTAAGTAACTTTGGAGAGAAGAAACAGAAATTAATATATATTTACAGAGCTCTTTTAAGCAAAGCATACAATCTGCACTCGGAAGATGCTTTTTCGCACAAATTTACTCCTGCAGATATATAATTATTTGTTACCACACAACATGTTTTTTTTATTTATTTAGTCCAAAATGCTAAGGAACGTTGAATGCAAGTTGCATCATAGCGCACATACACAACTATGTCTGCAGAACTACTGGTTCACACCTTCTGTGACGCTTCTCTGTGGTTTGGTGTTCAAGCATTGAAAAACATTGCTTTGGTTTTTTTTATTACACATGTTGTAAGTAACTTGCTGATCAAAAGCATGCTGGAGAATTCGTATGTTGCATAATATTCTGCTAAAAATGTCAAAAGTCTTAAGGTGTGTGAGAAATTGAAGCGGGTTCAGGATTCTTCTTCCGCATTCTGATAAAAGGATGGGTGATTGAGAAACTTGTTGTGATGACTGATGACTTTTGTTTTAAGTCCTCACTCTTCACCCTTAGTTTCCCAAGGTATGATGTAATTTTAAAATATGTAACCTCTTGCTGCACCTCTTTCTCTCTTTTCCATCACTTTCTTAGGGGGACCGGAATTTGCAATGCCAAACCACTGTGCCTGTTGAACAACGATTGCTGGACAGAGCTTCAGCTGCAAAAGACAGCGGTATCGGAAGCGATAGCATGGGATTGAAAATTGTTCAAGTGGAACAAGGCAAAGGAAAGAGCCACCATCGGCTAGCTTGCGTCACACGCCAGTCATCGGTCATCAAAAACCAACAGCGTCAGCCATTTGAAATTTTTCTCACCGCCGGCCGCATTTCCCTCATGACCTATACTGTCATCTCAGACGGCTTAACTAAGGTGGCATTATTGGATCCGTCATGCCATGAAATCCCTGCCAGTATGGATTCCGGGGAGGAAAATGTGCAAGCACAGGCTAGCAATGCCTCAGAGACTCTAAGCAAAATTCGACGCCACAGTGAGGTCTATGCAGTTGCTACAGAGAGCTCTTTTAGTGATGGGAACTCGACACGCAGCGCGATTTTCCCCGGGTCTTGTGAAGGATCCACGGGCCCTCTACCCTCAAACTCACATTCAAACATAATTCCCAATGGACCGCGTATACCACTCTGTCAGCCACACAGTTCGGTGCATGCCCCTTCCCGTGGTTTGACCCGCAATACATTGGGACCCACCGTGGTGAGGCAGATGGGCCGGAAAGGTGGTGACAGCACACAGCGGCTGGAGCCTTTCTTCTACCTGCTTATGCAACAGCCCTCGTTGCTTCTCAGTTGTCAGCGGCGTACGCAGAAGTTTGATGTTTCGTTATTTGACGTCTGCCTGAAGGCTGCCAGGCCAGACTACATTGTACTCGGTGATTTATTAACCTTTCCTTAACTTTCCATTTTGGAGCATCGATGTGTTATCCATTTGCCATGTTGTCGTATCTTGTGTTTCTGTCCAGTCGTCTGGTAGTTACCCGCGTGTGTTTTATAGATCCAGGTAAAGTGCTACCTGAGTCAGAGGACTACACTGTATTTTGGCTGCAAAGCACGGCTGGTGAGATGGATTCTCGTACAGGTGTTCCCCCAGCATTCCTCTCTCTTCGAGTGCAAGACTTCCTTAATGGGCCTGGTAAACTGACCATGTTGAAGCACACTTACTGGACCTAACTCAAGACTTGCATAGTTTTGTTCATGCATGGTTTTATCCGGTTTATCACGGCACTTTAAAGATTAAGAACATTACTTTAGTCTGTGTTGGTTTAAGTTAATTAACAAATTTTCAGACATTTTAAGTTTCTACCTTGTAATGAGTGCTCTCATAAACTGTCAATGATATCAATGAATGACATTAAAGAAACTTGTCTTTCTACTTTTTGTTCCTGCAAATTGAAAATAAGAGGAGTGGGTGGGGAAGGGGGGTGGTTTGGAGAGAAAATGAGAATGAGTTTGGGAAGTGAGTGAAGGAAACGAAATGTACAGTAAAAATGAGGGATCAAAAATTTATTCAGATTTTGCATATGCAACATGTTCAAATATGTAGTTTCGTTTTTTGTTTTCGGTTGATTAAACCTCATATGATGTCCATTGGGGAAGTCCGTTTGTACCTCTTTATCGGGCCATGTTCTGGCCTGTTCTTTAGAATCGGACATCCAAGAAACATCATCTTTCTTATGTTGCACGTTTATCATTGCATATTGATACAAGTGAACATCCATATGTAGAGATGCTTTTTTTTTTAAAAAGGAGTGTAAGAGAGGATGTAATGTTGACCTGACCCTACCACAATCTTCAATAGTCCATGACCATCCTGAGATGCATTACCAGTAGTCTTGCTGTCTTTCTGTTGTGCAGCCGGAGTGCAGCTGGAGACGGGCCGTCCTTGGCGCATGAGTCCAAGTCCACGCAAACTGGAGCAGCTAAGTCGGTGGATGTGTCAATTTCGTGCACCATTGCCCCAAGATACAGCTGGGAGGCAGTGGGGCGTTGAAGCCCAGGGAGCAAACCTGTGGTTGCCCAGGGCATTGGCAAGCATTCGACGAATCTCGATCAAAACATGTCAAGTGGTGGTAGCAGGCTCGTGTGGACACCCAGAATTGCCAGGCCTGACCTTGTCTGTACAAGCCTTGACGTGTGACCTCAATGTCAAGAGAGATGCCAGCCATGGTGAGGATGGAGTTGCTTTTTTGTATCATTGAAGAGTTATCAAGAAAAGTGCGGGCAGTGTGTTGTATAACCACAATTTCTAAAAGCGTGTGTGTGTGTGTGTACTTGTGTACTTGTGTGTGTACTTGCGTGTGTGTGAAGACAAATGGATATCCATAATATCCTCTCTGTCTTTTTTCCTTCGTGTTTCTTTTTTTCCAAACATGTTCTCGTTTTGTTTGTCATGGAGGAGCCATGGGTTTCCAGACTTTTACTGGTCGTGTGATGTATTTTTCCATCTTGGACATAAATAGAGTCATTGCTTCTTTGATCAAATTCAATTTTGATCTCATCGCCAGAGCCAACTCAACGGCTGACACGGTCCTGGCCAATGCTCGGTTTCACAAATGTTCAACTCTTGAGTAATTGTGTGTGTACCGCCAACTCCAGACTTCTTCGCACATGTTATAGTAACGCTCTAGGCTGTGGACTGTGTAGTTACATATACCTCCTACAACATAACCAAACATAGTTTTCCAACAAATCGTCTCGTTTCAAGAACTTTTGGCTGAACTTGCCAAGGAAATAAACCAAGGAAGTGTGATGAACATGAGAATGTTTCAGACACCGAGACGAGATACCGACCTATACATGTAATGTTTGGTTTCCTTGCCATAGTCATAATTATGCTCCAAGCATGGTTTTAATTACTCTTTTGTTTTACCTCTGATTTTATGCTTGTTCCTTTTGGTGTTGACATTATTCTTTTTGTGAGGTCTTTTCGTTTGAATTTAATGAATCGACCAGTGAGCGGTTGATGCATGAATGGTTCACACCATTACACCAGCAAGCACACCAGCAGCCATTAATAATCTCCCTTTCCTCATCCTCCCCACCCCCTCCTCCCCCGACTCTCACCTTCCTTTCCTTCTCCATCCCCTGATCGTCTTTCTCCTTTTGCTCCTCTTGCTCTCCCTCCTTCCCTCCCCCCTTTTCCTCTTCCTCTCTGAACATCTCCTTTTCTTCATTCTCCACCTGTTTCTCCTCTTCCTCCTCATACATCTCCTTTTCCTCACTCTCCACCTGTTTCTCCTTTTCCTCCTCGTACATCTCCATCTCCTCATTCTCTCTCTTCGATTATTTTCCTCTTCATCTTCCTCCTCCTCTCTTCCTCCACTGCCACCTCCTCCTCCTCCCCTCCTCTTCTTTTTTCTCTTTTCTGTTATTCCCCCCTACTGTTCCTCATATCCCCCCCTCCTCTTTTAAAGGTTAAAGTGCTTTTTACCCAATCTGTTTGCTTTATTATGACTTACTTCATGTGACATTGAATTTAGCATCACCCTGAACAAAAGATGCAAATTCGGTTGGGCATTTAATATAGCATGTAAGCCTGGTGTTGGCTTAGTGGTTAGGGTGGCGGCTTGGGATCCCAGGGTCCTGAGTTCAAGCCCCGTTGGCTGCTGAATTAACACCAGGGGGTTGACTCAGCCTGTCATCCTTCCGAGGTCGGCGAAATGAGTGCCAGTGTACTGGTCCCGGTGTATGCCCCGGTTAGAATAGGTGTACCATATCCCTGTGTGTCGTAAGAGGCGACCAGGGTTGGCGTCAGGAAGGGCATCCGGCCATAAAACATTGCCTCACAAAAAGCCAAACCCCTGCACAGCAGGGAAAAATGGCTGTAAAAACGGTCATTTTTTTATTTTTTTTAATATAGCATGTAATGTCGACCACACTATAAAGCTGAGAGAGCAACATCATCACTGTAATTGAAAAATGCAAACATCTAACACCGCTTAAATGCACGGTGGTATGCGCACATTGCGCAGCTGATAAAGTAGTGCGAACCGGTCACGTTCAGCTGGCAAACGGGCTATTAGTAACTCGGACCAAAGAGAAAGTGGTTTTCCAATCGACGCAGCTGTGAACACAAATGCTTGCTGATGGACAAACGAAATACAATTAGTCTTGTCAAGTCTGATCCTCGTCATTCGGTGGCTAAAAACCAGAATGCTTTGCAGCACCTCACTCAATCTGGAGACCGCTGTGATGTCACCCACTCGTCTCAGACACCGACAAGGAACAAAGGCTTCACAGGTGTTGGAGACGTTGCTCTGATTGAGAAATCTTACAAGAATGGGATTTGCACTTTGGAGAGTGCTGGCGACATGTCCAGTCTCATTGGCACATCTGCAGATTGTGCAAAAGGAATACCACGATTCAAAACGTTTGGAAACTTGGCATTTTTTGTTTGTTTGTGTCTACTCACTTTAATTTTTCTCCCATGTGATGAACGTTTTGTCAGGCAGTTTTTCTTCACCTTGCATAAACTTCTCAGGAGATTCTCAATGGATTTTCACGAGATTTTTTTTTTTTTTTGTAAACGTTCTACGGTGTGATCCCGAGTGCAGCTTTTCTCGCCTCTGCTGGTTCTTTCCCTCTGGCTCAGGAACCGTTATTGCTGCAGTATTCTGAATGTCTATAAACGTGGTGAACAGGTGCCTTGTATTACACAGACTGAAAGCTAGTAACTTCAAAGGCCACCCCGGTAATTTGAACACAACCTTTGCCATGCTTGGAGCCACTCACAAAAACGGAATTCTTTGCCTTGGAGCATTTTGCTTCGTGCATTTTGTCATTCCTCCCAAAATAGCGGAATGTGTTCTAAAGTGTTCCACATCACACAGATTATGCATCTGTGTTTGATTTGTTACACAAACATTCTTAGGTGGTTTTAATGCCGAGTTAAACTGCACACGGTGTTCACGAACATCACTGGTGATTGTGACATGTTTGTAATCACTTGTTTGCACATCCATGTGGGCATCTCATCCGGTTGTTTCCTGCCATAGGGATGACATAAAAGGAAACAATCGGTAACATTTGTTACTGCAGTCCTTTTGTTTGTGACGCCTTCATTGTGCAAGATCTTCAAGGGTGATCAAATGTTCTATTTGACTCATTATTGTTGTTTTATTTTTATTCCAAGAAACATCTTTCTTACGTTGTGCATTTATCATCGGACATTTTTGTTTTCTTCCAGGTTTCCAGTTTTTCCTTCCTGAGTGTCTGCGTGTTTGCTTATGTATCACTCTTGTCCACCCTATGCATCATTCCCTACCCCTCAATCATTCCTTCCCACACCCATGATTTGTCCAAGTCTCCCTCTATTTTATCCTTCATCCCTGCTGTTGGGGTTTCCCCCCTTCTCTCTACCATTCCTTTTGTTCTGTTACATCCCGATCCTTTCAGTGTTCTCGATATTCCACGAGCCTTGACTTTGTCTCCAATTTTTATTTTTATTTTAAAGCGTTTCAGACTCATGCAGGATCTTGTGTGTCTATATTACTTGTTGGACAAAGTTAATCGGAGATAATGGATGAATGAACGTGAATGGAAAATGGGATGTGAATCCCTGGCATCCCAGAATGCATATATGTGTCCATGATCTTCTTTGCCTTGATTGAAGTGTAAGGAACACCTTTCTGTTCATAATATGGAAATATATCATTAACCTTAAGCAGCATGACCATAAGTAACAAGAAAAAGAGCAATCAGAGATTGTATACCCTTGCCAGGACTTGTTTTGTGTGGTGTTTGTATAGTTTTGTGTGTTGTATTTTGTATAGTGTTTGTGTACTGGTGTGTTGCGTAATTAATAAGAGACATAATTAGAACGGTCACTTTATAACTGCTGGCAGTGATGACTGGGTACCAAGACATCCTGCTTTAATGCAACCCCGCTTCAATTGGACACCTGACCCTCACCCATGACGTTTATTATTATTCATTTGAATTTGGAATGGGATTAAAATTAATTCAATTCAAATCAAATGTAACACCAAATACTGTTGGTATAGCACTGCATTGGAGTCATCAGAAAGAACCCAAGCAAGCAAAAAGCAAAGATGAAATCATCAGGAAGAACCTGGATAGGATTCGCATTTCAGCTGTTACTCCTCTATCTGCAACCCCATCCAGGCACAGCCAAGTGAGCCTTATTCAAAAAAAAAAAATCAAAAGAACCCAGATCAAAAAATTTCATAATTCTGGCTGCCAAACCATGCGTCCAATCAAGATGAAATTTAAACCATGTATTTCACGTCACTACTAGATCCTAACTGTGAAGTTTCACTTCGGTTGATTAAGCGGTTCCAGAGAAAACATTATTTAATATTTCTCTTCAATCCAATATGGCTGCCAAATCGCATGACCCATCAATTATTTCTGAACAAACTTGCACACCCACGGCTTGGGAACATTTGTGAGAAGTTTCCCATCGATTTGTCCAGCCGTTCTGGAGAATATTTATATAGGTTTTAGGGTAAATCCAATATGGCTACCAAACCATGTAACGTATGAGCTCACATGTGTGATCCTTTTGTTCCTCATGGATTTTTTTTTTGTGTAGTGTCATACTTTTAGGCAGGATAGGCAGTCATACTTTTAAGGTTTTGCCTCAATCTGTTCAGCCACTTCAGAGAGGAAGATTTTTGAAGGTTTTTATTATTATGTTTTTTACAATATGGCTGCTGAATCACGTGACCGATGGCATCATCAATATTTTTTCTGTGTACCATTTTATCCCCAGATGACCCTCAAACTTTTTCACACTGATCAGATGTAGCGTTATACATATGCAATTATGATGTCATAATGAAGGCACCTATGATGTCATTAAAAAAAATCGCACTTATTCCCCCTGAGGAGGACTTTGTGCCAAACATGTGCCAAGTTTCAATTTTTTACTTTGTGCAGTTTCAGAGATACAGAGGTCCAAAGTTTTGACATTTTTCCAACATTGCTGCAACACCATGTGACCTATGACATCATACTTATCATTGAAACATTCTACATGAGTAGTCGCTCCGAAGGTGAAAATTTGGTCTCAATCCGACAAGCAGGTGCGGAGATAAACACTAAAGTTATGCGCAGACAAACAAAGAAACAGACAAACAAACAAGAAGAAGATGTCGTGCAGAGCACGATACTTGCAAAATCCATGAAACAAATTTGACCTCAAAAATAATTGGTGGTTGAAGTCAATGACCAAATATGCAACTCCTCTTCAAATTTCAAGTGAATCGGATGAAAATTGAGGATTTTAGTAATACCATCTTAGTTGCTGACCTTGGGCCTATGTTGACCTTTTGGTCGATGTTGACCTCAAAAATAATTGATGGTTGAATTCAGTGACCTGATCTCCAAATCCTCTTCAAATTTCAAGTCAATGTGATGAAAATTGAGGATTTCAATAATACCACCTTAGTTACTGACCTTGGGCCTATGTTGACCTTTTGGTCGATGTTGACCTCAAAAATAATTGGCTGGTTGAATTCAATTTCCTGAAGTATAAATCCTCTTCAAATTTCAAGTCAATGTGATGAAAATTGAGGATTTTAGAAATCCCAAAGTTGTTTACATTTGGCGTATGTTGACCTTTTGACCTCACATACAATAGGCGTCTTCCTTAGGACAAACTCTACCATGTGGTAAAGTTTCATAAGGATCAGTTTAAAATTGTCACCTGTAGGTGATAAACAGACAGACAGACAGAATTACAAAATGGACTGACCATTATTCTTTAAAAATATTCGATTTTGCAAGTAACAAACAAACGGATCCAAATGCAATACCCTCTATTTTGGTGAGGGTAATGATGTTTTAAATTAAGAGTTGTAAGATGGAGCTGAGTTGATAATCAGTTGTTATGTCATTGTGCTCCAGGCCTGCTGGAAGTTATCAACATGCAGGTGGACCTCACAGATGTGTTGGTGCAGACGCATCTACTCGATCGCATTCGGGTTTTCTGTGGACCATTCCATGCCAGTATCACTGTGGAAGCTCGATGGTGCAAGCATAGTGGTTCCCCTCAGTCTGTGGCGTTGACCCCAAAGCTCTTGCTGTATATCAACATTGGACTTCTACAGGTCGTCACACTGAAAGTTTTTGACATTCTTTAAGTTTAAAATGCTGAGCTTACACATTTCCTTTTAGGGGGTTGTCTTTGCAGAGAGCTTATGTATGCTCTCAGTTTACTTTAACATGCAAAGACTTTCACCACCAAGCTGTTCAACACAGCTTTAATTTTTTTTAATTACTGCATTTACACACTGCAGAGACTATTTTCCAATTCATTTTCATGGCCAAATAGAACTGTTTTGTTTTTTTGACAGGTGTTTTGCGGACAAGAGCAAGTCAAGTGTATTCACCTGTTGCATCATCTTCTGAAAGACACCATTAGCTGTTCTCATGGGTCCACGAGCATGGACTCTCCACCTTCAAGTCGAGCTCCCACTCCACCTTCAAGTCGAGCTCCCACTCCATTAAGCAGTAGAGATACCCTAAATTTGGCACCTGGATCTCATGTTTCTCCAACTCACCTTGACCAAGAAGCCATTATATCAGCCACTCCACCTTCCCTGAGCCAAGATCTTTCTGGCTCCACTGCTTCCGCATCCTCCAATTGCTGTTCATTCAAACCTGAGGCCTACAGTCTGCAACAAAGTGTTGATGATTTGCGAATGGGACTTTTCCAGTTCATCCCAAATATAGGTAATGGAGAAATTGCTATATGTTAATTACCATCAAAATTCACATCATTCTTTCATTGTCTGTACTTTGTCAGCATCCTAATGAATTTAAAGATCTACGTATGTGACCTTTTGTAGATGGCAAAAGCCCATTGCCAAACACCAAGGAAGTTGTGTTTACAAGCGAGTCTGAGGATAGACCCGCCACTATGCTGTGGCGTTACACTGAGCCACGCATGCTTACGTATGTGCACATCGCACCCGTACCATTCAACACGACAGAGGACCTGGAACTGAGCACTGCTGACCTGGGAGACGTTTTGCAGGTTTGGGTAGTTGTCTTCCTCAAGGACCTCCAGCTTATTCTTACCACTGTGATGAGCATGTTGTTGGAGCTGCTTTGGGGTTTAAACAGAAAAAGCAAAGCTCTTTCTGAAAAATATTTTCTGTGAGGATCATGTTTCTAAAGCAAACATTGCAACCACGTATTCCACCTCCAAACTACCGGTTGATATCTGACATTCAGCCAATGAGAATTGTCGGGTGTGAGGAAAGTTCTCCTTTTATCGCTGGAGCATTTTCCCTTTCACATCCAAGCTTATTTTCCTTTAAAAAAATCTGGAAGGTTGGTCATTTGATTTTTGCAGTTGTTTGTTCTTGTAGTTCCCACTTTGTTAACTATTTAATGTTTTCTCAAGTCACACTCCTCTCATAGCACCTCATCAAAAGGAGTGTTGTTTCTTCCTTCTGCTTCTTAATAACCCCTCTACAATCCCTTCACATACTATAACCATCTGTGATGCAGGTGCCTTGCAGCCTTGAGTATTTTGATGAGCTGAAACAGAGATTTGTACCCTGCAAAGAGTTCAGCTTGTCTGAAAGTCGTGAATGCGAGCTCCTACTGCCTTCACCTTTCAGCTCGCAGGCCTCCTGGGAGCACATAGTCACAGCCCAACTGTGGCGTGTAGTGCTGCACGTGGGCTCAGAGGGACTTGATGAACACAGGTGAGAGCAGAAACACCCGTATGAGATGACTGAGTATTTTACTTAGTTGTAGAATGAAGAAATAATCTTGCTGGTAAAGGCAAGCATTGACACCCAACATAACTAAGTCAACGTCCTGTTGATTAATCTGTAATGTTACTTATAAACTGGTCTGTACACTAGTTGTTTACAGGTGAATAAATTTACTTGACTTGAAACACCCGTGTGCCATGTTATTATCATCATTGTTGTCATCATTATTATTATCATTATTATTATTATTACTGTTATTATTACGACCAGAGTACCTGCCCTATGGGCGATCTTGTTCCACGCATGCAACATGTTCTTCTGATGCATACCTTTATTTTGTCGGTGTATATAAGCAACTGCCAGCTCTGTGTTGGCAAAAAAATTTAAAAAACCCATGAAGTTATGTACACGAAGCAAAAACATACCTCCTGCTTATAATTCAAAACACCTCACAACACTGTAAAACCTGTAGGCGGTGCTACACGATACACATTTACATTGAGAATTGCATCCCCCCCACTCTCCTCCAAGACCACCGGCAAAGATAAAAACACCCCGATACATTAATTGGGGTCATGCTGATCCTATGCAACTAGTCTGGATGGAATTGGTCCACAACTGTAGTAGGAGTAACGCGACAAACAAACACTGGTCCGTGAATTATAGTAAGGATAAGGGAAGAAAGGGGGAAGTGATTGTGAATTTAATGTTCCATCTTTATGTACTTTTAACATTGTTATTACCAAACGGGAACAGGAACAACACAGGCATGATAGGCCGAATGGCCTTCTCTTGCGCCAAAGTTCTCTGTGTGTCTTTGTGTAACGTTGTTAAGAACAGGAAGGAATGCGGAGGGGTAGACAGAGAGTTTGGCGGGGGGGGGGATTGAGGACTTAGGGTTGAAAGGGGGTTTGAGTATTGGGGTTTGGGGCAGTTGAGGACTTGAAGAAGAAAGGGGGAGGGGATGACAGGGTTGGCTTGGGGGAGGGAGGGCAGATACGGGACAGATAGAGGGGTTTGAGGCTTTTGAGGGGGTTGGTGGGGCCGGAGTTGAGGACATTGTGTTGGCAGGGGGTTTGAGGATTTGAAGAAAGAGGCAGGGAAGCATGGAGTTTGGGTGTGATGGTCGGAAGGGGAGGGGAGGTGTGGGTGAGTTAGGGACCTGAAGTCACATTTTACATTCTGCAGAATTTTGATGGTTCCGTGATAGTCCCATTGTCTTTTTGGTCTGTCGGGTCTTTTGGGTTCTCTCGGTATTTTGGGTTCTCGGGGTCTTTTGGATGCCCTGGGTCTTTGGGTCCTTTGGGGTATTTTTGGTCTTCATGGTCCTCGGGGTCTTTTCGGTACTTGGGATCTTTTGGGTCTTTTGAGTCCTCGGGGTCTTTTGTGTCTTGTGGATCTTAGGGGCATTTTTGGTCTTTTGGGTATTTTCAATATTTTGTGTCTTCTGGGTCTTGGGGCATTTTTTTGGTCTTCAGGGTCTTTTGGGTCTTACTTTGGGTATTTTCAGTCTTTGGGATATTGTTGCATTTGTGGGGGTAGATGGAGGAATCCCATGTTAAAGATAGGATTGTATGGTATCGCATGGTCCGTGGATGGGAAGGAGATATCTCGATGTAATTTAAGTCGGGAAAACTGTGAGCTTAAGATTGTAGATTGTTACGTGTCACCACACGGGGGGGGGGGGGGGTGCTGTGTTAACTCGGTAGGGTTTAAGGCTAGGTCTCCCAGTATGTGATTGCCCCCTGTGACCTTTTCCTTTTTTTTTTTTTTTTACATTTACAAGGTGGCCATAAAAGAACCACAGTTTCAACACCAACACTTGGCAGACAAAACCCCACATCTCAGGAAATGTAACCGGTGGGCCACGCCCCCGAGGCTGATAACTGTTCGGGGGGTGATGTCAGAGAATAAAGCTTCTAGAGAGACAAGGAGGGCAGTTGGAAGCAAAGCGTCAAGCTCTTGTCTCTTCTCGGCATGAGGAGAAAGCTTCCCGATTCTCACAGTCTCTCTGGAGCCCCTCCCGTGCTTTTGGACTTGGAACTTAGGCCTAGGTCACATTTGCTCTACGGCGAGGATACGGCGGCCATACGCCCTCTGAATTGACAAACGTGCGGTGGCCGCAGAGAAACTGAGGTGGCCTCAGGGAGGCCCTACGCCGTTTGGCTATATTTTACAGACCGTAGGGGCGCCGTGGAATTGTAGCGCGGAGTTGTAACTTTTTTTCATTTCTACGTTCGCCGTAGCAATTCGACAAGCCAAGCTATGACGTAGATGTGTTCCACGTCGACCGTACGAAGTGCATACGGTGGGCTTGCGTTATTCGTGCGGCTGCCATCAGCTCTTCTCAATGAAAAATGAATTTTCCCAACCCCCAAAAAATTACGGCGGCCGCACTATTTCCACGGTCGCCGTACGGTGGCCTTGCAGTGTGTGAATACCTGCGGGCAACGCAGGGTCGACGCACGGTTCCCCTACGCCCGCCGTGCACCTACGTACGGCCTCCGTGGCAGTCTGCGTCGACCGTGCGTCCACCGTGCTCTACCGCAAGAGATCGGAGTATAGGTGACTGCCTATACCGTGGTGCCCCCAGAATCCCAACTTAATTCGTTCCAGGAGGCTGTTCGGATTGCAAAAAGTTCGGATTCCAAAAATATTTTCCCAATAAGAAATAATGGAGTGAATTAATCCGTTCGTGGACCCAAAGAAAACCCACTTTCAAGACACTTTAAACTGAAATTCCCCATGTTTAAGGTAAAATAAGATGAGTAAATGACCTTTGGTGGCGGTGTATTGTATGTAAACTGGTACAATCACCGCATCCAAAGGTCCACACAGGCTCGAGCTCCGGCCTGGGTTCCGATCGCTCGCGCACTCTGCGAGAGCGCTGCCACTAGGGCAGCTCATCAAACATGATGCCCGCAGAACCACAATCGCTTTCATCAAACGCAACGGGCTGACATAATCATGGATATTCAAATTACAACTGCTTTTGCTGTGAAATTCAATCCTTGCCCGACGGTCCGTCACACCACGTGATCGGATTGCTTTTTTGTTATTAATTAAAACACAAGATGATTTAAAAAACAAACATCACAAATGAAGTTGAAAACATGAGGTAAGGCCTAAGTCACATTTGGCTCAGCGGCCGGGGGTCTACAAAATGTACGGGCACTAGCAATTATAGAGCGGCCGCAGTATTTCCACGGCCACACAATTTAACAGTCACATATGTTTTTTATTTTTTGGGGAGCTGCACGGCGTATTTATAAATTGTGGAGACCGAAAACGTGGGGGTGCCGTACGGTCTTTGATTTGATGTCGCAGGGTGACCTTAGGGCGTTCCTGGAGCGGCCATAGAATTTTCAAGGCAGACGCAAGGTGCCCGCAAGGCGACCGCAGGGGGGGACCCTAAGCCGAACGTGCGGCCAGACAGACGGTAACGAATGGGTTAATTTTTTTTTTTTTACCAGTTCTTTTGTTTTGGCTTGTCGAATTTCTACGGCGAACGTAGAAATGAAAAAAGTTATAACTCCGCGTTATAATTCCACGGCGACCTTACGGCCTGTAAAATATAGCCATACGGTGGGCGTAGGGCCACCCTGAGGCCACCTCAGTTTCTCTGCGGCCGCCGCACGTTTCTGTCAATTCAGAGGGCGTACGGCCGCCGTATCCTCGCCGTAGAGCAAATGTGACTGAGGCCTAAAGTATCGATCGACACACGAGAGATTCTTTCACGAGGACTTCCACCGACGAACTGAATGAACAAAGCGCGAAGATGCGGCGCGAACAGGTGGGGGAGACACGTGAACAAACATGAACGCTACGTTGTGTTCGGTTTTTTAAAATGTATTATGTTTTTCGGGCAAAATTTTCTCGAAAAAATTGTTCGGATTCCAATTTGTTCACACAATGGGGCGTTCAGATTCTGGGGGCACCACGGTATATTATAGTTATCGTATATTCAGTTGTATTTTTATTTCAGTAAAAAAAAGAACTGGTATATATATACCCACTCGTTACCGTCCATCTGGCCGCACGTTCGCCTTAGGGCCCCCCTGCGGTCGCCTTGCCGGCATCTTGCATCTGCCTTGAAAATTCTATGGCCGCCGCAGCGACGCCCTAAGGTCACCGTGCGACATCAAATCAAAGACCGCACGGCACCCCCACGTTTTCAGTCTCCACGATTTCTAAGTACGCCGTGCGGCTACCCGAAAAAAAAAAACATATGTGACTGCTCCATTGTGTGACCATGGAAATACTGTGACCGCCGTATAATTGCTCGTGGCCACAGATTTTGGAGACCCCACGGCTGCCGTGGGAAATGTGACCTAGGCCTTAGAGGGAAAGGTGTGGCAATCTCGATTGCGAGAAGAAACTGTACGCGGTTTGTGGGCTCCTGGTGTGTTGAAGACCGCTGCTCACTTTTACCTCACTTACGTGGCCGCGAGGAGCAACTTGGTGCCATTTTGGTGCATTTTCCTGGGGGGGGGGGATTTTCTTTTATTTTTGTCTTTCCCCCTGTCTGTTTTTGTGACTGAGTGGAGACATCTCAAATTAGGATTTAGTTTACCTCATTTTACATTACCTTTCACTTTGATTTGTTTTCATTATCACCCTTGATTTGTGTTTATTAAATTATTATTGTTGAATTTCCTTGTGTTTGTTTGTTCGTTGTGGGTTCGAGGATAAACCCGTGTGTTTCCATTCTGGTAAAGTGCCGAGAATCGAGAATCTCAGCTGTTCGCCTCAGAGTTTAAACCGTTCTGCGATCTGTCTAGGCTGTTGTTAATCGGCCTGAACATGAGTGTATTTTGGGTCTCCGGGGTCTTTTAGGTCTTTTGCGTCATAAAGGTCTTTTGGATATTTGTCTGGTGTTGGCTTAATGGTTAGGGTGGTGGGCTTGGGATCCTCGGGTCCTGAGTTCAAATCCCGCTCAGCTGTTGATTTAATACCAGGTGGGGTTAACTCTGCCTGTCATCCTTCCGAGGTCGGCAAAATGAGTGCCAGCATGCTGGTATACTGTATTAGAGTGGTGACCCGTCCAGGATTGTGCCCATTGCTCTAGGATCTTTTCAGTCTTTTGGGTCTTCGGTGGGGTGTGGGCATGGACTTTTGGGTCCTTTCAGCACTTTAGGTTCAGTATTTCAGGTTACAATTGTGGGTGATGTCAGGACAACTGTCTAACCAATGGGTGAAGACCAAATATACATACATACATACATACATACATAATCACATACACTCAGGACAACTGTCCAACCAACCAATGGGTGAAGACCAATATCCAACCAATGGGTGAAGACCAAATATACATACATACATACATACATACCTAATCACATACACTTGCTCCATTATATATAGATTATTATTTTTCTAATAATGTGAATATTATTATGCTTATTATCATTATTATTACCCTCGCCGAAGGAGAGGGTATTGCATTTGGGTCCGTTTGTTTGTTTGTTTGTCTGTCTGTCTATCTGTCTGTTTTGTTTTGTTTGGCCGCACAGAACTTTTGTGTTTTTCTCCCCAATCGCCTGTCAGATTGAGACAAAATTTTCACCAGAGGTGCGACTACTCATGCATAATATTTTTATTATAATTATGATGTCATAGGTCACGTGGTGTGGCAGCCATGTTGGAAAAACTTTGGACATCTGTATCTCTGAAACTGCATCACCTTTGACCTCTATCTCTGAAACCGCACCACTTTGGACCTCTGTATCTCTGAAACTGCACCACTTTCGACCTCTGTATCTCTGAAACCGCACCACTTTGGACCTCTGTATCTCTGAAACCGCACCAAGGAAGAAATTGAAACTTGGCACATGACAAGCACTCGTGGGGAATAAGTGTGATTTTTTTTAATGACGTCATAGGTGCCTTCGTTATGACGGCATAATTGCAAATGTAGAATGCTACATCTGATCAGTAAGAAAATTTTTGAGTCATCTTGGGATAAAATAGTCCACAGAATAAAATTTGATGGCATCATCAGTCATGTGATTCGGCAGCCATTTTTTTTTTTTAAACCTTCTAAAATCTTCCTCTCTGAAGTGGTTGAACAGATCGAGGCGAAACTTTACAAGCATGACACCTATCGATGAGAAACAAAATGTTCACACATACGATGTCATGGGTCACATAGTTTCGCAGCCATATTGGATTTACCTTAAAACCTATAAAAAATCTTCTCTAGTTAGGTTGGACAAATCGAGGGGAAACTTCACACAAATGTTCCCAAGCCGTGGGTGTGCAAGTTTGTTCAGAAATAATTGATCGGTCACATGGTTTGGCAGCCATATTGGATTGAACAAAAATATTAAATAATGATTTCTCTGGAACCACTTAATCAATCGACGTGAAACTTAAATTTTATGATCTCGTCGTGATGGAGTCCACTTGTTTTAAATTTCAACTTGATCGGATGCATTTTCTGGCAGCTAGAATTATTTCATTTTTTTGATGTGGGTTCTTTTTTTATTTTTTATTTTAAATAAGGCTCACTTGGCTGTGCCTGGATGGGTTTGAGGGTAGAGGAGTATCAGCTGAAATATAAATTCTATCCACTTTCCTCCTGATTACTTCATCTTTGCTTTTTGCTTGTTTGGGTTCATTCTGATGACTCCAATGCAGGACTGTACCTATTTGGTCTTCCATTTGATTTGAATTAAATTTATTTTAATCCCATTCTAAATTCAATTGAATCATTATAATAAACGTCATGGGTCAGGGCATGGTGTCCGATCAAAGTGGGGTTGCATCAAAGCGGGATATCTTGGTATCCGGTCATCACTGCCAGCAGTTATAAAGTGACAGTTCTAGTTATATCTCATTAATTACGTAACACACCAGTACACAAACGCCACATAAAATACACCACACAAAAAAAGTCCTGGCGAGGGTCTGCAATCTCTGATTGCTCGTTTTCTTGTTGTTACTGTGGTTATAACCTCTGCCACCAAATGTGGACGGAGGTTATTTTTAATGCCTGTCTGTTTGTCTGTCTGTGAGCAGGTTATCTCAAAAAGTTGATGGATTCAGATGAAATTTGGTGGACAGGTTGGGTGTGTGACAAAGACAAATTTTTGTGATTCTGGGGAAATATCCAGATCCGGATCCATGAATTTTTAAAGTAATTAGTCACCATTGAGAGTTGGGCCAAAAACGATATACAACACAATATCTCAAAACATTCCTAGACATACCACGAGCTTTCGATATGGTCTGGCATGCCGCACGGCTCACCAAACTCTCTTCCTATGGTATCCAAGGCAATCTCCACTCATGGGTCGCGGACTTCCTCTCCTGTCGCAGTCAGGGCGTGGCTCTTAATGGAATTCTCTCAGCTCCTCTTCTCGTCCAGGCTGGAGTTCCTCAAGGGTGTGTTCTTGGCCCTGTGCTTTTTCTGGTTTTCATCAATGATCTCTCAGATTCCCTGGAAAATCCTCTTTATCTCTTTGCTGATGACTCCACCCTCTGCCGTACCATCTCTCATTCATCTGATCAGCAGGCTGCAGCCTCTTCACACTCTCTGCAGACCTGGATATAATCACAAGCTGGTCCAACACTTGGAACATGTCTTTCAATCCTGGCAAAGCTCACATCCTCACCATGTCTCTCTGAAAGGACCGTCTGAAAAACGCCCCCATCTACTTTCTCAACAATCCCCTTGAAGAAGTCCTTGCATTCAAGCTTTTTGGTCTCTCTTTCTGCCACGATTTTTCCTGGGAAAGCCACATCTCCAAGCTGGCCTCCAAAGCCAGTCGCCAACTGGGCATCCTATGTCGTGCAAAGTCCTTCTTTGGCACACCTGAGCTTCTAACCATTTACAAACCTTTCATCCACAGTCTAATGGAGTTCTGTTCCCCCCTTTGGGGTGGTGCTCCTGCCTCACACCGAGCTCGACTTCACAACGTGGAAACCCAGGCTTTTAGGATCATTGGTATCTCCCGTGATGAAGCTGAATCGTTGGGTCTCTCACTCTTTCACTGGATGTAGGTCAGTGGTCTTTCTGTCTTCCACCATCTCCTCTCTGGCCTTGCCCCCCCCCCACCACCTTGCTATGTCTAATCTGTCCCCCCTATATGTCCTTGAGGTGCTCAAGGTTTGGCAAAACCCCCTTCTGTTGAAACTACCAAAATCAAGAATCACTGCTCACCTTCATTCTTTCATTCCTCTTTTTTTCCCACCTTTGGAGCAAACTCCCATACTCTCTTCAATCCCACTCCTCCCTTTAGGTCTTCAAAGCAGCTGTTCACTACCATCTATCTTCCCCCACCCAAAACCTTGATCCTTACTACTCCCGGTAATCCACCCCAAACCCACCTCCTTCAAATTCCCTGTTTTCCTTCCTGAAAGTCCCTGTAGTTCCACCTTGTATATCCTGTGTACCTCATCCTATCCCTCTCCCTTCCACAGATCTCCTAATGTTTCTGTTCCCCACTATTTTGTGCTTCCCTCTCCAACCCCTCTTGTCTCTTGCCTTGTTATATGTTCCTTGTTATATTAGCCCTTTCACGAGCCTCAATTTGTTTTGCAAAAAAAATAAAAAGAAGTTATTGGTGGATTCTGACAAAATTTGGTTAATAGGTTTGGTTTTTGACGAGGACAAATTGATTCGATTTTTGTGAAGATCCAGAGACAGATTCAGATTTGACATTAATTTTTTTTTTAAGTGTTTCTTCACCATTGAGAGATGGGGCCAAAAACTTGGATTGCATTATAGTTCCAAAAGTTGCGGACAGAAAACTTGGTGGATGAGTTGGGTAGGTGACAAAACAAGCCGATGAGATTTTGGTCTGTGACAAGGACAAATGGTCCGGATAGAGATCCGGCCTATCACTGGGATACAAAACGTGAACTGTTCAGCCTGGTAGTGGTATGTGCTCTACCGAGTGCCATTGTGATTCCTCTTTTTATTGGCAGTGGCATTGGAAAAATGCCACGATAATATGGAACGATGATGCTCAAGCTGCTTGCTACACATTTTAACACGCCAGTTTTCTTTGGCAGAAAAGCCAATAAAACAATGGAATTCCTCCGGATTTTTTTTCCATTTGAGTCTAAAGTATCACAGACTAAGTGACTGGAAATAATCCCTGAAAATGTATATGTAAGGCAAAAAATATAGTCTGAATACAAATGGAACTCAAGTATGTATGATGGTAAACACATGAAAGTTTGATTAAATCATTGGATGGAATTGATCACTTGGTGATTTACTGCTGGAATGTGTGCAGACCAGTGACTTAGCCGATACACTGCCCATGTGTAAAAATATATATATATATATATATATATATATATATATATATATATATATATATATATATATATATATATATATGTCCAATGTTCTCCAAGTTTAACTTAAATGAGTATTAAATAATGCTCGCGACCATTAGGAATGTGGTCGTGTTGAAAAAGGTCATAATTGGGCCGTAAGTGTGTCGAGGGCAATATCTCATGTCACACTTGAAGCCATGGTTGAGAGAAATCACGTTCGAGGCCCCAATATATGTGAAAATAATCTATATACGGTTCAGATATAGTGTGATGGCTAAAAAAATCAGACAGGCGATGGAATACATAATTTATGTGTAGACTCATTTAAGCACCTCTATTAGCTAAAAATCACTGTGGCCTAGCTTGTGGCCTAATTGGAGGTTCAGCACGTCGAAGCAGCTTGATCAGACAGAATAAGCATTGAGTACCTCAAGGATGCCGGGTTTCCTCCAACAGTGTTAAACAGCAGTGACTGTTTCAAAAGGTAAACATACGTTGGACAGAATTGACTGAATAGTTTGGGGTTATAATAATTTTTACTTCCAATACTTGTGCCCCACGAAATGCCACGATAAACTCATATATATATACGCCTTAACATGGAGTTCATCCAAGTTGGAAAACCCCCTTGGGGAGGGTGGGGGATGGCAAATTAAGTCGCTACAACCTCCGTCGTGTGACCCCTAGTTCCCCTGGAAAGTTTGGTTGAAACTCGATAACCCTGGAAAGCAACGACTGAATGTATTGGATAAGTTACAACTCCTTTTTCTGGACATACAAACAGACAGACACCAAATTGTGTGTTTTAGTTTGATAGTCTGCTGCTGGTCTCAGCCAATTAACCCATGATGGCTATTGGAAGGTGTCAGTAAAAACCCATATGGCTCACTTATCACCCTCAAAGGAGTGGGGGGGGGGTTGCCTCATCTAAAGTTTATACCTTGTGATTAACTCAATCCACTCTGGGCAATTTGAGATGGTTACCAAAATACTACCGATGAAAAGGCAGCACGGCCCAGATTCTTCATAACGTAATTGACAATATAATGGTGCACACGACGATGCATCTTGCATCTTCAATCCGATTATCAACTGTACAGGATGTCTTTCTTACTTGTGACATTGATGTACAGCATTTTAACCTCAGGCTTTCAACTTCTTCCTATCTCTTTACCCTTTTCAGCATGGAGGAAGAGACCGTTTCTCAAGGCAGCTGTGATCCCTTGGTCTCGCCAATGGCTCTTGCAGCCTGCATGCGCGTGGATTCTTGTTTCTCGCCCTGCTTTGTTCCTGCCCTCGAGATGTCCATCCGGTGTGACTGCTTGCAGCTGAAGATTGTCCACCACATGGAATGCTTGGGTTCAGGTGAGCGGTCCCTGCTGATTTTACCATGGTAATTATTACACGCAGCTGTGTGATATCGGCAGTTGCACATTTACTGTTCAAACACTTATTTTGTTTAAATTTGGAAAAAGATTGTTATTAATGTGCACAATCCTTTTTATAATATGATTCCACAATGTCTGGGGTTCAAGGAGGAGCTCGAGACCAGGTCGTTAGGAGATTAGAGGAATCCAAACAGTTGTGCTATGGTTGTCCTTAGTTATTATCTGTGGGCTGGATATGCTAACCGTGCACCCCCCCCCCCCAGTCCCCATTTCAGTATGGGATCAGTATGTTTTGGTTCATTAGGATGTCCTGGTGGAGATAAAAGATGTTAACAGGAAAAATATCGGGATGAACACGTACTTCAGACCCAGTCTTGATAGGTACCCCGCTGACGATTTTGCGTGCTTTTCACATCCTGAAATGTTGGGGGTTTGGTTGATTCACAGGCTGCCACTTCCATTTGAGTGCACCAATCAACGAATGTTTCATATCCTATGAAAGCTGATTGGATTGGCTCTCCAATGATGCATCAACTATGCATTTCTGATAAATATTTACTTCTGCAGTGTGTTGTAATAAAAAATGACATCGATCGTTTGACGGAAATCTCTATTTTATCCCCTCACCAACAAATGATAACACTGCAAATCCATTTTGCCATTTATGGTACTTGTATTTCCTATTATCCTTCTTCTGCATGTATGTCACCATATCGAGATGGGTTTTGCATTTCTAAACATCAAACAAGTTACTAGAATTGAGAAAATCCAATATGGCTGCCATAACATAGTGAAAAACTACTGATTCTCACATCTCCGTCATTTAATCACATATCAGTTTGAATTAAATGACATTTTATATGTTTTTAGACTCGTGGACTCCATTGCCCTTATCAGATTTGGGAAAACCAATAACAAAGCAACCCCACCAAAGCAAGATGGCAGCTCCATGTATTAAACAAATTCCTGTGACAGCTCCAGAAATTGAAATTGTTCATAGATGTGTAACATTAATATTCCATACAACAATGCTGGTAATACAACACAAACATTCCTTATTGTATCTTTATTTGGTCAATAGCACCTCACAAATATATACTTTTTGTAAATTAGAAATGAATCTTCAATCTAGTCTTCAACCCAAATGATCAAATCACATCATCCATCAGAGAAAGTGATCTGTCATCTCGTTGTGTTGCCCATCATTTGAGACATAGCGTGTTGCCTCATCATCTGAGACATAGCGTGCTGTCTAATCATAATCACTGTCCATGTCATCTAGAGAGAAACTGTCCCATGTGAGTATTGCCTCATCATCCGCATCATTAGAATCTGAATCATCAGTGTCTACGTCATTGTCGAGTCCCATACCAGCATCGTCTTGTGGTAGGATGTCTCCATCGAACCCAAAGGGTTCAAGCTTGCTGCCATGAAGCCGCCAGCCATGACCCTGTGTTGGATTCGGAATATGGGGTTGGGTAATTTTGGCTACCTTCCAGATGGCAACCTGGAAGTTGACTCGTCTGATGTGTTAAGTAAATACTCTCGTACAGGGTGGCAGCAAACTTGGGTCAATTTTCTTGGCGAGGTTGACAATGCCATCAGGTCCACCACACTTTTCCTTTATTAACAAGTAATGCAAATCATCAAGACTCTTGTAACGTGGTTTGCCATACAAGGCACAGGTATATTCTTCCAGACTTGTTGTCAAATCTTCTGACACTATCCCCGAGTTTCCGAGGCTCACTGGAATTGGTTGGAATGCAGGTATCTTTTGGAGCACCTTGATTGGTCGTACTTTTCTCATGTCTTTGAATGCACTGGTGGTGTCACATTGTGTGAAGGCATGCAGACACATCAGAACAGTGCAGTACTCTTGCCCATAGCCATGGGCCAGTTCCGTGATGTTCACCAATCTCTTTTGGTTGCCTGTGCCAGTGTCAAACAGCAGAGTTATGTTAACATGTAAGGCATGATGGAGAGCAATGAAGAACACCACTATCTGGCCTTCAGATTCTCACAGCATCATATCCCTGCTCTTGGGCATACAAACAGTAAAGAATGATGTGTGTTGCCATCTCTTCCTATGTGGAGTGCAGAGACTATTTCAACTTGTGTTGTCTTCCCATCCTGCGTTGTCAGCAAATGTGCATGCCCCTCAACAACAGCAACCGATTTTCTGTGTGATAGCTTTGATGCAAAGTCATTATCACCATACATCACAAAGCACTTGACTAAGCTGTGATTTATTCTCATCGTTCATCAGAAATATCCTCCAATTTACAGGCTTCTTGGTCATCGGCCCCTTGATGATCAACTTTTCACCACATCCGCACCTTCCATGCTCCATTCCCTTCACCGATTGAGCCGTGCACATATCTATGCTGAATGTGATGTCTGGCATCTTTGGCAGGGCATCAAAAATCCTGTGAGTAATCTGCTTAAAGTTGCCTGGGATTTCCTGCAGTGTGGAACAATGCATTGCCATCCTGAACAACCAGTGTTGTTTCATCCTGCGGGAGTTGAATATCTTCCACATCCTTCAAAATATATTGAAGACCCTTTGTTTTATCTGTTTTTTTTCGAGGTAGCCATCAAGCCTAACCCTAACAGCTATGGAACTGGAGTCATGGGGTATTTCATGAGTTCTTCGACATGAAATCATGCTCTCCCCTCTGGGCTGGTGCTCCTGCCTCCCACCTTTCTCGGCTTCACGCTGTCGAAACCAGGGCATTTAAGATCATCGGCATCTCCCGCAATGAAGCTGAGTCTTTGGGCCTCTCACTCAATCACCGCAGGTTGGTCGGTGGTCTTTCTGTCTTCTACCGACTCCTCTCTAGCCTTGCCCCCCCTGCTCTCTCTGCGATTTGTCCCCACCACATTTCCACAGGGCGCTCAAGGTCCGCCAACAACCCCCTTCTGGTAAAACTACCAAAATCACGAATCACTGCTCATCTTCACTCTTTCATTCCTCTTTTTTCCCGCCTTTGGAATAAACTTCCTCACTCTATTCTTTCCCATTCTTCCCTCCAGGCTTTCAAAACAGCTGTTCACCACCACCTCTTATCTTCCCCCATCCAAATCCTCGATCTTTTCTACCCCCGATAATCCACCCAAGCCCACTTCCTTCATTTCTCCTGCTTTCCTTCCTGAAAGTCCCTGAAATGTCCATCTTCTCTTCGCCATGTTCTCCGTCCCATCCCCATCCCTCTCCCTTCCACAGTTCACCTAATGTGTCTGTTCCCCACTGTTTTGTCCCTTCCACTCCCGCCCCTCTTGTCTCATGCCTCCTTGCTGTGAGTTGTGTGTTAGCTCTCATACGAGCCTCGACCAAGGTATACAAAAAAAAAAAAATCTATAGCACCATTCGGCTCCAACCTGACCAACAGTTGAATGGCCAACCTGCTTTGCTGTTTGTACGCAATGACTTTGTTTTGTGTTGTTCTGAGCTTGACAGACTTGTTCATGCACTCGAGTGTTTTCAATTTCATTTTTTTCACTGGTTTGAAGAAATTATCTTTGTTCTCAAGTCGTTCACCAATGAACTTCTTTGCTTGTTTGCCAAGCAATTCAGCAGTCATAACTGCCTTTTCAACATCAGCTGGAGCCGATGCACCTGAGGAAATGCAGTTCAGCTTAGATTGGTCTGGGACATCAAATGGATTCAGAAAGCTGTGTACTGCCTCCATTGTTTTGGTGACCATTGTTCATTGTTCATTCACTTTTCTGAATCTCGGCTGGCCTGAGATCTTTATTTTTCCTTCCCCCGTGTGATTCGGACAACGTATCTGCCATGGACAATGTGACATCAACAAACTGAGCGCGCTCATGTGTTCTTTTCACCCAACACTGATAAGCATTGAAGTTAATGAGCAGTCCAGTCAGCCCGGCTCCATATCCTTCTGTTCCACCATGAGACTTGGCATGTTTCGTGAACGTTTTTTTCAATGGTTTTGTGCACTGCATGTCGGTTACCTTGCACAAGTGATCTAGCCATGCAGAGCGCTCCTCCTTCCATCAGCTTTGTTGCATCAGAATGAGTATTTTCAATATTTGCTAGGAATACAGAGAAGATGGTTAGATATCGTGAATAATTGTGTCCATCAAAGCTGTAGAACAGGTCTGCTATCAGATAGATGAAGTAATTATATTGAGGGAAGTTGTTCGTCTTGACTGCCCAAACCAGATGAAGTACCAGCTAGATGTGGTTCTTATATGACAGCCATAATTTTGCTGTTTGTCCTAGCTTTCCTTCGGCAACCTCACACCTCAATTTACAATATAACTGGATGGTAGTGGTTATGGATTTGCATATCCAGACTTGCATATCCAGGCCACGGACTATTACAGGTGGCCGTGCATTTATGATTTTCAAACACCTGGAAACATAAATTTGTGTAGAGTGTAGGAGATGCTTTGTCTATGTAGTAACCACACTGAGATAGCAAATAGTGAAACATGGTGTTCAAGGGATATTCTAGAAGACTAGAACACTTACTACCTGCAGTTTAGGACAGGAATTTGGAATCAGCCAGGGTTAACAGCAAAACCTCACCTACTCTTTATGAATGACACCATGGGTTTTTATTTTAACCATCCACCTACTATTTCTAGCAGATGGGTCCTCAGCTTCATTTCCCTGGCCGGCACTCTTTGTGATCCAACGCCCTGGCAGTGATGATTCTTATTCTTTAATTGTGGTCCTACACTCAGTAACGAGTTATACCTCCTTAATGCAAACATAAATTGTCATCATTTTAAACCCCATGTATTTATTAACTTATATAGTATTGATTGATTCAGATGTAATTATTTCACATGAACTCCAACTGGAAAAAAGGATGTCTGAAGTTATTCCAAACTCGTCTCTAACGTTTTTCACAACACCTATCTTCTCCCTCTCCCCTCCCCCCTCCCTCCCTCGTTCCCCCACTCACCTCCCCTACCACACCATTCTTTTCCTGGAAAATAGCTCAACCATTGATTCTGCAGCCCTTCACTTTCCAAGGGAAAGGCCCACCTAATCATGAATTTCTGACGCTGTCGCTGGCATGTGGTGATCTGGTGCTTCGCCACTGGACGGGTGGTAGAGCACATCTGGATGCCCAGCTTTCAGGCACATTTAGTTCACAGATCCTTGAGTATCGAAACCTTACGATGCGTTCATTTGTCAAGCCTGTGGGTCTGCATGGTCATCTGGCCTGGGATCAGACTGTCGATGGCGAGTCGGATAGCTCTGGAAGCGTGTTGGGACAGGTGGCTTTGGATGCGGTTGAACTGCAATTAGGCCAGTGCTCTTTGCATACGCTGGAGCTGGCAGCACAAGCCTGGCTACAGGTATGTAATTCCATTGTTCAAGTCACACACTGTATACTTTGAGCTGAGCTTAATCCAGGATGTTTCCCAAATGATTAAAGCTCTCTCTCTCTCTCTCTCGCTCTCAAAAATTGTCTTTGCTCTTTTGTACCTGACAAGTATCGTCTGTAGTTTGTCATATGCTTAGAGCATTCTGAATTTTATCTACCTGACTTCTCCTGATCTGAATACCTGAAATCCTGAATTTCACTTCATTTTACAAACTCTTCTTTGCTGTTATTGAAATGATGTGGGATTGGTGATTGCAGCATTAAAGTGCAGCCTAAATGTGAAGTCCTTTCCAATGGCAATTTGAGATCATCCGAGAAGTCCGTTGGTGCTCCAGTGCATGGGTCTAAATGGTCTTCACCAATTTTGAATTACACTTCATGGATTTAAAGGGGTAGTTATTTTGAATTCAAACAACACATGAACCAAAATTTTTAACCCAAACTCCTCCCCTGTTTGTCTTTCCTGCCACCGACCATTCTTTCTTTCTCCGCCATAGTATGAAACTCTTTCTGCAGATTGGCTTCCGTTGTCCATTTTACGTCCCATGTCCCTCTGTGTTCTGCCAGATCAAAGCGCCCAGTGCTGAACAGCTAATATTCAGCCATTTTGTGATCTGTAACGACACCCAGGAGACATTGTGCCTCGGGCAGGTGGACACAGACGAAAACGTGTTGCTTTGCAGTCGAGAAATGCTTCAGTACTGTTGGCGTTCACACAAGGTGGCACAGGTACAGAGGCAGGGAATCATATCACGTGACTCTACCCGCACCACCTGTTACTTTGTATAACACAACACCATTCAGCCTTCGTTCAAAGCATGATACTGAACCAATTTATTGTTCCAAAGATTATTCTCATGCCATGAAGGTGGTAGCTCCATTGTGATTTTTTTTCCATCCACCCAAGGCTCGATTGTGATTTTTAGAAAAATTTTATTCAACCTTTGTTTGTGAATTATAAAGTAAATGATGAAAACTCCATTTTGGTGCTCATGGAATGGTGAGAATATGAAATATTATTTGCACACTCATTGGCGGTGTGTGTGTGTGTGTGTGTGTGTGTGTGTGTGTGTGTGTGTGTGCGTGCGTGCGTGCGTGCGTGCGTGCGTGCGTGCGTGCGTGTGTGTCTTTCCAGGCCATAAGGGGTGGTTATTTTTTTCCCCCATTTGAGCTTTTCTCATCAAATTTTCAACAAATCCTTTTTATGCAAATATGGAGAACACAAATTAATACATTTTACTCTTTTTTTATGTTTCATTTTATAGCTGCTGTTTTCATAAAGTTTAATTAGAGTACAAAGTGGATGTGGATGGGCTTTGCATTTTGGGATGATTTCTCGTTCTGTTGGTGATGCTTTGTTTTGCAAAATGCACTGCAATTTATGTATATTGGTTTTGTAGCATGCAGGTGACTCCGTTTGCAGGGCTTTGTTGTTCCTTATGTGCTTAGGGGATGAAAAATGGTTGCAATGGTACATTATGCTTCACCTCCATGATGAAAGCACATTTTTCTTTGACTGCATTTTGTTACAAGGGTGCTACAAATTGAACTACGTATAATTAATGCTGAAGCTATACCTTTCTTTCCAAGATATTCTCCACCCAAGGACTCTTGATCCGTCAACATGAGATCCTCAAGTTGCTTAAGATATTTGTTTGTAAAGTTGGCCAGTCTTACAATATGGTGTTCGTTCTCTGCATTTTCCTCCTCACCACAAAGCTTGGAGGTGAGGTGGATATCAGAGGGGGTGGTGATCAGATTCAGGAAAGTATTGATACTTGTATAGATTGGGGAAAAGATTGGCAGATGGAATTTAACCTGTGCATGTGTAAGGTGTTGGAGATGGGAAAGAACAATGAAAATAGAGATTACAGGATGCAAGGGGTAATTTTGGAGAGTGTCACACAGGAGAAGGATCTGAAGGTGGTAATAGATACGGGAGGTAAGCAGGCAGCACAATGCCAGGCAGCTATAGGGAGAGCAAATAGGGGTTTAGGCTGTATTTGGAGGGGGATCATTTATAAATCAAAAGAGGTGGTGTTAACATTGTACAGGAATTTAGTGAGGCCACATTTAGAATAATGTGTGCAGTTTTGGTCACCACAGTTCCAGAAGGACATAGATGCCATAGAGAGGGTTCAGTACAGGGCTACTAGATTGATTCCGGGCCTCGCCAGACTTAGCTATGAGGAGTGGCTGAAGGAGACAGGGCTTTATACACTAGAAATAAGGCGGTTACGAGGAGATATGATGGAGATGTTTAAGATAATGAATGGTACAGATAAAATAAGTGCAGATGAATTATTCAACAGAGTAGACAGTGATATAACCAGGGGCCATATAGCTTGAGAGTGAAGGAGAGGAGGGTTAAGATATTCGTAAGGCAGGGGACTTTTACTCAGAGAGTAATTAATGCATGGAATGGTCTCCCTAGAAAGGTAGTGCAGCAGAAAAAGGAGATAAGTTTAAATTAGAATTAGATAGGTACCTGGAAGTTACGGAGATAGAGGAGTATAGGGATGTTGATAAGACTTTTAGATAGTTTGAGCATTGATGGGTGATTGTGCATGGAGTGCTGTTGGTGGGGGTCTTGTCAAGGGGGGTTGAGTGCTTGATGTGTGTTTTTAACCAAGCCCATGCCCTGTCCCCTGAGGGGAAGAAAAGGAAGAAAGAAAAAAAATACAAAAACTACAAAAAATAAACTACAAAAACAATTAAAAAATTTTTTTTATTTCATTAATTAAAAACTTTTTTTTGCATTTTCTTCCTTGGATCTTGTGTACATGAGTTGGGGAAGTGTTCGCGCAGGCATGATGGGCTGAATGGCCTCCACCTGTGTTGGATTTCCTTGTTACTACCATTAAATGATCTGCACCAGTCAAATTCAACCTTCTATCCCTCCTACTATATCCTCTGTTTCATGTCTTAAAATGTAAAAAAAAATACAACAAAAACCCTTTTCCCTTCTCACCTTATACCCCACATAACCACATGACTTCCTGTACCAACTCTTCTTCCTCCTTCCTCTTTTGCTGATCTACCATCTTCCTTCTACTTTTGCCGAGCCACATTCACCATATGACGTCACTAGTTTTTTCTTGAACCTTTCCTTTACCTAACCTCACCTAATCTTTTCAAAAATAAATAAATTGTATCATTTCACTTCTCACCATACACTTCCCGCAACCACATGATTTCTCTACCCCCGCTTTCTCTTCCTGTAACTTTTGCTGACCTACCATCTTCCTTCTACTTTAGCTGATCCACCTTCACCATACACTTTCACGATTTTTTTTTCTTCATCCTTTCTTTTACCTACCTTACCTAATCTTTATCTTTTAAAAAAAAAAAAACGGTGTCTTAAAATGTTCTAACTTCCTCTTTCACACATGTGGTTCTCAGTGTTGTATCATAATTCACGACTCTTCTTCTTCAAAAGACTGTTTTCAATTCGACCTTTCCTTCATCCTGTGTCAAAAAGTCCCACTGTTACAACGTTTCTTTTCTCCATGCTCTTAATTCTCCTTTATTGCATCCCTCACATAATGTCTTTAATCGCATATCTGACTAAAAAAAATTGAAAAAGTCCCACTTTAGAATGGATGTTCGTGTTCCATCAATTGTCCTGTTTTTTACAGCGCGTGCGCTGTATACAATTGCACCGAGTTTTAAATGTCCCCGGCATCTACCACGTCTCCGATGTCCCCCCGTCCCCCCCATCACCTCCCCTTCCCACGTGCCTCAAGACAGCCAATGACGGCCGTCCGGTAGATGCAGTGCGTAACCGAGACGGAAATGGCGACAATTGACGGAAATACCCGAGTATTTGAATGGAAATTTGTGAAACTAATGTGTTGTATACAGTATGTGAAAAAACATTTAATTTATTGCTTGACGGAAAAAAAAACGAAGAAGCGCGCCCCCCTCATGTATGAATGAACCAAAGACGTCATTTCCGCTCACCATGGCATTTCGCGCTGAAGGACGTCATTTCCGCCCACCATGGCATTTCACGCCGAACGCTGAAAGCTAAGTTCGTCTTGTGCTATCATTCTTTTGTGGCTCCCTGCCACGCTGTATCGAATGATTTCATTCCTTCTATTATATATAAAGGTGCTTATCACAATAATAGCAAGATTTTTTAGATTTCAAATATTAAGTATGCTTTTTAATTGTTTTTCAACTGAAAAAGCATAAATTTCATATTTTAACATTAGTGTACTCATTTGCTTCAACACACGTGCTGTATTGAAGGATTTCACTTGTTCAACTTCAGTGTCAATTCACCCCACCCACTTAAATCTAACTCCTCATAACCCCTCACTTGTTATCCCCTCTCCTTACCCCTCCCATCTTGCCCTTCATTCTACCTCCGCTCTTTGCACCTCTTCACTGTCTTCTGCTTCAGTATCAGCTCCTCTAGTGTCCCAAGGTGTGTGGTGTAACATCTGTGGACACCATTCTAACAGAACAGATATCTCACTCTCTCAATCGGTATACTTCTCATCACCACAAATGTGATTCTTTCCTCTCAGCACACCTCCCCCTCTTCCCAACCCCTCAAATCTTGTACCTCCTCCTACCCGCTCCCTTCACCATACCACCAGCAACTCTCCTCCCTCCCCTCTCTCCACCTCTCCCATCGCCTTCCTGCCCCTTGGCCGTACCTGCTTTCATCGACTCCCCTCCCTCTCAAAGCTTCCCTCTCACCCCTCCCTCTAAAAGCAACCTTCACAGTCTTTCCCCCTCCAAGGTTCCCTCTCACCTTTCACAAACACTCCCCCGTCAACTCTCTCCTCTCACCCTTCGCCATCCAATCTTCCCCCTCACTCCCCCTTCTCACATCCACCAAGCTGCCTCCTTCCCCTACCCTCTCTTACATCTCATGCCTCCACCTCCTCCTATTTGAACTTCCCTCTACGCCCTCTCTTATTACTCCCTACTGTGCCTCATCCCATCACTACCAAGCCTTTTCTGCTCTTCATCCGGCCCTCTCCCCTAGCTCTTCTGAAATCCCGCACACTCTATAAACAACTATCTTGACCTCCCTCCTCCCACTTCCTTCCGTCCCACTCCCCTGCCCTGCACCCAATGCCTCCTCCCCTCCCTCTTCCTTTCCAATGTGTACCTCAAATATCCGGGGCCTTCGCTCAAACCTGACAGATCTTTCCATACAGATTGCCACTGACAAACCAGACATAATCTGCTTAACAGAAACTTTCCTCCTTCAAGACGTCTCTGACTCCCTCGTCTCTCTCTCTCTCTCTCTCTCTCTCTACCTCTCTCTACCTCTCTCTCTCTCTATCTCTCTCTCTCTCTCTCTCTCTCTCTCTCTCTCACTCTCTCTCTCTCTCTCTCTCTCTGTCTCTGTCTCTGTCTCTGTCTCTGTCACTGACTCTGTCTCTGTCTCTGTCTCTGTCTCTGTCTCTGTCTCTGTCTCTGTCTCTGTCTCTGTCTCTTTCTCTTTCTCTTTCTCTTTCTCTTTCTCTTTCTCTTTCTCTTTCTCTTTCTCTTTCTCTTTCTCTTTCTCTTTCTCTTTCTCTTTCTCTTTCTCTTTCTCTTTCTCTTTCTCTTTCTCTTTCTCTTTCTCTTTCTCTTTCTCTTTCTCTTTCTCTTTCTCTCACTCGTTACTCCCTCCTCCGGTATGATAGACCAGAGCCTCGTCCTGGCGGCGGAGTTTCTGTTTTCATCAAAAACTCGACTCCTCACTCTCCGTGCACTGCCCTCACTCACCCACACCCCAGGAATACCTCTGGCTATGGCTTTCCCTCCACTGCCACCTCTTGTTTATCTGTGTGTTGTACCATCCACCAAACAGTGATGACTCTACACCTTGCTCGCCAAAATTATGGACCAACTTCTGTCCTCTCATACCAACTATCTCTTCCTCATAGATGGTGACTTCAATTGTCATCATGTGCTGGGTGTGGGTACCTCCCTCACCTGCCATGGAACTTCAGCAAAAGACTTCTGCGACTCATTGAGACAGACACAATCTGTCAACTTTCCGACCCGGATTTCAACCAATGGTACTCCATCTCTTCTGGATCTGATTTTGACCAATTTCCCTGAAAATATCTGCTGTTATTCTACTGCTCCAATCGATTCATCTGACCACATGCTTGTCAAAGTAAGCATCTCTCTGGCTGTTATTAGAGAACCACCTCAGCACCGTCGAGTCTGGAATTTCACAAAGGCCGACTGGCAGGGACTTCAAGCAGCCATCAAACCTCGAGACTTGTCTCCCATCTCTACTTTATCCAACCTCAACTTGTCCTGGGAATTCTTTCAAAGAAACTTGCTCTCCCTCATGCACAGATTTATTCCATCTCGTCTTCAGTTGTCCTACCCTTCCTCCCACCAATGGTAGACTGAAGCTTGTGGTGAGGCAGTTGTCCTGAAACAACTTGCCTTTCGCTTCCTGGAAGGCAAATCCAACGAAAGGTAATCTCAGTTCCTTTCACAAAACTCTGAACAAGTGTGTGTCTTACCCTCAGGAGAGCCAGAAAACAACATCTTTTAATCTCAAGTCTGAACTCTCAAACCTGTGTCCCTCCTCCAAATACTGGTGGCATCTAGTTAAGTCTGTTTCTGGTGTATGTTCCCTATACATCCCTTCCCTTACCTCAAATGGGCTCCACAGCTGATACTGCTCGCGAAAAGGCTGAAAGCCCAAACTCCGTGTTTTCTTTTAAATCTTGTGTCCCAAACCCATCGCTTTCTGTACCCACCTTTCCCATTCACACCCAACTGTCCCTGGACTCTGTGTCCTTTTCTTCTGACAAATTGGATAGTTTGCTGCCAAACCTCGACTCAGATTCTGCAACCGGTCCAGACGGCATCAGCCCACATGTCCTAAAAAACCTGAACTGCTGTTCTTGCTCACCCTCTCTCTGTTCTATTCACCCTCTCATTTGCTGAAGGTCATCTGCCATCTGTTTGGAAATCAGCAAACATTACCGCTCTGCATAAAAAGATGCAAAAACAGATCCCTGCAACTACAGACCAATCAGTCTTCTCCCAATCATCAGCAAGGTTACAGAATCCATCATTGCTTCCGACATTAAAGCCTTCCTCTTCTTCAATGACTTGATTTCCAATCATCAATTTGGATTCATTCCAGATCACTCTTCACTGTACTTGCTGCTCCTACTTTCCCAACAATGGATGGCAATTCCCAATGCCAGACATGAGATCAGAGCTATCTCCCTTGACTTATTGCATACTTTCGATACGGTCTGGCACCCCGCCCTGCTCACCAAACTCTCTTTCTATGGTATCCAAAGTGATCTCCACTTACGATTCGCAGACTCCCTCTTCTCTCACAGTCTCCTCTCTCTCCTTTCCTCTCCTCTTGTAGCTCTGAATGGAGAGCTCTCATCCTCTCTTCCTGTCCAGCCTGGAATTAATCAAGGCAGTGTTCTGAGCCCTTTGCTTTTCTGGTTTTCATCAATAATCTCTCTGACTCTCTGGAAAATCCTCTTTATCTCTTTGCTGATGACTCCACCCTCTGTCATCCCTGAGATCAGCAAGCAGCAGCCTCCACATTCTCTGCAGATCTGGATAAAATCACAAACTGGTCCAACATGTGGAAATCTCAAACTTTCACTATGTCTCTCTGAAATGACCATCTGGAACCCACTCCCCCCCCCCCCCCCAATCTACCTTCTCAACATTCCTCTTAGAGAAGTCCTTTTGTTCAAGCTTCTGGGTCCCACGATCTGCCATGATCTTTCCTGGGAAAGCCACATTTCCAAACTGGCCTCCAAAGCCAATCGCTGACTGGGCATCCTCCATCGTGCAAAGTCCTTCCTTGGCACACCTGAACTCCTGACCACAGACAAGGCTTTCATCAGCAGCCTGATGGAGTACTGCTCTCCCCTCTGGGCTGGTGCTCCCGCCTCTTACCTTTCTCGGCTTCACGGTGTGGAAACCAAGGCATTTAGGATCATTGATATCTCCCACGATGAGGCTGAGTCTTTAGCGCTGTCTTCTACCGTCTTCTCTCCCATCTCACCCCCCTGCTATGTCTGCAATATGTCCCCCCATATTTCTACAGGGCGCTCAAGGTCCGCCAACATCCCCCTTCTGGTAAAACGAACAAAATCACGAATCACTGCTCACCTTCACTCTTTCACTCCTCTTTTTCCCCACCTTTGAAACAAACTCCCACACTCTCTTCAATCCCACTCTTCCCTCCAGATCTTCAAAACAGTTGTTCACCATCATCTCTTATCTTCTCCCATACAAAGCCATGATCTTTTCTACCCCCCGTTGATCCACCCCAAACCCACCTCCTTCAAATTCTCCGCTTTCCTTCCTGTAAGTCCCTGAAGTGCATGGACCTGAACGTCCCTGTCGTGTCTATCTTGTTTACCCTATGTACCCTGCCCCACCCCTCTCCCTTCCACAGATCTCCTAATGTTTCTGTTTCCCACTGTTTTGTGCTTCCCTGTCCCACCCCTCTTGTCTCCTGCTCCCCTTGTTGTATGTTCCTTGTGTTGGCTCTTTACATGATCCTTGACATTGTATATAAGAATACAAATTTTAAAAATGCAAATAGCCTTGACAGGCAATGATTACCATACTGTGCACCCAATCCTCTGTAAGTTTTACAGGCTCGGTGTTTTCGTTGACAAGATATTTTGTAATGATTCGCTGTTTACCCTTGCTCCCATCTTGGTCTCCAGCACATGCCTTAAAGGAGGAAACATGTCATTTTGGGGTATTGGTTCTAATACTAGAAAGGCAAAATTATCAAATTATTTATCTACATCCACCACTGTGCCTTTTCTTAGAGTCTGGGTCGTATTTCAGTCACACTCGTATTTTTAATGTGCGTATATCTGTTACAGTTGCTGCATGTATGTGTCGAAGGCTGGGGGAACTGGCGATGGTCGGATCCATTCAGCTTGGACACACCTGGCACGTTCCTTCAGAACATTTCCAATAAAGGCCGTGTGGCTTCCCTCATTATCAGCGTGATATCTCTCGGGGGTCTCCAAAAACAGGTCTGACATCTTGGTGTTTTTGATAACTGATTCCGACGAGAATAATGCCGAAAGCTGAATAAAATTGGCTCAGTGTACCGCAGAGAAGCATTCTATGTAACTTGCACCCATTGGATTTAATTTTAACCAGGATTAGAATATTACTTCATCCCAATATTTCATTCATCATCAAATATAATGCGTAGAAATAGAGTAAATCACACCACTCCCTGGAGGTTCATCACCTCACCTTGATCACCTCACTAAGGAATAGAGGTATAGCTATTTCATTACTTGCAGGAGCTATTTATGATGCACATGACACATTGAGCACTATCCTCCAATCATAATCCAGGATGGTGATTGCAAACCAACAGTCCTGGCTTTTGATTGGAGGGAAACGCTCAGCACACCCGGCCAGGTCATTCATCTCAATCAATTCATGATTTTTGAATTTTTTTTCCTACAAGAGCGAGACTCATGGAAGAGCAAGGAGATGGAGGATATGAACTGAACGTAGGGAAACTGTTGGACACAATAAGTAAAGGAATGAATGAACATGAACAGAGAGAGACAGACACAACTGCAATCTGCAATTAAAGAGAGTTGTGTTCGGAAGGTTTAATGGGGGTGATAAAGATTGTTGGTAAGGATGGGGTTTGATATTATCTGGAGGCGCACTGTTGGTTCACGAGTCAGTAAGTGACCACTATATTCGTTATCGGTGTGTGTCTGTCTGTCTGTCCCGAGCATAGTTCCGTGGGTTTTCATCCGATCTTGATAAAATTAGGGTGCGAGGTTTGTATCATGATCTAATTGTATTTTCCGGAAAATGGGCGTGCTGCGCCCATTATTGGCGGAGCCACGCCCAAAAAAACGTGTTTTTAGGGGGTAGCCGGTTTCAAGTTACATCTTCTCCGAGGGGGTTTGTCGAATCTGGCAGGGGTTTCGGTATTTGGTTAGCCCAATGGCACCTGCATTGCCCCACGGAGCTCGATTTTTTTTCATTTTCGTCCCAAGGTCAAGGTCACAAGGTCACGAACTTAGAAAATGTCAAAAATATCAATAAATTGGCCATCGAGCTCCTAGGGTTTTCAACTGTTTTCAATGAAAGTTGGTATGCAAGTGGTGCTCTTCGAGTACAACTTTCATCATTTACGTTTTTCCCGATTCCCGCCAGTTTGCCCGTGGCGTCCCCTCGAAAAAAGGCGAACCATGTACATTGCTCGTGAACCATCGCGTCTCCAGACTTATCTGCTTTTAAAGCCATGGCAGAAAGAGCTAGATTGTACAGCGTTTATTCTGATTGTTATTTCCTCATCGTACACTTCCAGTCATTCAGTAAATGGAAGGTAAAATGTTAAGATGAATGTGCCTTCCGTGTTTTAAGCAATGCTATTTGCATGACATTAACCTGCTGTTTGCTGTTTCTTTATTATTGTGTTTATTTTCATACTATTAACCCTTTGAACCCTGAGCTCCTTGGCCTTTTGGCTACCCTGCCCTGGGCTCTCTGTTGAAAAATCCGGCCGCATGGGCATATGGAGGTTTGGATAGCGGCTGGGAAAATGGCCTTGAGGATTCAAAGAGTTAAGAGTGATCCAGGGTTTTAAATATGTTTTTCATTGCAGGTCACCATCAAGGGTAGACACGTCATTTGCAGTTATTTGGATGTGTCGGTGCAGCTCGGTTTATCCCAAAGTTATATTGGGCTTGATGGGAAGCCAATCACTTGTGAGTTCACTGCAGTGATTCCTGCTCATGAAATGCTTCCTTCATATGTCATGGAAAACAGTGAGCTTTCAGCCATTCGTATGAAGATTGAGAACTCTGACTGGTCAGAGCCAATCCATCCAACCTCAAGTATTTTGGAACAGAGCGCAGTGTTAAAAGTAAGTTCTCGTAGTTTCTAAGCTTTTAGAAAGTATTGTAATTAAATATAGGAATGACAAAAGATTTCCCTTCCAGCATATAATAAATATAATATGGAGCATTTTAATATTTATTGTTTCCATAGGTTTCTTGCAATGAAGGACCCAATCTGCAGGCATGGTGTTCGCTGTTGGTCTGTGACCAGCAATCGATGACCCATCAATGCGTGGTAACATGAGAGCTGAATACGCTCAATGCATCTTCCTCATTCCCTTGTTTTTTAGTTTACTAGTTCATATTTTCTGTCCTTTGGACTGTCCTTTTTATTCTTCTTTCTTTATTATCCCGCCCCCTCCCGGAGGGAGGGAGCGGGATATTGTAATCGTCCGGTTTGTTACTTGACGAAATCTACGATTTTGTCAAGTATGTTGGTCGGTTCAGTTTGTTTGTGTGTACGTCTCGCTCTTCAGGTCACATTTCGAGTCGGAATGTCATGGAACTTCACCAATGGACTTATTGGCCAGCAGAATAAAACCCCATAACTTTTGGCATGTCAAGGTCAAAGGTCAAGGTCAGGAAAAATTCCTGAAAATCGCGAAAATCCGTATCTTTTAGCATGGGCCAATTTTCAAAAATTCATGTCTCTGCCAAATGTTAACGGATTCCTTTCAAATTTGAAACACGGACGTAGGAGGGGAGTATCTTTGACTGGATTAAAAATTGGTCACATCCGTTACGGATTACGAAGGTGACAGGTATTTTAATTTAACATGGTAAGTGCTATCTACGGTTTTTCATGGTAGTCATGATCACTTATGAATTTCGTCAAGTCCCGGCCCTATGGGCCATTTTTATTACTTGACGAAATCTACGATTTTGTCAAGTATGTTGGTCAGTTCAGTTTGTGAGTTTCTTTGTTTGTTTGTGTGTACGTCTCGCTCTACAGGTCGCATTTCGAGTCGCAATGTCATGGAACTTCACCAATGGACTTATTGGCCACCAGAGTAGAACCCTATAACTTTTGGCATGTCAAGGTCAAAGGTCAAGGTCAGGAAAAATTCCTGAAAATCGTGAAAATCCGTTTCTTTTAGCATGGGCCGATTTTCAAAAATTCATGTCTCCGCCAAATCTTAACGGATTCCTTTCAAATTTGAAACACGGACGTAGGAGGGGAGTATCTTTGACTGGATGAATTTCGTCAAGTCCTGGCCCTATGGACCATTTTTATTTGTCCGTTTGTTTGTCTGTCTGTCTGTTAGCAACTTTACGGCAAAACGGCTTTGGCAAACACTATCAAATTGAATCCACAGGTGGGCAATGAACCTTGGATGACCCCATTAACTTTTGGGTCCAATTGGATCAAAGGTCAAGGTCACAGAAAGACCAAAATCGTTTTTCGCTCATAACTTCGTCAAAAATGATCTGATTTACCTCAAACTAAGCTTATAGTGAACCTGATTCTATTTGTCACTTATAATCCTACCTATTCCTATAGTGAAAAATGCATATTTGTGAAGATCGGTAGGGTCCGAAGTTTTGGGGGTCATGGCCATCGGTCAAAATTACAAATTTTCCATTAAAACTAAAACATGGTTACGAAAATACAACTTTTCGGGAAAACGGCTGGCTCAAACACTGTCAAATTGTATCCACAGGTGGGAAATGAACATTGGACGACCCCATTAACTTTTGGGTCCAATTAGGTCAAACGTCAAGGTCAGGTCACGAAAAGGTCAAAATCTTTTTCGCTCATAACTTCGTCAAAAATGGTTTAATTGACTTCAAACTAAGACTAAAATATTCCTTATTCTATTCCTTATAATCAACATTCAGGTTAAGGACATATCAAATTTATATTTGATCCCCAAAATAACTTTATGCCTTAAATGGGCGGGATTTGTTGTGCCTGGCACCACTTGTTTTATTTTCTTTTTGACATCCAAGCTAGTATGGCTGGAAGCCTATTATTATTTTTGCTGTGGTTTATTATTATTATTATTATTATTATTATTATTATTATTATTATTATTGCAAGCAAAGATCCTATTCTTACGGATGGGAGGAAGAGGAAACAGGACTTTGAGTCTGTGTTTACTCATGCGGAGCTGTAATGAAACAGAAGACCAAGAAGGAACCCAAAGAAGTAAAGAGCAAAGATGGAGTCATCAGAAGAAACCTGGATAGGATTCGGGTTTCAGCCATTACTCCACAACCCTCAAACCCATCCAGATTTAGCCAAGTGAGCCTTACAGAAAAATTTCTGCAATAATTCACTTCTCCTTAGAGAGATAAATAACAAAAGAGAGGAATAGAGAGTAAAAGAGATGAAAGAGAAGAAAAAGCAAGAATTCGAGTGAATAAAGAGAATTGTGAAAAAAAAAAAAATTTGAAAGGAACAAGGATGTTGGGAAGAACCTGGACAGATACATTTCAGCAGTTACTCTCCAGGCTCAAACACAGCAAAAGATACCAGCTACCAGATTTCCATCAGCAGGGAAGCACAGTCCACACAGCATCAGGATATAGTACAAACATAATGAAAAGGAAGACCAAGAAGGAACCCAAAGAAGTAAAGAGCAAAGATGGAGTCATCAAAAGGAACCTGGATAGGATTTGGGTTTCAGCCACCACGCCACAACCCTCAAACCCATTCAGGTGCAGCCAAGTGATCCTTACAGAAAAAATTCTGAAAGAATTCACTTCTCCTTCGAGAGAGATAACAAAAGAGAGATATAGAGATGAAAGAGAAGAAAAAGCAAGAATTTGAATGAATAAAGAGAATTGTGAGAAAAATATTTGAAAGAAATGTGAAAGGAACAAAGATGTCAGGAAGAACCCGGACAGATAGATTTCAGCAGTTACTCGCCAGGCTCAAACAAAGCAAATTGTACAAGCTACCAGGGGTCCGTCGGAGGAAAAACACACAAAAAACAGTCTTCAATCTCAGGGATAGTCTCTTCCAGCCCCACCCCCTCCATCCAGTCCAGACTCTCACTCCACCCATTGTTGTTTTTTGTATACATTGTTAAGGATCGTATGAGAGCTAACACACCACGCACAGCAAGGGAGGGGGGGGGGCATGAGACAAGAGGGGTGGAAGAAGGAAGGACAAAACAATGGGGAACAGAGACATTAGGAGATCTGTGGAAGGGATGGGGTGGGGAACATGGGGTATACAAGATGGACATTACAGGGACTTTCAGGAAGGAAAACAGAGAATTTGAAGGAGGTGGGTTTAGGGTGGATTAACAGGGGTAGAAAAGATCGAGGTTTTGGATGGGGGAAGATAAGAGGTGTTGGTGAACAGCTGTTTAGAAGGCCTGCAGAGAAGAGTGGGATTGAACAGAGTGTGGGAGTTTATTCCAAAGGCGGGAAAAAAGTGGAATGAAAGAGTGAAAGTGAGCAGCGATTCGTGATTTTGGAAGTTTTACCAGAAGGGGGTTGCTGGCGGACCTTGAGCGCCCAGCTGAAATATGGGGGGGGGGGGGACAAATCGCAGACAGAGCAGGGGGGCGAGACCGGAGAGGAGACTGTAGAAGACAGAAAGACCACTGACCTGCCTGCGGTGAGAGAGTGAGAGGCCCAAAGACTCAGCCTCATCACAGGAGATACCAATGATCCTAAATGCCTTGGTTTCCACAGCATGAAGCTGAGAAAGGTAAGTGGCAGTAGCACCATCCCAGAGGGAAGAGCAGTACTCCATCAGGCTGAGGGCGAAAGCTTTGTATGTGGTCAGGAGCTCAGGTGGGCCAAGGAAGGACTTTGCACGTCGGAGGATTCCCAATCGGCGACTGGCATTGGAGGCCAGGTTGGAAATGTGGCTTTCCCAGGAAAGATCATGGCAGATAGTGAGACCCAGAAGCTTGAATGAAAGGACTTCTTCCAGAGGATTGTTCAGAAAGTAGATGGGGTTGGGGGGGGGGGGTTCTAAACGGTCATTTTGGAGAGACATGGTGAGAGTGTGAGATTTGTCAGGATTGAAAGACATGTTCCACGTGTTGGACCAGTTTTGTGATTTTATCCAGATCTGCAGAGAGCGAAGAAGCTGCGAATTGCCACTCTGAGGGATGACAGATGGTACGACAGAGGGTGGAGGCATCAGCAAAGAGATAAAGAGGATTTTCCAGAGAGTCAGAGAGATCATTGATGAAAACCAGAAAAAGAACAGGGCCTAGAACACTACCTTGAGGAACTCCAGCCTGGATAGGAAGAGGTGATGAGAGAACATTCCCCACCCTCCTCTTCCCTCCACCCTTTCCCTCCCACCTCCCACCGGCACTCTTTCCCTCCCTCCTCCCAAAAAAGTATCCGATATTGCCAGGATCTGACGTACATGTATTGGACTACCACAATTAAGCACGCTAGCAGATACCCATCTGTGATGGGTATGGAGGACAGGACGGATCACAATACTCGGTTCAGATAGTTTCTTTGGATGTTTTGCGCCACATTCAACAGCTCAATTCATATTGGTGGCGTGTCTGAGTGCCCATGTTAGCGTTTGAGACAGTTCGCTTTAGATTGTTGGCCTTGACACATAATGCCAGATGAGTAACACGAAAGATTTGACATATTAATCGTTTCTATATTACCTCCATGAACAGATTAACAACGTGGCACGATAAAAGTCGTAAATGCTGAGTTGAACAAACGTCCTGAACTCATGGACTTGGTTAAGTAAAGAACATTGTCTGGGACCCGGCCGTCGGTTTGCCGCCGAACGCTGCTGATTGTGACGTCATCAATTCCCTCTTTGAAAATTCTCTCTATATTCGATTTTTTGAATCTGCTATCACCTGCGTAAATACATGGAACACATAATGTGAAGATTTTGGAAGTATGAACAGAATATCTTCGGAGAAAAGTGTGTTGGAAGTTCCAGGCTTACACCCATTATATTATGATATTTAGAGACAAACATTTTATTTTTCATGCTGAAAAATATTGAACAGAAATATCAACAAAATTGAACATAATGTTTTACTTTCGAGTGGACAATAATGAATATTTTACCATTAAGGGCCAGAACATGTAAATTGTTTGGTGTTGCAACTCGACAAAGTTGACCATGTGAAAAATATATTTTGTTCTCAAACAATCGGAATGCACTCTCCAAACAACTTTTAAGTAAAATGGATCAAAATCGCTTGTTTTAAAATTTTTGCAGGGGGGATATTTCGATAAGTTAGTGAAGGTGACAACCTTTATTTCTATAAACTCGACTTTCACCCTTGAGAGTTACATCATTAGATGAGCACTCAAATTACCTTTGAAGCGATGTATAGGTTGTTTGTACTATTTTCAGTTTTTCTGAAAAAAGGTCACATGATTCCTTCGCCTATCTTACCAATCGTTATAAGAGTTATTTTTCAAATCTGATACCATATTTGACGATCAGAGATCACCATCTCACCAATTATATAGGCATTATGTCATGATTAACCTTGTGAGCTCAGAAGAGTAAGGTTACAAACACCTGAGCAAATATATATATATATATATATATATATATATATATATATATATATATATATGTACATGTATACACTGCAGATATTAAAAAAATATATATACACTGCAGTATATATATACACATATATATACATATATATATATACACTGCATATATACATATATACACAGTATATACATATATATACATATATACATATATACATATATACACAGTAAATATAAACACATATATATATATATATATATATATATATATATATATATATATATATATACACTGCAGATATAAATATATACATATATATATATATATATTCTTCTTTCGGCTGCTCCCGTTCGGGGTCGCCACAGTGGATCATCCGTCTCAATTTCGCTCTATCCTCCACATCTTCCATTGACACTCCAACTACCCGCATGTCCGCCCTCACAGCATCCATAAACCTCTTCTTTAGCATTCCTCTTCTCCTCCTACTTGGCGGCTCCATCCTCAGCATCCTTCTCCCGATATACTCCACTTCCTTCCTGTGCACATGTCCAATCCATCTCAATCTCACCTCTCTCACTTTGTCTCCAAACAGTCCTACCTACGCTGTCCCTCTAATATACTCATTTCTTATCCTGTCCATCCTCGTCACTCCCAACGAGAATCGCAGCATCTTTAACTCTGCCGCCTCCAGCTCCGCTTCCTGTCTTTTTGTCAGCGCCACCGCCTCAAACCATACAACATAGCTGGTCTCACTACCGTCTTGTATACTTTCCCCTTCACTCTTGCAGCTACCCTTCTGTCACAAATCACTCCTGCAACTCTTCTCCACCCACTCCATCCTGCCTGCACTCTCTTTTTCACTTCTCCACCACACTCTCCGTTACTTTGAACAGTTGATCCCAAGTATTTAAACCCATCCACCTTCCCCACCTCAACTCCTTGAAACCACACCATACCACCACCCTCCCTCTCATTTACGCACATGTACTCCGTCTTACTCCTACTGACTATCATTCCCCTTCTCTCCAGTGCGTACCTCCACCTATCGAGGCTCACCTCAGCCTGCTCCCAACTCTCCCGACAAATCATGATGTCGTCCGCGACCATGGAGACTCCTATCTGATCTCGTCAGTCAACCTGTCCATCACCATTGCAAACAGGAAATGGCTCAGAGTCGATCCTTAGTGCAATCCCAGCTTTACCTTAAACCGGTCCGTCATTCCTACCGCACACCTCACCGCTGTCACAGTGTCCTCATACATATCCTGCACCACCCTCACATACTCCTCTGCCACTCCCGACTTCCTCATACAATGCCACAACTCCGCTCTTGGCACCCTATCATAAGCTTTCTCGAAATCCACAAACGCACAATGCAACTCCTTCTGGCCTTCCCTATACTTCTCCATCAACATTCTCAAAGCAAACATCGCATCAGTGGTGCTCTTTCCTGGCATAAACCCATATTGCTGCTCACAAATCATCACCTCTCCTCTCAACCTAGCTTTCACTACTCTTTCCCACAACTTCATGGTGTGGCTTAACAACTTTATACCTCTGTAATTACCACAGCTCTGCACATCACTCTTGTTCTTGAAAATCGGAACCACAACACTTACTCTCCCCTCCTCAGGCATCCTCTCACTTTCCAATCAAACAATCTGGTTAACAACCCCACTGCCATCTCTCCAAAGCACTTCCATGCCTCCAATGGTATACCATCTGGGCCAACCGCCTTTCCACTCTTCATCCTCTTCATAGCAGTCATCACTACATCCTTACTGATCCACCCCACTTCCTGATTCACTATCTCCACCTCTTCTCTCTCTATATATATATATATATATATATATATATATATATATATATATATATATATATATATATATATATATATATATATATATATATATATATATATATATATATATATATCTATATATATATATATATATATCTCTCTCTCTCTCTCTCTCTCTCTCTCTCTCTCTCTCTCTCTCTCTCTCTCTCTCTCTCTCTCTCTCTATCTATCTATCTATCTATCTATCTATCTATCTATCTATCTATCTATCTATCTATCTATCTATCTATATATATATATATATATATATATATATATATATATATATTCTTCTTCCTCTTTCGGCTTGCTCCCGTTAGGGGTCGCCACAGCGGACCAACTGTCTCCATTTTGCTCTATCCTCCACATCTTCCATTGACACTCCAACCACCCGCATGTCCGCCCTCACCGCATCCATGAACCTCTTCTTTGGCCTTCCTCTTCTCCTCCTGCCTGGCGGCTCCATCTTCAACATCCTTCTCCCGATATACTCCGTTTCCCTCCTGTGCACATGTCCAAACCATCTCAATCTCGCCTCTCTCACTTTGTCTCCAAACCGTCCTACCTGCGCTGTCCCTCTAATACACTCATTTCTTATCCTATCCATCCTCGTCACTCCCAACGATAATCGCAGCATCTTTAACTCTGCCACCTCCAGCTCTGCTTCCTGTCTTTTTGTTAGCGCCACCGCCTCCAAACCATACAACATAGCTGGTCTCACTACCGTCTTGTATACTTTCCCCTTCACTCTTGCAGCTACCCTTCTGTCACAAATCACTCCTGCAACTCTTCTCCACCCACTCCATCCTGCCTGCACTCTCTTTTTCACTTCTCCACCACACTCTCCGTTACTTTGGACAGTTGATCCCAAGTTTTTAAACCAATCCACCTTCCCCACCTCAACTCCTTGCAACCGCACCATACCACCACCCTCCCTCTCATTTACGCACATGTACTCCGTCTTACTCCTACTGACTAACATTCCCCTTCTCTCCAGTGCGTACCTCCACCTCTCAAGGCTCGATTCAGCCTGCTCCCTACTCTCCCTACAGATCATGATGTCATCCGCGAACATCATGGTCCATGGAGACTCCAGTCTGATCTCGTCCGTCAACCTGTCCATCACCATTGCAAACAGGAAAGGGCTCAGAGTCGATCCTTGGTGCAATCCCACTTTTACCTTAAACCGGTCCGTCATTCCTACGGCACACCTCACCGCTGTCACACTGTCCTCATACATATCCTGCACGATCCTCACATACTTCTCCAACACTCCCGACTTCCTCATACAATACCACAACTCCTCTCTTGGCACCCTATCATAAGCTTTCTCTAAATCCACAAACACACAATGTAACTCTTTCTGGCCTTCCCTATACTTCTCCATCAACATTCTCAAAGCAAACATCGCATCAGTGGTGCTCTTTCCTGGCATAAACCCATATTGCTGCTCACAGATCGTCACCTCTCCTCTCAACCGAGCTTCCACTACTCTTTCCCACAACTTCATGGTGTGGCTTAACAACTTTATCCCTCTGTAATTTCCACAGCTCTGCACATCACCCTTATTCTTGAAAATCGGAACCACAACACTTACTCTCCCCTCCTCCGGCATCCTCTCACTTTCCAAGACTTTATTAAACAATCTGGTTAACAACCCCACTGCCATCTCTCCTTAGCACTTCCATGCCTCCACTGGTATACCATCTGGGCCAACCCCCTTTCCACTTTTCATCTTCTTCATAGCAGTCCTCACTTCATGCTTACTGATCCACCCCACTTCCAGATTCACTATCTCCACCTCTTCCAACCTTCTCTCTCTCTCATTTTCTTCATTCATCAGCTCCTCAAAGTACTCCATCCACCTTCTCAACACACTCTCCTCGCTCGTCAGCACATTCCCATTTGCGTCCTTTATCACCCTAACCTGCAGCACATCCTTCCCAGCTCGGTCCCTCTGTCTTGCCAATCGGTATAAATCCTTTTCCCCTTCTTTTGTATCCAACTTCTCATACAGCTCGTCATATGCCTTTTCCTTGGCCTTTGCCACCTCTCTTTTTGCTTTTCGACGCCACTCCTTGTACTCCTGCCGACTTTCTTCATCTCTCTGACTATCCCACTTCTTTTTAGCCAACCCCTTCTTCCTTATACTTTCCTGTACTTCCTCATTCCACCACCAAGTCTCCTTATCTTCCTTCCTCTGTCCAGATGTCACACCAAGTACCTTCCTAGCTATCTCCCTCACAACTTCTGCTGCCGTTGCCCAATCATCCCACCCATCTTTACCACCATCCAAAGCCTGTCTCACCTCTTCCCTAAATTTCACGCAACAGTCTTCCTCCTTCAGCTTCCACCATCTGGTCCTTGGTTCAGCCCTCACTCTCTTCCTCAACCTCACCTCTAAAGTCATCCTACAGACCACCAATCGATGCTGTCGAGCTACACTCTCCCCTGCCACAACCTTACAGTCACTAATCTCTTTCAGGTTGCATCTCCTACTTAAGATGTAATCCACCTGTGTGCACTTTCCTCCACTCTTGTATGTCACCCTGTGTTCCTCCTTCTTCTTGAAATACATGTTTACCACTGCCATTTCCATTCTTTTTGCAAACTCTACCACCATTTGCCCTTCCACATTTCTCTTGTTGAGACCGTACCTCCCCATCACTTCCTCATCCTCTTTATTCCCTTCCCCAACATGTCCATTGAAATCTGCTCCAATCACCACTCTTTCATCCTTGGATACACTCTCCACCACTTCATCTAACTCACTCCAGAAATCTTCTTTATATTCCATCTCACACCCCATATGTGGGGCATATGCACTGATGACATTCATCATCACCCCTTCAATTTCCAACTTCACACTCATCACTCGGTCAGACACCCTCCTCACCTCCAATACCCTCTTGACATGATCTTCCTTCAGGATTATCCCGACACCATTTCTCCTCCCATCCACACCATGGTAGAATAGTTTGAAACCACCTCCAATGCTCCTAGCCTTACTCCCCATCCACTTGGTCTCTTGTACACACAGTATGTCCACCTTTCTTCTCTCCATCATATCAGCCAACTCTCGCCCTTTGCCAGTCATCGTCCCAACATTCAGAGTTCCAACTCTCACCTCCACACTTCTACCCTTCCCCCTCTCCCACTGCCTCCGGACTCTCCTTCCCCGTCTCCTTCTCCTCCTTCGCCCAGCAGTAGCACAATTTCCACTGGTACCCTGCTGACCACCGGTACCGGTGGCGGTCGTTGGTAACCCGGGCCTCGACCGATCCGGTATGGAAATTCGTTTTGTTGTCCGCATAATGATTTGGCATAGGTTTTTACACCGGATGCCCTTCCTGACGCAACCCTGGTCGCCTCTTACGACACACAGGGATATGGTACACCTATTCTAACCGGGGCATACACCGGGCCCAGTACAACTGGTGCTCATTTCGCCGACCTCGGAAGGATGGCAGGCTGAGTCAACCCCCTGGTGTTTTCGACTTGGTTTATATATATATTTATATATATATATATATATATATATATATATATATATATATATATATATATATACATACATATACATACATATACATATATATCAATTCAGTGTCCCAACGGGGCTTGAACTCAGGACCTCTTGGGTCCCAAGCCACTGCCCTTACCACTGCGCCAACACCAGGCTATATATATATATATATATATATATATATATATATATATATATATATATATATATATATATATATATATATATATATATATATATATATATATATATATATATATATATATATATATATATATATATATATATATATATATATATATATATATATATATATATATATATATATATATATATATATATATATATATATATATATATATATATATATATATATATAGTCATGCGCCGCTTAACGACGTTACAGGCAATGACGGATCTGCCAGCTCTGAGAAAAAAAAAATGTGGCTGAAAAATTCCTATCGCCGAGTGATGTAGCCGATGTCGCGCTGCCAGTCGTATAAAAATAGCACTTACAATTATGTACGCTGTGCAGTACATAATACTTCATAATGGTAATAAACGACAGTGTGGCCCTGTTATAATGCGATCGTTGAGGTCCATAAAATGTCATCGCGAAAAAAGCAGGGTCGTGCTAAATCGGCTTTCAAACTGAACCAATGTTTGCACGTTTACCTTCCAGCAAGTAAATTACCTTTGAATTGAAGAATTCCGCGAATAAATCGTTGTTACAGTCAAAATGAAAACACAAATTTCTTTTTGGTGAAACTTTTCATGTTGTTAAAACAATCGCACTGTTCCGAAAATATATATATCACAATTGACAGGAGCTCGTTTCTTCATTTATAAATTACTAGTACGTGCCCATTAAAAAAATAAATAAATAAATAAAGAATATAGAAATATTCCAACCGCGAGCACGAAACAACAACCACACAGACCGATGATTCGCAATTTAGGTTTTAATGGCCAATTATTCAATTCGCGCCAACGTATTTTACCTTTTCGCAATGTCGTCGCAAGGAAAAACAAAAAGAGAAGAGAAGAGAGAATAAAAATTACTTCCTGGTTCGGAGCATACCAGCACTCTGATGTTACCGAAATTTATGCACCGTCTAATTTGAAAACGATCATAACTTGGGGCATTGTGTTTATCTATAAATGCGCATAAGAAATCGAGAAATTATGAGAATACACGAAGTCATATATATATATATATATATATATATATATATATATATATATATATATATATATATATATATATATATATATATATATATATATATATATATATATTTGGTGTTTGAAATTTTCATGGAGGTCTGGGAAGCCTTGATCATGAATGTGGAAATGCGGAAAGCTACAGAATGAGTTTGAATGGATCAAAATAATAATGTATTGCATTTTGATTCCCCCAATCTTCCTGCCTCTTTATACGTTGTGTATTTGCTCATTTGCAACAGCTGATGTTAACATTGCTTGGCTCTTCAAAGGTGGTGCTTAGCCCTCTTTTTGTAATGGGAAGCCATCTACCTGAACCTCTGCTGTTGCACATGGAGAAAAGAAGCCTCGGAAAGAAGCACATGCAGCATATTTTGGGCCAGGGTCAAGAGGTCATGCTGAATGACATGGAAGCTGATTTGACGCATCATCTTTCTTTTCAGCTTCGGTAATTATTATTCATGTGGTCTGTTTGTTGCATTATTTTCCCGGCAGTATCATTATTATTATTTGCTTATCTGGAATTTACATTCCAGATCCGGTATTGTCATCGTACGCTGTCCATCCATCTCTTTTTTCGATTTCTCCGGCTAAACCGCTGGGCAGATCTGGCTGAAAATTTTCAGCAACGTTCCGCTCCTGACTGGTAACAGGAATTGCATAGCTCATTCTGGTCACATGACCTTAAGTAGGCCAAAATGGCCGACTTTGTAAATTACTTCAAAAATCTTCATCTCCAGACCCATCAGTGAGAATGATACCAAATTTGAGTTCCAACATTAGGCCAGGATAGGGATGTTAAATTCCGGAGGCCTTTCCGATCACATAACAGGAAGTGTGTCAAAATGGCGGTCCCGCAAATTCCTTCCAAAATCTTTTTCTCCTGATCCACCAGTCAGAATGCTACAAAATTTGGGTAACAACATTCGGAAAGGGTAGAGACGTTAAATTGCCAATGTCATTCCGTTCACCTGTCCGGAAGTGTGTCAAAAATGGCCAACTTCGTCAATTTTTGTGAAAATTGCATAAATTCCTTCAGAAATCTTCTTCTCCAGACCCACCAATCAAAATGCTCCCAAATTTAATTTTCAAGATTAAGACAGTCTTAATGTTAAATTTTGGAGGCTATGCTGATCATACATCACCGGAAGTGTGTCAACATGACGGTCACGCAAATTCCTTCAAAAATCTTCTCGACCCACCAGCCAGATTGTTACCAAATTTGGGTTGCAACATTAAGCTTGGGTAGGGATGTTAGTTATATTGCAGAAGTCATGTGGATCACGTGACCATCAGTGTGCCAAAATGGCGGTCACGTAAATTCCTTCAAAAATCTTCTTCTCCAGACTCACCCGTCGGAATGCTACCAAATTTGGGTTTCAGCATCAGGACAGGGTCGTGATGTTAAATTACAGAGGTCATGGTGAATCGCATAACTGGAAGTGTGTCAAAATGGTGGACTTAGTAAAATTTTTGGAAAATCACGTAAATTCCTTCAAAAATCTTCCTCACCAGACCCACCAGTCAGAATTCTACCAGATTTGGGTTATAACAATAGGCCAGGGCCCAGATAAACTCCAGGTCCAGTGGTCCTAGTTTTTATTACTGCCATTATTTTAAGACAGTTCAATTGGATCGCCCAACTCCCACTTATCCTTTCAGCACTTCGTTTCCGCACTGTGGTCGCGGCGGCATGTGGGGAGTGTGGCGGCGGCAGGGGGGGGCGTGGGAGCGGCATGTTGGGGGTGAAGGCAGGATAGGATGGGGAGGGTGCGGAGTGGTTTTCAAAATGTTCTCGGAACGTGGTATTTGTTGGAACCTTACAGGTGTAGTTTTGCTCATTATAAACTTGCTTGCTTGCTTGTTATATCTTATTGGTTTCATCAATGCAGCATTGTTTCAAAATATATTACAGAACTTTGCAACATCACACAATTATGGATTGAACTTAATTTGACCGTTGAGGTGTCATCAAAATGTTTATGCAAGAACGTTCCTGCTCCAAGGAAGTCCAAAATCACATGGTGGAACTACTGTATATGGCAAAGGCGTGCCCCCAAATTTTACAATAGCCAAATGGACAGCTGACTGAATGTGTGGATGCAAGTCCTTTGAAAATCACTCCAGGATGATTATGACCAACAGATGAGGTGATGCAAACTGCTGCCCATGTTGATGGAGGATTGTCACATTTGATGTCCAAGGTATCAGCAAGATTTGTGCACCTTAACCTCAGCGCTCACTCTTGAGAGCAATGGCTGCTATCACGTTGCGAGCTTCTCAAAATAGTCAAGACAAATCCAACTAACTCTATCACTTGTCTAGTAACTGGTGACAAAACTTGACTTCACCACTGTGGTCCTGAAACTAAATTGGAATCCATTTGATGTCAGCATAAAGGATCACTGCCACACATTAAATTTTGCACACGACATTCAACGAGCAAGATAGGCTGCCAAGAAAATGCTGCTAATTAACTGTATGCCTCCCGAAAATACAATCACAGGAGAATATTGTGCTAGCTGTAGTGTCCGGAGGGAAGTGGGACTCGGATAGTCGTGAGGGTTGTCAAACTCTGTTTATTGCCCGTCCGAATGCACACTACTGCAGACTACACACACGCCTCAAGCGGCGCAAACACCTATAAGCCTTGCGGACACGTGACCACCAACACCACACCTCCACGCCCCCACAATGCTCCCCGCATTGTGCCTTGCGCACGTTTGCCAATACACCACACTCCTCCCTCCTAAAAACATGAGTATAAAATGCCCATCACAATGATAAGCAACATAGGCAAAGCAACCTATGGTATAAAAAAACAAAGCGGAACAAAATGACGTTAATCAAAAATCATAGGTACTACAACACAGAAAACAACCAGAGCCAAAAATGGCATTAATCATGTGGCCGTGAAGCAAACTCAGATGAGACGGCACCAAAAGAAAACGTGCTTCATCCGCACAACCTGCAACCTCAATGCCGCCGTGTTAACCTGGCACATCATTCATCCTTTCGAGCTGAATCTCAAAATGCAGAGGACAGGTGCTCGAGTACTGAGTTGCACGACGAACCCAACGATGGCTGCAGATCAAAAAAAAAACCCTGGCCGTGTTAAAGATATAAAGAAGCAAGTTGGGGAGCACAGTATCACTACGCAGCAGAAGCGCCCCCAGGCGGCTCACGCTTACACACCTTCCGGCGAGGCCGTGGTGACCTCCAAGCGAACCTCCCCCCCGGCTCCATCAAACGCCCCCGGTCGACAAGCTGGCACATCTCCCTCAGACAGGACCGAATCAGGTAAACACCCCGAGCCTGCAAGCCCTGCGGCGCCAGCGCGGCCGACCTTGGCGAGACCAGAGGTTTGCGCTCCATGACGCCAGGCACGTCTGACCTTGGCCATATCAGGGATGGGGGTGACGCTGAACAGCGCCGTCGTGCCACGTGCAAGTCGAACCGACAATTAGCCGGCGGCCGCACCGCCAATCTCATAACAAAACCACGCATCAAATCCAGCCGAGATCTCAATGCACGTCCGAATGGACGATCAGTGCAGCCTGGAGACATATCAGTGTTATACAACAGCAAAAACATCATCTGCCCCGATGCAACCTTCCCCTCACGTACAGCGCGTTCTCCCAGTATAATTCCCACACATGAGAGGGCAGCGAACCGCGGACTGTTCTTGCAGCTGGAGACCAGAAAGACCTCTTTATTCGCCACGATCATCCGCCAGTTCTTCACATCACATCGATTATATGGGTCATCCCATTGATTGATCCCAACCAAACATATGCTCACACGCGGACTGTCGGCATTTGCTTTAACAATGCTAAACTGAATCACTCGTGCAGTGAGAATCGAACACACAACAATTAGCAATTCATGAACGACATCGTGCGTATGCATCTGGGTTGTCACAACGTCGAGGCGACTTGCGTGCTGGTCGTCATCTGAACGTCGACGAGGACACCGTCGATGGTCGCGTTCCGCGAATTTCTTGAACGCGACCAGCTCGCTCCGATCCCCCGCTGAAATCGCCTGCATGACACGGGTGTGCACTGTATCATGAGCGCGAGAGACCGTCGCCACTGGCATGGCTCCCGTTGCTCCAGACCCGTAAATCGTCGTCGCAGGAAGCAATGAACGGCAGCCCATGTTGCATCGTCGCAGCTCCTGCCGCCAGAACCTCGCCCTCGGGTCTCGAGGGAGGCCCGGGCCCAAACGGAGGTACGTACTCCGAAACAGGATCCTCTTCCTCCTCCCCCGTGCCTGGCCGTCCAAGGCCACCAGCTGGCGCCATCCAGTCTAACCTGAGGCGAGCCAGCCAGTCCCGGCCCAAAGGGCGGGCCCCTCCCCTCGTACCACAAACAGAGAGTAGGGCGCTTTGATCTTGGTAGACCACCGAGACGTCTGTCACAGCAAGTGGTGCAATCGCTTCGCCAGTGTACGTGCACAGCGAAAAGGTCGTCTTGACCTGGTGAACACCGCGAAGGTCACGAGCAGTCCGTTCGCCCATGACCGACACCGCAGCCCTGGTGTCAACTTGAAACACGATCGGCGCCCCATTCACCTCGACCTCCACTGTTATTGTTCTTGTCACCTCCGGACCAATTGAAAACAGGCTCAACATTGGTTGCATTTCCTGCTCCGGGCCGCCGGGATCGCGATGCCCTGGCTGCAGGCCGCTCTCCAGGTCGCTGGGGTCGTCCCGCACCTCGCTATCCAAGAGCTTAACGGCGGCCCCCGCCATTCGACACACACGCTTCAGATGTCCCACCTTGTGACAATGCAAACACACGGTGTTCTTATACGGGCACACCCGCCGCAGATGCGGTCCTCCACATCCCCAGCACCCCTGGGTGTCCATCGCTGCCCGCGCTGCGGCGTGCGGCCACGGCCCGCACCGAAAAGCGTGCGGGTGACCTGGGGCACCTGGGTCATCGCGTGGACCCTGGGGTCACCCGACATGCCCCAGCTGGAATCACCCGACACGTTCTGGCCGGCGATGGCGCGGACATCTGTGAGTGTCTGCTCGACAGCTGAAGCAGTCTTGACCGCCGAGTCGAATGTAACGTCGACACTTCGCATTTGCAGAATCGCCGACACCATCTTCGCATCTTGCAGTCCAGAAATAAAGCGATCTCTGAGTCGAGCTGGACGCTCCTCCGCCGTGAACTTGCAAGCCACGGCCGAATGCTTCACCCGCGCCACGAAATCTGCGACGCGCTCCTCCGCACCCTTCGCGAGGTGATCAAACTGGTACCGAGCCAGCTGCAGTGACTTCTCCGGCGCCATGTGGGCTTTCATCTTCCCTACCACGTCCTGAAACGACAGCCCGTCGTCACTGGGCTTATCCGGCGCTACCAAATCACTTAGTAGCCGATAATGTTCCGTTGATAGCGAGGCGAGCAAGATCGATTTGCGTTTGCTCTCGTCGTCGACATCATTCGTGTGGAAATAGCACCCCAATTGTTCTGAAAACAATTCGAAGTCGTCTCCGACGAAGACGGGCACTTGTCTGTGCGCCGTGCCTCAACCTTCCACCATCCTCGAGCCGTCCTGCAGTTCACTCGACGCGAAACCCCAGGTGACGGCGAGACGTCTGGCTGCAGGACTCGACCCGCACCGAAGACTGTGCGTGCGGGCGCGCGAAACTCGCGATGCGCTTCCCTGGGCTTCTCGCCAGGTGGTCGAACTCGAACCGCGCGAGCTGCGCTGATTTCCCCGGCGCTTCGTGCGCACTGCAATTCAATTGCTCCGGCAATGACCCCAAGTCAAAACCGAGGAAACCAGTCACTCTGCACACGTCGATCCGAAACAGACTTGTCGCCAGTGTAGTGTCCGGAGGGAAGTTGGACTCGGATAGTCGTGAGGGTTGTCGAACTCTGTTTATTACCTGTCCGAATGCACACTACTGCAGACTACACACACGCCTCAAGCGGCGCAAACACCTATAAGCCTTGCGGACACGTGACCACCAACACCACACCTCCACGTCCCCACAACACTCCCCGCATTGTGCCTTGCGCACGTTTGCCAATACACCACACTAGCCTCCTACAAAAAATGCTGAAACTCATTAAGGACAAATGCCAAGAGATGTTGACCAATCGTGTGCCCCTCCACTACAAGGAGCCTATGCACTCGGCCCATCTTGTGCAGACCACCTTTTGTGACTTGCTTTGAGCAGTTATATCATCCTCTGTACTATTTGGATATGGTCCTAAGTGACTATTATCTGTTTCGACATTTGATTATCATGGAAAACACATTTGAATATTTGCGTGCTAACAATTTCACAATGACGAGAAATTGACAAGCAAACAAGGCATGACTGAAGGAGCATTCTAAAAACTTATGCTTTACCTGCACTGACAGTTTGAAGGACAAATGGAGCAAGAGCATTCAAGTTGAGGGACAGAGGAGAGTGTGCGTACCTCTCGGCCATCCTGCCAGCCCAATGCAAATTAACAAAGTTGAGGGACATATTAAAGCGAGAAATAATGAAAAAAATGTTGGACTTTTTTCTCTCTCTCTTCAAGAACGAGGTGCAGGGAAGAGTGAGGACTGTTGTATCCTATTCTTAGTACTTTTTAATGTCACTTGTGTAGTTTAAATCAATGAAATATCAGATAACTCCTACTTGTGCTTGATTTGTGTGACCTTTGACCCCTCCCTCATTTTGTCAATATTTACGTGTTCTTCAGGATGGATGGTGAAGCATCAGAATCTACGGTGCCAATATCCACTGCTCTTATCAAACAGATTTCTGACAGGGTGGACACGAGTCCAACCAACCTGAACTACCTACTCACACCACCCAGAAAACAGGCCGAGCAGTGCTGTTGGCCATATGTTGATGACCCTGACTCGTGAGTGACGTTTTCCCTTTGTGTTCCACAGCCAGCACACTGTGAAGTACAAGCTCTCATCATCTTTAAATAGTTTTGAAAATACATACTGAGCTCGTGAGCAAGCAAAATGACAGGGGAGGTCAAATGGATACAGGCAGACATTGGACACGCACATGGATGGCTAAAGAGGAATGGATGAAGATAGTGAAGAAGATTGTCAGAAGGAATACTAGACCGCACAATATGGTGGTGAGATGTAGACTTGAAGCATTTCAGGGAAGAACATGATTGGACAAATACACGCAATTCTACTGGTGGAAGAAAAAGGAACAAAGAAGTGCAGGTGAGTAAAGAACCTGGGTCTTTGGAGCCTTCACAATAATCTGTATGCTGGACGAATACGTTCAGCTGGGAGGTCCGAGAGTGTTTTGCAATACCACAAGCGATGCAATCCAAAGAATGAGGCCACTGAGCACTGACCTGTCCACAGTGAAAGAGCAAAAGGCCCTGTATCCAATTGTTTCATTGAACTCTATGACATCAATAAATGAGAGTGAGAATGTGGAAGCACCAACCCATAAAGCAGAGCAATTCTCCAGTATGCTCCAATGTGCTACATACAAATCCTTTGTCGTCTGTTGGCGCGAGTTCCAAGGAAAGACGTGGCCCAAAGGAGAATGCTTAGTCTTCAGCTGCCTTTTAAAGACGATTTGGAAATGAGATGTAACCAAGATAGGTTATGGCTGATTTGGGGTCATCTTCATCAAGAGTTTAAATAGTCAATACATCTGAGAGTGGTCAACTTCTTGAGAGTGCGGGACTGAACTTCTTCCAAAAATTGATTGTAGAAGTGGATTACCATATTTTCCTGCAAATAACCCATGGGCTATACGTTAAATTGGTTCCAAAAATTCCAACTGCAGGGTATACTCGTGTGCGGGTTGTACGGCATTTCACCATATGGCACATGACATAAACACAGGGGGCCCAAATTGAATTATAAAGGAAATACAAAAAGAGGCAGTTTTTTGGTTTTTTTGCAAGTTCAATTGTAAAATCTTTAATTGCAATTCTTTCACATATTTTACTGACACAGATAT
>NC_140969.1:50007029-50054529 GCF_056783735.1 Eptatretus burgeri
GCTTGTGCGAGAGGGGAATTCATCGATGCAGCACGACGGTCTTATTGCATTGCATGAAGAGGGAGTGTGCACTGTCGATGTGCAGCTGGGCAGTGCACCTGGAATGAAAAAGGTGTGATTTCTTTTCTTTGAATCCAGAGTTGAGGCTTATGGAAGAGCTAGGATTTGCTTGTCAATCGAAAGTAGCTTTGTAAGCGTTTGGCCTGGCGGTACTCATGCTCGCCTCTAAACTGTCTGTCTAGCCTGTGTTTGAAACCTGACACAGGTATAAACTGCCATACCGGTGTTTCACAGATGGACGTTAAACTATCTGGGTGCCCCATCTGCCAGCATTAGTTGGTGGACTTTAAAGATTCCACAGTATCCTTTTGCGAAGAGTCGGCGAACTATCACCGGCACCCTGAAGAAATTACAAATTCCTATACACTCAATCTAGTGTCCTGCGTCAGAGTGCTGACCCGTCCAGGATTGTAACCCCAGCCAAGAAACTGCTTCGGTAGAACCGACGTTCTGTATAGAGAATGGTTCACGATGATTATTGCAAGCACTCTTGGTATAATGTCCGTGTCTTGCACGAGCTCGTGCAGTGGTCACATTACTCAGAGATTGTTTTAATTTTCGCCTTCATGGTTTTGATTAATGTTCCCACATGCTTGTTCACTGATCTTCAGAATAATATCATTATTTTGGTCTGAGGCTGAGATCCAGCATTTATGCACACTATGTTGAGACCGTTCCAAGGCAGCATAAAGCATGTTGGCACAGCCACTTTGAGCATTATTCTTGTGTCTGATTTCAAAGTGCAACCGGAACTCATGCAATTTTATGATTCTACTGAGATATAATATTTTCTATGATGCCAAAGGAAGATTTGTTTGTTGTCCTCTTCTTCAGCTGTGCCAGCTGACACTGAGATTTGTGGCACGGCGAGGCATGCTTCTTCTGTGCGTGAGTGATCGTACAGTGCTACTCAGTGACTCTGCTCTTCGTTTGCGATGCTGGCCCTTTGTGACCAATGGAGAGCTGAATGTCCTGCCAGAGGTACATCAGATGGCTGGAACTTAAACCAGACCCCTGATTGTATTTTTTGACTTATTTCTGGGTAACCCACTGGTAACTTATGAAGGCAATGTGGAAGCTTCCCAAAAGGATGGTAACCTGAAGAGTCAAATCTCCAAGCCCAGTACGCATCATTGATATTATCCAAGCTTAGTATTCTCAACGAGGAGAACAACCATGACAGGTGCACAAAACTTAACACAAGTTGGATTACAAGAAATAGAAGGTTATGAATTATTTGCAATTAATAATACAGTCCAAGAAATGAGACTTTCCCTGGGAGGGATTAATGGTGAGGGGAGCAATTTGTCAACAAATTTGTCAAAACATTGCATATCGGAATGAGAGAATCATAATTTTAGCATGCTCCCCCCCCCTCCTCAACAGAAGTGTAAGGCAATCTTTAGCAACCCCCCCCCCAAGGCCAAGCGATTTTTAGCATTCTCCCCCTCCTCCTAACCAATATGAGGGTAAGGTCATTTTTAGCATCCAGGCATGCGCGCAAATGCGTGCGCGCACACACACGCACACAGGCACATGCGCGCACGCACACGCATACACATGCGCACACACACACACACACACACATGGTTGTGCATCCTTTGAGACCAGGGAGGGCTCCGTTTCACCTTCTGAAATCCACATATGGAGATAACCAACAACATAAACACACCCCCACACACACACACACACACGTGAAAACTTTGAGACCTGGGAGGGTTCCGTTCCCCCTTCTGAAACCCACATATGGAGCTTGCTCGTTTGCACCCGTGCTTGCTCGTTTGTTTCATTTTCATTTAAAACCCCAAACTTTTCCTCTTTCCTGGAAACATGCCTTAGTGCAACCTATTTTAAAGAAGGGTGATTGTTCAAACCCTTCTCACTACCGTCCTATTGCTCTGACTTCTACTGTTTCCAAAGTCTTTGAATGTCTTCACAATTCCCTTTTTCTCAAGCATCTTGAATCTCACAATCTTTTATCTGATCACCAATACGGCTTTCGCAAGGCAAGATCTACAGGTGATATCCTTTATTATATTACGAATGTCTGGGCCTCTTCTTTGAGAGACTTTGGAGAATCCTTTGTTGAAAGCCTTGATATCTCAAAAGCCTTTGACAGAGTTTGGCATCAGGGTCTGATATCCAAGCCTCCCTCTTTCGGCTTTCCTCCTTCACTCTGCTCTCTCATATCAAGCTTTCTCTCCGACCGTTCTATCTCGGTAATTGTTGATGGTTCAACATCCCCCCCCCCCTTCCCTATCAACAGCGGTGTACCTCGTTCTGTCCCTAACACTCTTCCTTCTTTTTATCAATGACCTTCTTTCTTCCACAAATAACCAAATGCACTCGTTTGCTGATGGCTCAACATTACATTCCTCCATGCCTTTCCCATCTGCACCATCTTCCCTCATTCGATCTACATCTCGTTTCATCACAGCCACCTCTTTAAATTCGGATTTTGCCAAGATCTCCCAATGGGGCAAATGTAATCTAGTTAAGTTTAATGTTTCAAAAACTCAATTTCTTCTCATATCTCTCTCTAAAATGCCTCTCAACTCTCCAATCTCTTTTGAAAGCTCTACAATTACACCATGTGATACAATAAACCTACTAGGTATTACTCCAACATCAAATTTATCCTGGAATCCACACATTACTCAAATAGCTAATACTGCCTTAAAGAAATTATGAGTCCTGTTCAGATGTTGAAGATTTTTCTCCTCTGAACAGTTGCTCCAACTATATAAAGGATTGATTTATCCTTGTATAGCGTACTACTCTCACATCTGGGGAGGTTCCAGCTCCTCATACTTACTGGACAGGATTGAATCCAAAGTTATTTGATTTCTCAACTCTACCAATGTGAACTCAAGACTCGACCCACTCAAATTACACCGCATAGTAGGCTCTCTTTTTCTTTTCTATCGATATTACTTCAGTTTCTGCTCGCAAGAACTTGCTGATTATGTACCCCCTCCTTTAGCGAGACCAATAAATACTCGACAAGCCGCTACATCACATGATTATTGTGTGGCCATTGACAACTCAAGGGTAGGCCATGACGATGTTCGTCTCTTCCCCTCCACTGCTAAACTCTGGAACTCTTTACCTTCTTATGTCTTCCCAAACACTTATAACCTTCCCCTTTTCAAAAAGTAGATCTTTTACTTCCTCAAAAACTCCGACTATTCTCTCTTTCATTACATTTCTATGAATGCAGTTCTTTATTTAAGGCTTGGCCTCAATGAGGACTATTTAGTCCATGACTGGAGCCTTCAACATAAAACTAGAACGGGCACTCAGAGCGCATACCTTTGCCGCCACTACTTTTTTTGTTCTTGGTATGAGTGTGGGGAACTGGTTTCATATGAATGGTCTTATGACACAAACCACATATCTATAATGTCATGACCCCCCCGACTTTCGGGGGCTACAGACTAAACAACAATCTACTCACGTCGTTTTGGCGAGTCTTCACTCGCAAGCTCGGTGAATACAACGTTTCAACAAGAGAAGGTAATCTCGTTTGATGCTGGTTTCATGCAAATCGAATAAGAATTGACTGAGTTATGCCGAAAACCGCATATTTTTCAAGGGCGTGACCCCCCCCGACATTTTACCCCAACCGGTGACATGTGTTATGACGTCATTGTGTCACAAGATTGGGCATTAAATTCTGAACATTTTGGTGCTGGGTTCATGTAAAGCGGACAAGAATTGACCGCGTTATGACAAAAACCGCATATTTTTCAAGGTCGTGACCCCCCCTGACCTTTGACCCCTAACGAGTAACAAGAGTATGGGCGTCATTGTGTCATATTGCATATCACAAGATGAGGCGTTGAATTCTGAACATTTTGGTGTTAGTTGCATGCAAATTGAATAAAAATTGACCGTGTTATCGTAAAAAGACGATTTTGACCTTTTCGTGACCTTGACCTTTGACCCGAATGATCCCAAAATCTAATCGAATGCTTCCTGGCTAATAACCAATCATCCCACCAAATTTCATGCAATTCGGTTTAATACTTTTTGAGTTATACGAATCACAAGATTACAAATAAATAAATAAATAAATAAATAAATACACGCCGACCAAAACATAACCTTTCGCAGAATGCGAAGGTAATAAAATAAAAAAACATGAAGCAAGAACATGCGACACTGCTTATGTGCATACATAATTAATATAATCATGGTTATTTACCTGGGATAATTCCAATTGCACTGGGCCGTGGACTGACCCCCGATGCTGAAGACCAAATGCCTGTGGCCTATGGTGCTTTAAAAATGGTGGTGCATGATTTTGATTGTGGGTGGAATCGGGTGAGCTGTCCCACCTATGAGGCAAAGTCGCAACATCACTTCCGTGAATGTGAGGCACTTCCTCCGTGACCAAAAATAAATACACAGGGTATATAACTATATATATATATATATATATATATATATATATATATATATATATATATATATATATATATATATATATATATACATTTTAATTACACATTTTTAATGAAGAAGAAAGTGCTTCCAACCAAGTAAAAAACACGAGATCGACTGCTAATTTGAGCAAAAAAGTGGGAGCAGACCTGGTCTCAGGCAAAGTTTCAATTATGTCTTGCGTCTGATGAAGCCAGCAATACATATACATATATGTATATATATATATATATATATATATGTATGTAATAATACGTGTATGTATATGTATATATATATATATATATATATATATATATATATATATATATATATATATATATATATATATATATATATATATATATATATATATATATATATATATATATATATATATATATATATATATATATATATATGTATATATATATATATATATATATGTATATATATATATATATATATGTATATATGTATATATATATATGTATATATATATATATATGTATATATATATATATATATATATGTATATATATATATATGTATATATATATATATATATATATATATATATATATATATATATATATATATATATATATATATATATATATATATATATATATATATATATATATATATATATATATATATATATATATATATATATATATATATATATATATATATATATATATATATATATATATATATATATATATATATATATATATATATATATATATATATATATATATATATATATATATATATATATATATATATATATATATATATATATATATATATATATATATATATATATATATATATATATATATATATATATATATATATATATATATATATATATATATATATATATATATATATATATATATATATATATATATATATATATATATATATATATATATATATATATATATATATATATATATATACATATATATATATATATATATATATATACAGTGGGGAGAACAAGTATTTGATACACTGCCGATTTTGCAGGTTTTCCCACTTACAAAGCACGTAGAGGTCTGTAATTTTTATCATAGGTACACTTCAACTGTGAAAGACGGAATCCAAAACAAAAATCCTGAAAATCACATGATATGATTTTAAAATAATTAATTTGCATTTTATTGCCTGAAATAAGTATTTGTATTGATCACCTACCAACCAGGAAGAATTCCGGCTCTCACAGACCTGTTAGTTTTGCCTGAAAAAAAACCCTCCCATTCTCCACTCATTACCTGTATTAACTGCACCTGTTTGAATTACCTGTATTAACTGCACCTGTTTGAACTTGTTATCTCCAGAAAAGACAGCTGTCCACATTCAATCAATCAGACTCCAACCTCTCCAGAATGGGCAAGACCAGAGAGCTGTCGAAGGACATCAGGGACAAAATTGTAGACTTGCACAAGGCTGGGATGGGCAACAGGACAATAGGCAAGCAGCTTGGTGAGAAGGCAACAACTGTTGGCGCAATTATTAGAAAATGAAAGAAGTTCAAGATAACAGTCAATCTCCCTTGGTCTAGGGCTCCATGCAAGATGTCACCTCGTGGAGCCTCAATGATCATGAGAAAGGTGAGGGATCAGCGCAGAACTACACGGCAGGACCAGGTCAATGACCTGAAGAGAACTGGGACCACAGAATCAAAATAAACCATCAGTAGCACACTACGCCATCATGGATTAAAATCCTGCAGCGCACGCAAGGTCCCTCTGCTCAAGCCAGCGCATGTCCAGGCCTGTCTGAAGTTTGCCAATGACCATCTGGATGATCCAGAGGAGGAATGGGAGAAGGTCATGTGGTCTGATGAGACCAAAATAGAGCTTTTTGGTTTGAACTCCACTCGCCGTGTTTGGAGGAAGAAGAAGGATGAGTACAACCCCAAGAACACCATCCCAACCGTGAAGCATGGAGGTGGAAACATCATTATTTGCGGATGCTTTTCTGCAAAGGGGACAGGATGACTGCACCGTATTGAGGGGAGGATGGATGGGGCCATGTATCACGAGATCATGGCCAACAACCTCCTTCCCTCAACAAGAGCATTGAAGACGGGACATGGCTGGGTCTTCCAGCATGACAACGACCCGAAAAACACAGCCAGGGCAACTAAGGAGTGGCTCCGTAAGAAGCATCTCAAGGTCCTGGAGTGGCCTCGCCAGTCTCCAGACCTGAACCCAATAGAAAATCTTTGGAGAGAGCTGAAAGTCTGTGTTGCCCAGCGACAGCCCCGAAACCTGAAGGATCTGGAGAAGATCTGTATGGAGGAGTGGGCCAAAATCCCTGCTGCAGTCTGTGCAAACCTGGTTAAGAACTACAGGAAACGTCTGATCTCTGTAATTGCAAACAAAGGTTTCTGTACCAAATATTAAATTCAGTTTTTCTGATGTATCAAATACTTATTTCATGCAATAAAATGCAAATTAATTTTTTTTAAATCATACAATGTGATTTTCAAGATTTTTATTTTAGATTCCGTCTTTCACAGTTGAAGTGTACCTATGATAAAAATTACAGACCTCTACGTGCTTTGTAAGTGGGAAAACCTGCAAAATCGGCAGTGTATCAAATACTTATTCTCCCCACTGTATATATATATATATATATATAGCCTGGTGTTGGTGCAGTGGTTAGGGCAGCGGCTTGGGATCCAGAAGGTCCTGAGTTCAAGCCCTGTTGGGCCACTGAATTAATACACCAGGGGGTTGACTCAGCCTGTCATCCTTCCGAGGTCGGCGAAATGAGTACCAGTATACTGGGCTGGTGTATACCCCGGTTAAATAGGTGTACCATATCCCTGTGTCGCAAGAGGTGACCAGGGTTGCGTCAGGAAGGGCATCCGGCGTAAAACATGTGCCAAATCACTCTGCGGATCATACGGATGATCCGCTGTGGCGACCCCTAACGGGAACAGCCGACAGAAGAAGATATATATATATATATATATATATATATATATATATATATATATATATATATATATATATGTATGTATATATGTGTATATGTATATATGTATATATGTGTATATGTATATATGTATATATGTGTATATGTATATATATATATATATAAATGTATATATATATATAAATATATATATATATATACACATATATATATATATACACATATATATGCAAGCATCCATAAAATGTGCTGTTACCCTCTCAATGGATGGCAGGACGGCCTAGAGGTACACACACTTCTCTATCACTGCATATGCACGAAAAATTAAAAAATGTTTTTGTTTTTGTTTTAATCAAAAAGAGAAACGATAAACAAATGCAAAATGAGGGACTGGTAGGATACATATGAGATAACTGGACTATCAATACATAAAATAGTAACTTTATCTGCTTATTCCAAGCCAGTCTTCTGTTAACTTCCAAGAACATGTCAATGGCAGAATCGACTTCCTGCTCTCCTTTTCAGAAACTGCGTCACTTACAATTATGTGCGCAGTCTTACAACTATCCACTATTTCAAATATCTTACTGAGTAACAGTCATTTTCATTATTGTAAACATTCTGAACACATGATTGAAGCAATTTATTTGCGAGCCAATATCTAGCCATTGTTTTAAGCACCAGGATATATATCCACCTGAATACCGAGCTGACTGCTGGAGCCTTGTATTTTAAATGTCTATTAATTATCTCTAATTGTTTTGTTTCAATTTGTTGCTTCTGCAGCATGTGCCCAGCACCGACAGCTTGGTGCTTGATGTACCTGCCGTGATGCCAAATGCAGGTCCCATGTCCTGCCCAATTTCCTGCTGGGATATTCCAGATGGAGACAGCTGTGAGACCCAACAGCATCACCATCCTGTTTTTTGGTTGCGTTTGTCCTTCTCATCACATACCGGTGCCGAGCCACCAGTATGGAGCAGGCCTGTGCTTGTTTCCCCTGACCTCATTCGCCAAAGTTTGGCCGTACCAGCTCACGACATCTCAGACAGCCCTTTCTGTACCAGGTACCAAAGCTTGTGGAATACAGTGAGTTTAAGATCGATGTTATGATGAGCCATCTATTTTCTTTCATGCAGGTGTTGATGCTCATGGAAGAGCAGAACAACAAAAGGTAAAGGATCAATAAAGAGAAAGTGGGGTGAAGGGAGAAACAGGAGAAGATTGCATGGATGCACAGGGAAAGGGAGATAAGGTCTCAGGTGGGTATAGAAAGGCTTTTAGTGGTGGTTAGAAAAGCTTAGTGGTGGCAATGAGAGACCACAAGTTGAAGGTGAGCAGCAAATAATTCTATAATTATTTTGGTCACAAATTAGGTGGAATCTTTCAACCCTCACCCCCTCCCCCACCACACTGCCCCCCCTCCCCACACACTCCTATCTCCTCCCATCCTCCTTTACCAGCCTAGTCAGTACACACCCCAACTCTCTTGTCTCTCTTGTATCATTCACTTTTCCCAAAGCATCACCCCATTTGCACTCCAGCCACCGTAAAACTCTTAACTCCGCAAAACACAAAAACGCAAAGAAAACTGAAAACCCACTCCGCGGGAGTACCTCCTGTGCAGCTATCCTTCGTAGGGCAGCTCACTGAATGATGGGATTGGGGCAAAGCCTTCTGGATCCCCACTCTTTGAGGATAGGAGGAAAACCACGGGGTTACCTTCTTGGGTCAGATTGCGGTTGTGTGTGTGAGGGTGGTGCTGAGGTGTCAACCACCAGATGGCGGTCTCCTTGGGTTAACCTGAATGTCCTATCCCTAAGAGAGGATGATCACCTGTCTCTGTTATCATCTGAGCTGAAGCGTTTGAACATTGGTATTGCAGCACTCTCTGAGGTTCAGACAGCGGATCGTGGCGATATCATGGCGGGTGGTTGCACCTCCTATTGATGTGGTTTATCTGATGGTTACCATGCCTAACGAGTTGCTGTAGCTTTGTCCAATAAGCTGAATCCGATGATAATTGAGGTAATACCGGTCAATGAGCATATTGTGAAACTAAGGATTTGTCACTCCTTGGGTGACATTTCCCTCGTCTGTATATGTTCCGACTGAGGCGAGTGATCTCACCGTGAAGGACACATTCTATGCCACGCTGGAGTCTGCGCTTGATCAGTGCCCCAGGCGAGATCCTTTTCGAGTCTTGGGGGATTTCAATGCATCAACTGGAACTGATTGGGATGGTTATGAGACATGTTATGGTCCCCACGGGTCTGGAACTGTGAACCAGAATAGCACCAAGTTCCTTGACTTTGCAAGAAGCCATGTACTTAGGGTGGCTGGTCCATGGTTTCAGTGTTCACAGGCTCATCGCTGGACTTGGTATTCCAACGCTGGTGGTGTGGCAAAGGAGATTGGCAATGTGCTCTTTGATGGTCACTGGAGGATGATCCAGAACTGCAGGGTCTACCGGAGTGCTCAGTTCCTCAATACTGATGACAGGCTTGTGGTAGCAACTCTGAGGTTGCAGCTTAAGTCTGGGAGAATGGTACCATTCCAGCCTATGTTGGATGTTGGCAAGGTCAAGGATGAAAGGGTAGCTGAGGAGTTTGCGAACAGGCTGAGTGGGGATTTGGGGAGTCTGAGTGCTTTGGGGGAATCTGAAGAGTTGTGGAGTGCCTTCAAGACCACCATTCTTGATGTTGCCAGTGGATGTCTTGGAACTCACTGAATGGTGAAGAAGAACTTTCTCTCAAGGGACACTGGATACCATTGACCAAAGTCGCAGGGCCAGGCTTAATGGCAGAGCCGAACTGTTCAAGTAGTTGAGGAGTAAAACTGTACAAGCACTGAGGTTGGACAAGGAGGCCTTTGTGCGAGGAATCTGTGAGCGGGTAGAGCATCATCTGTGGACAGGTGATTCTCATCCCGCTTACAGGGGAATTCGCGCATTACGTTCATCCAAGCCCATCCCTCGGAGCACTACAGTTCGAGCAGAGAGTGGTAGGCTCTTGACAGAGGAGTCTGAAGTGAAGGCCTGCTGGAATGGTTACTTTGAGCAGCTGTACCATGCTGATCCACCAGCTGTTGAATTGGTTGTCGGGTGTTACTGTCCCTATTACTGACCCTCCAATCAACTATGATCCACCTTTGTTTGTGGAACCACAGGCTGCAGTGAACTGGTTGAAATGGGGAAAAGCTCCTGGGATCTGTGGCTACCATGCTGAACTTCTTAAGGCTGGTGGAAATGCTGGACTCATGTCATTGCATGGAGTTCTGTGCTCTGCCTGGAACAGAGGCATCATCCAAACTGAGTGGAAGAGGGGCTTTGTTGTCCCTCTCTGGAAAGGGAATGGTCATTGCCAAGACTGCAACAACTACCGAGGGGTGACACTGCTCTCAGTGCCAGGCAAGGTCTTTGCTTGGATAATTCTTGATAGGGTTTGCCACCATCTGCTTAAGCACCAGTGCCGAGAGCAGCCAGGCTTTACACCAGAGGTCAACGATTGACCCTTTCCTTGTCCTTCGGGTCCTCCCCAAACACAGATGAGAGTTTTGGCAGGGGCTGCTTGCAGCCTCTGTTGATCTCTGCCAAGCATTTGATTCAGTGAATTGGGATGCCCTCTGGAGGATTCTTAGTCTTTTTGGGGTGCCAGCAAAACTGATCAATCTGATGCTTGAACTATACTCTGGTACTGAGAGTGCTGTGAGAGAGATGTGGTGGGAGAATCTCTAACTTATTGCCAGTTGTTACTGGAGTTTGTCAGGGGTGTGTACTGGCCCCCACACTTTTCAGCACTTGTATTGACGATTCTGGGGAGGGTGTTGGAGAGATCAGGCTGCAGTGCATCATTTGAGAATGTCAAGATCTCTGACCTTGATTTCACAGATGATGCAGTCATCTTTGCGGAGACTCTGGATATCCTATTGGGGGCCCTTGAGGTGCTCAATGAGGAGTCGGAGCCACTAGGATTATGTTTTTCATGGGTCATAACTAAGATCCAGGCTTTCATTGACATCTTGGATGCTGCTGTCTTTTGTGTTCATGTTTGTGGTGAGGATGTTGAGGTCACAGAAAGATTCACTTACCTTGGCAGTGATATTCATGTCTCTGCTGGCTGTTTAATTGAGGTCAATAGATGTCTGGGTCAGGCCTGGGGAGTCGTGGATTAATTGGATCATGGGGTGTGGCACTGTCGGTACCTGTGCAGGAGAACCAAAGTCTGAGTCTTCAGGTCCTTGGTGCCTCCAATCTTGTGCTACGAATATGAGACTTGGACTCTGACCAGGCATTTGAGACAGAGACTTAATTCCTTTGGTTTCAGGTCACTTCAGAGAATCCTTGGCTCTCACTGGTCAGATTTTGTGTCCAACGAGCGGTTGCTGAGAGAGACTCAAATGAGATTTGTTACCTGTGTAGCTCGTGAGCGTCAGCTGTGGCTGTGTGGACATGTGGCTCATTTTCCTCATGCTGATCCTGCTCACCAGATTCTCTCAGTGAGGGAGCCTGGTGAGTGGGGGAGGCCAATGGGCTGATCACGTGCCACGTCGTTGCAGCAGATTGCTCAGCATCTCAAGGAGATGGAGATGGGCCAGGCATCTGCTTTGGGGATGGCCAGACTGAGGCCCCTGGAGTACTGACGGAAAGTGGATGCAGTGACGCACTCTTCCCATACCTGATCTGATCACCCCTCCTCACACCCACTGTGCATACATTATGAATGAATAATTCCTTATGATAATGGATTAGATGAAGTACTCGATATATGCTCACTCAAAATTCAATGTTGCACCATTTCCCTAATCAGATTTAGATGGCCATTGATCCAAGTTGGACCACTCCTTGCATATGTTGTTTGGGGTGTCACACACATGATTGGCGTTGGCAGCAAATGTCATGTGACAACTACTGTTGAGTGTCACATGACCTTTTTTGCTCATGTGACATGACGAGCAACATCCCCAACCCCCCATCCCCCCCCCCCCCCCGTGCAAGCAACAATGACGTCGTATTTCGAGTAAGTTTATATCCAGTACTTTATCTAATCTTATCGTTTTGTCTTACTGGATGAATCATAACCTTCATCAAAAGTTCCTTGCATTGGTCGACTTTCTTTGGGGGTGGTGGGGTTGAGGCAGGGACAATAGAGGTCGTATAATAACCAAGTGATACCTCTTTGAGGATTGAGGAATCTCAGAGAACTTTTCACTTTCATTAATATGGTTTCAGTTTTTGATAAAAAATGGACTTTATCCAACAGCAAAGCCTTGGCTTTCCTTGTATTTGTATCACCATTTTTATTAAGACTTACCTGGGTCTATACTTCTTTTTTTCATTTCGCTAGACCTCTTCTGCTAATCTGGAATGAAAACCTGGGAGTTAATTACCTGAATTTGACCCTGGATCCCTGCCCACGGATGCTGATCTACAACCACTGCTCTGTCCCTATCCAGATGAAGGAAGTTATATCAGGTGTGTCCAGCATTTTTACTGTGTTTTGGTCATTCACACACTCACGAAACTTCCACTTCTCTTCAATGGGAATTTTTATAACACATTGAAAACGCTGCTACTTTAATGGGACTGCAACAATAAGCACAGAAATTATCATGTCAATATTCCTCAATAAAAGTCATCATTTGGTACATGTCTTACCACCCCAGAAACATCCGCTCCCTACGGGAGCGGCAAGGAAGGGCATCTTTAAGTTGGAAGTAGCCATCATAACTTAGTTTAACACACCTCTGCACACCCCGAATACAACCACTGTGTTTCAACACATATTTCAACACATTCCCCCCCCCACATTTCTGATGATTGTGGTTTTCATTATACAGTATTGTAACACAGAGAATTGGCATATTTTAGAATTATCTATACAATGTCTGAGAGTTTGATTTATTTTTTGTGATAATTTCAAGTTTCAATTTATTCTGTCCATCGAGTGCATTAGCTGGTATGATGATAATTCCCCACTTTCACATGAAGGTAAAAACCTAAGTTGCAGGTGGTCATCCTAACTTAGGAGAATGTTTCCATGCACACCCAGAGTACAACCAACACGTTACAACTTCTTCCTTCCAGCGGTTTAGGAGTGCATCAAATACAGAGCTCGGATATAAGTTGGACGAGTAATTTTCAATTCCATCATGTTTTCATACAGAAATACGATTAGAATACTGTAAACCACTGGGACTTGTAATACATGCTCCTATCAGTAGTGGCACTACACCATACACATTTTCATCGAGCATTTACATTGTCCTTACCCTTCCGAACCCCCGTGACAATGATTTTTGGTTTTTAACTCTGAAAACCTTCCAGGGTACTCCTCAAGTACAACCACAAAATTTCAACTCATTCTGTCCAGCAGTTTAGGAGTGAGTACAAGTCAAACATACACTCGCAAGCGGGAATATAAATAGTAAGATTCGCAGTTTTCATACAGGTGTTGAAGAAAATTCACTCACAGGTTCTTTTAACAATCTATTCTAACAAAATTGAATCATTATTTATATGGACCAATTTTCGAGATCTCTCTAATTATGTGCTTTAGTTCGGTCACATATACACTCAAACAACATGATGCAATGAGACAATTTGAGCAAAACTGCTTCTGGAGGATGAACTCAGCAAAATTCAAAGCAGAAATATCTTTCTCAAGATTCAATGATGAAATACACAGCTCTTCCTGAGTAGATAACGATCACTTCACACTTTTCCCAAGCCAGTAACAGAAAGGGTTGTGAATAATTTCCTTTACATGTTCTCACATTCCTACCAGCTGTTTCAATGAGCAATTAAACTTACACTGATTTTAATTCAAACAAAGTAAAACATTTCAATGTCAAATCATGTCAAATAATGCAGCTGAAGCATTAGAAAAACAAGGGTTTGTATTCTCTTGCGAAAGTGAAGTTTCAGACGGAGTCGGTTTGAGAAAGCAAGCAGCAAAGATAAAGTTCATGTCGTAAGCTTTGCATGTGCACACAAGACATGCTTCAAGCCTCTGGCTTCATGATTTGTACAAAGCATTCCTTTCAATGCAGATGTAACAAATTATTACAAAGCAAGAATATACATACGTATATATACATATATATATATATATATATATATATATATATATATATATATATATATATATATATATATATATATATATATATATATATATACAGTCATGCGCCACTTAACGATGGGGTTACATTCTGAGAAACGCGTCGTAAACCGACGTCGTCGTTGTGTGAACATCTTTTTTTTTTTTTTCGTTTTCGAACATCGTACTCGCACAAAACTGCACACCTGGGCTATATGGTATAGCCTATTGATCCTCGGATACAAACCTGTACAGCATGTTACTGTACTGAATACTGTCGGCAATTGTAACACGCATCCAAGAGAGACTGAAGACACGTTAGTTTTTCCTTTGTACTGTTCATGACGGCCATCGGTGTTGTTCGCAGCAGCTTACAATCTCCTCTCGCATCGATTATAGAAAGATGAATAAATAGCGTTTGGATTTTATAAATACGTAATCATTGCATCGATGTTATAATTTATAAATGAAGAAACGAGCACCTGTCAACTGTGATATATATTTTCGGAACAGTGCGATTGTTTTAACAACATATAAAGCTTCACCAAAAATGAATTTGTGTTTTAATTTCGACTAAGAACAACGATTTATTCGCGGAATTCTTCAATTCAAAGGTAATTTACTTGTTAGAAGGTAAACGTGCAAACACTGGTTCAGTTTGAAAGCCGATTTCCTTGAATCCCGATTTAGCATGACCCTGCTTTTTTCGCGATGACATTTTATGGACCTCAACGATCGCATTGTAACAGGGCCACACTGTCGTTTATTATCATTATGAAGTATTATGTACGGTATTTTTTGTATGTGCTATTTTTTACATAATTTTGTATATACAACATAATTGTATGTCCTATATTTAAATGACTGGCAGCGCGACGTCAGCTGCATTACTCGGCGATAGGAATTTTTCAGCTACATTTTTTTTCATTTTTTTTTTTTCAGAGCTGGCAGATCCATCGTATATGCGATCCGTCGTTGCCCGGAACGTCGTTAAGCGGCGCATGACTGTATATATATATATATATATATATATATATATATATATATATATATATATATATATATATATATATATATATATATATATGTATATATATGTATATATATGTATATATATGTATATATATGTATATATATGTATATATATGTATATATATGTATATATATGTATATATGTATATATATATATGTATATATATGTATATATATATATATGTATGTATATGTATATATGTATATATATATGTATGTATATGTATATGTATATATATGTATATGTATATGTATATATATATGTATATGTATATATATGTATATATATATATATATATATATGTATATATATATATATATATATATATATATATATATATATATATATATATATATATATATATATATATATATATATACACGAGATGTGTTCAAAAAGTATCCAACCTTAATTTTTCGTGCGTAAACAAATGAAGCGAGGGAGACGTGGTTTGGTGCTCGTATGTTGGCGATCCTAATCCATATGTGTGAGGAAGTGTAAGTGAGCACCGTCGGATTTTCGTTTTTGACAAAATGACAGAAAAACTTGAACAACGCTACTGCATCAAATTTTGTGTAAAGCTTGGCGATTCCCAAGTGGAAACGATCCGCAAGATTCAACAGGCCTTCGGGAACGAAGCAATGGGCACCACACAGATAAAAGAGTGGTACAACCGCTTCAAAGATGGTCGCACATCAGTGGAAAGTGAAGCACGTTCTGGTAGGCCCTCAACATCCTGAAATGAGATCGTCATTGACCAAGTGAGGACCCTGCTGATGCAGGATCGTCGAATCACGATCAGAGAACTTGCAGACGAGGCGGGCGTCAGCATTGGTTCCATTCATTCTATTGTGACTGAGGATTTGGGCTTGAGGAGAATCTCAGCGAAGTTCGTGCCAAAGCTGCCAACGATCGAGCAGAAGCAATTCCGTTTGGAGATCGCACAGGACATGCTGGAGACTGTGAACAGCGATCCCAACTTCAACACAGTGATCACTGGCGATGAGACCACAGTGATCCGTCATTTTATCAAAAACTAAAATCCGACGGCACTCACTTACACTTCCTCACTCATCGGTGGTCTGTCGGCGACTGACAGCTTCTGCAGGTGGGAAAATATTCACACATACGGATTAGGATCGCCTAAATACGTGCACCAAACCACGCCTCCCTAGCTTCATTTGTTTACGCACGAAAAATTAAGGTTGGATACTTTTTGAACACACCTCGTGTGTGTGTGTGTATATGTGTGTGTGTGTGTGTGTGTGTGTGTGTGTGTGTGTGTGTGTGTGTGTGTGTGTGTGTGTGTGTGTGTGTGTGTATTGTTACGTTTGAGGGGGGTATGCATTCAAAGGGTAATTAGGATGTTTAATTAGGTATGCCATGCTGTTCGAGTGTACCAGGATCTCGATGTAATAAGTAGCAATTCAGTGGTGATAAGTTGTCTAGTAAATGTCCATTTCTTCAAGGGGGAAATGATAATTGTCACGTAATTAGATAGGGATACGGGATAGGGTAAGTGTGTCTGCGTAAACCCCTTTTAGTATTCCCTGGAGGCTTGCCGTGACGTCACAGGACAGTGCTGCGGATGGCTCCGCCCCGTGATCATGATTGGCGGAAGGCAACGGCGCAGGGCCAATAAAACGGCCCGATTGGAAGTGACGAGGACGGGAGGATAAAAAGGCTCTGTTCGGGGAAAAGGAAAAGAGGAAGAAGATCGGTACAGAAAAACCGTTCTGGGGGGAGGCTGTTGTGCTGGGAGCGTGCTGTGTTGTTGCGCTGATTCGATCCTGGATTTGATCGTGTCTCGAGGCCTTCCTGTGCCTCGTGCCTCACCTTGGTTGGCTCTGGGGTTCTGCTGGCTCTGAGTACGGGGTCGAACGGCGGGCGGACCTGCCTCCCTCTCCTGCTCGCAACTTGGCGCCAGAACTGGCTCCCTGGCGGCTGTGAGCGGATTTGGGCCAGGACCAGGAGGTCTGCAGCACCACGGTGTCTCCTGCCCCTGACGAGCGCAATGCCAGCTCGTCCGACACCAATCCGGGGACTGTTGCGTCCACACCACGGGCCAGCCTGACCACCAGGACCAGCTACGTTTTGTGTGTGTGTGTGTGTGTGTGTGTGTGTGTGTGTGTGTGTGTGTGTGTGTGTGTGTGTGTGTGTGTGTGTGTGTGTGTGTGTGTGTGTGTGTGTACCTGGCGCCTTAGAGGGTTTGAGATTTGTACATCCATTGGAATTGTTTGTGTTTTCCCCACACCCGAACCCACACCACCATCCCGTCGAATCGCCCCGAATCCCTCCTCTTGCCGAGTCTTATTATTTCTGGTTAGAGAAATAAACGTTATCAACTCAGTGAAAAGCGACTCGTGCCACCTTCCTCGTCCCGTTTGCGGTTGAGCGATTAAAACCGCAATATTTGGGTTATAAATAAATAAACCGCCTCCATCGTTTCGGCTCATTCTACGTTGGCGGGACTGTTCAAGTCCCATGGACATCACAATATGTATGTGTGTGTGTGTGTGTGTGTGTGTGTGTGTGTGTATATATATATATATATATATATATATATATATATATATATATATATATATATATATATATATATATATATATATATATATATATATATATATATATATATATATTGTTGCGGTCACGGGTACCGAGACACCAGCTTGTCACTCGTGATTAATCCCCGGTTGTCCTCGGTAGAGCCGGACCTGGGGCCACCGCTCACAATTAACGTTATTGTACGGTGGGTTGTTTTCAAACCACGAATTCCACCCAGTCAACCATGAGTTCCAGTGTCCGCCGTCTAATTATACCGTTTAACTAGAGGTCACGTGGTTACCTGAGCGGGGAGCACGCCCTCGGCAAAGCACCTATATTATCTGATTAGATTTTAATTAGGGCGGCCGAGCGTTTTCACCGCTGGTGCGTGTTGACTATTTTTGGTCAAATCTGTGGTAATTACCTCCCAGTCTATCTCGGTTCAAACAATGCTCGACCAATGGAAGGAAAGGACAAGCACGGACAGGTTGGAAATCGACAAATTTATAATTAATTATCAGTAAAATAAATAAATAAAAAGAACCTTTTAATTGCTGAGGTAAATAAAGAATGAATTTCAAAGCAAAATCAATCAAAATGCCAGGAAAGAGACAAAGAGCAGATTCTTATCGGGGGTTGACTTACGGCTAAACGCAGACATGGGTACCCAGCAGATCATTCAGGGGGAGGGGAAGGGGAGAATCGTCTCGCTCACCAGAAAGTCGTTCCGTGAAGCGAAAACATCCCGAAAGTGCGTGCGTGCGTGTCACGTCCGTCGCCAGCACCCAGCTTTGCCGTGCACCGTCTTGCGGGGCAGCCTTGAACGCCAGTCTAAGTCTGGAGGGCACCGAGATCGTCCGTCGCGGGTTTAGACCTTGCTGTTGTTGGTGATCGACCCGTGCCTCACTTATTGGCGGCACCGCTCACACCCACACCACACGCTCACTTGCCGAAGCACTGGAAGGGCAAATTGTCTCCTCGGCACTGGTCAGACACCCGCTTCTTGGTCACTTCTCTCGCCCTTTGCTTTTTCCTCTCCTTTCGCTTTTCCTCTCCTCACTTTTTCTCTTCAGAACGCTTTTTCCCCCTCCTTTTTCTCCTCAGACTTTTTCTCTTCACACTTTTTCTCTCGAGACTTTTTCTTTCTCTAGACTTTTTCTCTCAGACCGTCCCTCTTTCGCTTTTCCCTCACTTTTTTATATCTCAGAATGTCTCTCCTCACAGAACGTCCTCATGCTTTCTCTCGCTCGTTTTTATGTCCCCGGGCCATCTCCGCAGGGTGCCGTCCGCCCCAAGCTCTCCCCGCCCCACTGGGGCACGGTTACCATGATGACCCGTGCGCTCTCAAAAAAGGCGGGCGTTGGAGCTCGCGAAAAAATATTGCTGAGGAAAAATGAGGGCGGGCTTCAGAGCTCGTGAAAGAATGTTGCTGAGGACGTGTCTCATAAAGAAAAAAGCTTCCCATGAGAGAGGGGATCTATCCTTTACCCTTCTCAACGCATCACATTTAAGATCCCATTAGACATGGGGATGGGGCTAATCTGAACATGCATTTAAGGAAATAACTGTCTGAGGACCTGGATGTGTGGATGCATCCATCAGACTGGATTCTAAATTCCGTGTGTGTGTGTGTGTGTGTGTGTGTGTGTGTGTGTGTGTGTGTGTGTGTGTGTGTGTGTGTGTGTGTGTGTGTGTGTGTGTGTGTGTGTGTGTGTGTGTGTGTGTGTGTGTGTGTGTGTGTGTGTGTGTGTGTTTCTTGGAGCACATAAATATAATATAGAATGAATAGATGTTTTTCCCCAGAATTATTATGATTTCAACATGTTTCATAGGCATAGTCAATTTATTTAATCTCCAGCATTATGTGGGCTTCATTTATTTAAACTGGTACAATTCTTTAATGTTTTTCTTTCATGAAAGGTCCAAACAGATGTATCAAATATAAAATCACTTCTGCACAGGTCACTTAAACCCTGACCCCTCAACTTTATTAGCCGACTATCTATGTGCATTATTCATTCTCATCATTTTAAAAGGTTCCGTCTTTATTTTCTTCTTGCATTTATCACTAAAATTTTAACTCCAGAACATTGTTATGGCTATTTTAGGTGCAAAAAACATTGCATGTATTTGTACAAATGATAGCCCACTGTTTTAAGTGTTCAAATGAATTTCTTTATTGTGCAATTATGTTTGTTTTTTGTACACAGTTCCGACATATTCTCAATGAGTGTTGACCCTGTGAGTGTGTGAATATTATTTGTTGATCAAAATTTGGAGTTGCACTTTGAACACGGCATGCAGGAGTGTGGACTTTCCCCATCCTACGGCCTATCATTCCACCTGGTGGTGCTATACATCATGAATTGGCTCACCATCTTCTGACTTTCCCCGAGTGCCAAGCCCATGGGGGTCTGCCCACTGCCCGACTTCAGCAACCACACGGTGCTTGGAGTGATGAGTTTCATCTGGGTAGTCTTGGCACACAGGCAGGTTATGCAAAAATAATTGTACTCATTTTTCTGGTTTCCACATGTATGTTCCCGTTTTTATGAGATCCACACACAGGGATCCACACAAAAAACCTCATCCTTATTGGATCCACACACAAACATCTCGTATTTATGGGATCCCCAATCAAACGACCCGTCTTTAGGGGATCCATACACAACCGCTGTCTTTATACGAGATCCACACACGAATGCCTCACCTTAAAATTTTTATCGTGGAGAGATGTTTCAAAAGATAATTATTTGAATGCCACCAGGATGGGTGCTGTTGCAACCCAATTATGTGAATCAAAATACTTGTTTTTGTTCCTCCTTTGTCTGAGAGTCAAATGCTCGTTTTTGTATCTCTTTGTTCAGGTTGTGATGTTGCCAGAATATGGCTGCCTGTATGTGGAGATTTCCTTCTTTGGTGGAACTCTCACCTTTTCTGTCGCTCCCGAGTCCAAAGCTGGACTTCTCACGAGTTTGCACCGGTGAGACGAGACATGATATAGTTGTTAATCTGAATATTGTAATGTATACTCATGACTATCAGAAATGCTCATTGTGCAATTGTCTTCCATCTTTTACTCATTGCAGATCACCCGTGCCACAACCCAGTCCAATTTGGTTACAGTTCCTGCTGCGGCACCTCTCTGTGACCATAAACGATGACGTCAGCCAACCCATGATGTCTTCTGAGTTCTTACGGCTTACCTTGGACGATGCATTGCTTACTGTTGGCCCGGGCATGACGCAAGAAGGCTGTGGAGTATCCGAATCCATTGCACCACAAAGCAATGGTCGCTTGTTGGTGCTTCTTGTTGGAAATGTACAGTTGGATAATCAGCTCTTTCCACGCTCTACTTTCCATTTCCCTGTCATTCTGTGCCGAGGGGAGCAGGCAGTATCAGAATCATTATCCGCCTCAGCTGGTCTTGGTCATACCTTCTGGCCATTAGAGAGCACAACCCTTGAACGCTTTCGTCAGAGCTGTGCCATACAGATGAAGGCAAATTGCACTCCATCTCTATTTTCTGGAAGAACAGAAGTGACCGACTTGGAGCTGGAATTTCAGCCATTACAGCTTTACATCGAAGACACGTTTCTTTATCACCTTAAGGCTCTTCTTCCTACGTTTTCCCTTCCTTTGCACAGACAGTTAGATCACCCTCATGGCCAGACAGCGCTGATGGAATTTCCCCAGTTAGTGTCAGCGCTTGTGCTGCCAATCCACCTGCGCCATTTGACCATACGACCCCTAAATCTGCTGGTCAGTGTGCATGCCTCGCTGCGTCTGTACATCGCCTCAGACCATACACCTTTGGCCTTCAGTGCATTTGAACGCCATGCCTTGTTCACAACACCACGAGAGCTCGTCCACAACTTGACAATGCACTATGCCACTGGTGCACTCTTTCGAGCAGGTACATTTTACACACAGTTTGTTACAAATGCTTGAATCGTTTGAATCCTATCCAGGTTCCTCTTGATGACTCCATCTTTCCTCTTCTCTTCTTTGGGTTCCTTCTTGGTTTTCTATGTCATTATGTTTGTACCATATCCCGATGCTGTGTGGACTGTGCTTCCTGCTGATGGACCTCTGGTAGCTTGTACATGTTGCTCTGTTTGAGCCTGGGGAGTAACTGCTGAAATCTATCTGTCCAGATCCTTCCCGACATCTTTGTTTTTTGTTCCTTTCATTCTTTCTACCGTTTTTTTTTCACATTTCTCTGTATTCATTCCAATTATTGCTTTTTCTTCTCTTTCATCTGTTTTCCTCTCTGTTCCTCTTTCGTTATCTATTTCTCCAAGGATAAGTGAATTCTTGCAGAAAGTTTTCTGTAAGGCTCACTTGGCTATGCCTGGATGGCATAGGGTTGTGGTTTGAGGGTTGTGGAGTAGCGGCTGAAACCCGTATCCTTATCCAGGTTCCTCCTTATGACTCCATCTTTCCTCTCTATTTCTTCAGGTTCCTTCTTGGTTTTCCATTTCATTCTTTATGTTATTCCTTTATGTATGATGATCTTCTGTTGCTAAAATCTATAACTATAAGAGATGAATAGGCGGAGCTTAATCACCAAGCACCGGTGGAAGCATAATGCTAATTAGCTGAGGGTGAGTGGGGGTGGGGGGGGTGATTTTCATGATGGTTTTCATGATCAATGTTGACTGTGATACAGTTGTCACACAGTCAAGCCATCATAGTCAAAACATATATAAAGTTCGGACAAATAATTTCTGTCTACAAAGAATATGGTTGCTTGACCCTGATGAATGTGGCCTCCATTGCACGAAGGTGAGCTAAACTGCATCCTCTACTCAGGATTTTAAACTATCCGATACGATATTGCTCTGCACATTGAGGATTATTCAGTGAATGGTAACCAATTGCAGAGGCACAGGGAATAGTTGTCGTACTATGTACATAATTCTCGCGAATGCATATTCTAGACTGGGATTCAATTAAGAACTCGCTGTTTGCATCATTGCTGAGAAATAGCTGTGCCATTGATGCAATGCCACTGCACAAAGAGAAGGAATTTGGAATTTGTCCAGCATACAGGAACTCTCTCCATCCGTCACTACAGTTTATGGAGGATGAAATTAACAGGACAAACTGCAGACTGGTCGTTCTCCACTGCACTCTTCTCCATGCATGGGACATCGCACGTGAGTTCCTGTCTCTGTTTGACTTGATTCGCATTTATCGTTAGATGGCTTCCGTTACATTGACGAACGAGCTGAGCAAGGCACGTACAGTAAGCATTCATGGGCAATCGACCATCTGAAACAAAAACGGTTTGGTTCCTTGATTAGTAATCCCTCCAAACATGTGCTCAATTTGTCAGATCATAAACTATATGCGATTGAAAAGCGAGACTAGCCGATCTTGTTCAGTGCTTACAGTGGGATTGGGACCATACTCTGTGCAGAGCGTTGGTGCTACCAAAGCAGTCTCCTGGGCTATTGGGCACCATCCTGGACGAGTCGCCACTCCGACACAAGATACCAGCAAGCTGGCACTCATTTTGCCGACCTCGGAAGGATGACAGGCAGAGTCAACCCCACCTGGTATTAATTCAACAGGTGAACAGGATTTAAACTCAGGATCCTCGGATCCAAAGCCCACCACCGAAGGGAAAATGGATGGAGGAAAATACAGAAAAATCCCACAGGAAAACCTGCTGTCCACTGCAAGAAATCTGAAATTGGGACAGAAGTTCACCTTTCAGCATGACAACAACCCGAGGCACCCAGCTAAATCTCTACTGGAGTGGCTAAGGAACAAAAAGATAAATGTCCTTGAGTGGCTCAGTCAGAGCCCCGTCCTAAATCCAATCGAAAATCTGTGCCATGATTTGAAGATTGCTGTCCATCAACACTACCCATGCAACTTGACTGAGCTTGAACAGTTTTGTACAGAAGAATGGGCAAATATTGCCCAATAAAGGTGTGCAAAGTTGGTTTGGAGACCTTTCCCAACAGGCACACAGCTGTAATTGCTGTTAAAGGTGCTTCCACCAAGTATTAACTCAGGGGGGCTGACACTTATCCAACTAAGATATTCTAGTTTTGTTATTTTAATTAATTTTCTGATATTTGTAGAATTTGTTTTTCACTTGGAAGAAGTGGGTTACAATGTGTAAATATAGATGGAAAAGTCTGAATTAATGCAATTTAATTCCAGGCTATCAGGCAACAAAAGGTGAAAATTTTGAAAGGGGGTGTAGACTTTCTGTAGGCATAGATAGATATGCAATATGCTTGTGAAGTGCAACATGCTGTCTTTGATTAAACCCGTCAGTGAGGCGATGGGTACGCACGGCTGGTGCGCTTTCAATTACAGCAGTCTAAAAAAAAAATCAACGCAACTCGTGACATTTGGAATGGGAGTAAAATCTTGGTGTAATAAGTGTACAGTGAAATATGTGTTTATAGAAATGCAATCTATTAACTTTAACTTTAAAACCACCTGTGGAAAACACCATATAAACAAACTGATCTTGGGGTAAAAAAAAAAAACAACAAAAACTTCACAATACCTCACAAAAGAAAGAGTAGTTAATAATAACGTTTTGTCCTGTCTTGCTCATGTTCTACTTAGTTGTATATTGATGGGACAGTTCCACAAGGATCGAGAGGCAGGTGTAAATTATGAAGGGATAGAATAGGTGTGAAGGTTTTTAATGATGACCGAAGACATGTGGGATGAGAGGGGTGTAGTGGAGGAGCAACTGACACTTGGAGAACTTGAGTATGTCAAAGAACAAGTGCGCTCGACAGGCATTATGACATGGGCGCTCGCATGGCATGGTGACTTAGGTGCTTGTAAGGCACTAAATGTAAGCACTCTACCAGTTCATAATCAGGTTGTTGTTTTTTTGGATACAAAGTCAGGCTCGTGGAAAAGTTAGAACAGAAAAGGAAGATCTTGAACAATGGAAAATGGTAGAGGAACACATAACAGCAGGGTAGAGGAAGACATGGAGGAGATGTGGGGGGGGGGGGTTGTATACAAAATCGAGGCTCATGAAAGAGCTGAATGGATCAGGACATAACAGAATGCAAAAGGAACAGTGGAGACGCATGAAAAAAGGAGCAGTCGAGAGAAGGGGAAAACACCAACAGCAGAGTAGAAGGCCAAGATAGAGGTAGACTTGGATAAACAGAGTGTGGGGAAGAATGGGGGCAGGAGAGAATGCATGGGGTGGACAAATGGATTCAGAAGGAAACTCCAAGGAAGGAAAACTGGAGATTTTGATGGAGGAGGGATTGAGGTGGGGTAGGGGGAGGGGTTAAAGAGGGTAGAAAAGATCATGGTTTTGGATTGTGGATGATCTGAAATGGTGGTGAAGAGCTCGTCACCTTCGAATCAAAAGTCTCTCATGAACAAAGGTTCAATTGTCAGATGCAATCTTTTGATTCTATGCTGACAAGCTGTCTTGAAGACCTGGAGGGAAGAATGAGATTGAAGAGGATGTGGAAGTTGGTTCCACAGGTGGAAAAAGGAGGAACAAATGAATGGAGATGAGCAGTCATCCTGGATTTAGGTAGTTTCACCAGAAGGGGTTGATGGTGGACCATGTGTGGCCTGTAGAAACCTGGGGGTGGGGGTAAAGGACAAAGCACAGAAAAAGCAGAGGGTGCAAGACCAGAAAGTAGGTGGTAGAAGGCAAGGAGGCCACTGACCTGTCTGCTATCGTGAAGTGATAGGCTCAAAGACTCAGCTTCATTGCAGGAGATTCCAATAACCTTGAAGGCCTTGGTTTCCACGGCATCAAGCTGAGCAAGATGTGAGGCAGGGGAGCAAGCCCAGAGAGAAGAGCAGTACTCCATCAAGCTGTGGATGAAAGCCTTGGAGGTGGTTAGGAGTTCAGGTGTGCCAAAGAAGGCCTTTGTACGACAGAGGATGCCCAGCCGGCTGGCGGCTGGCATTGGAGGCCGACTTTGAAATGTGGCTTACTCAAGAAAGATCATGGCTGATAGTGAGACTCAGGAGTTTGAATGACTGAACTTCCTCAAGAGGATTGGAAAGTAGATATGAAAGTTTGCCAGGCAGTTCTATCAGAGAGAGAGAGAGAGAGAGAGAGAGAGAGAGAGAGAGAGAGAGAGAGAGAGAGAGAGAGAGAGAGAGAGAGAGAGAGAGAGAGAGAGAGAGAGAGAGAGAGAGAGAGAGAGAGAGAGAGAGAGAGAGAGAGAGAGAGAGAGAGAGAGAGAGAGAGAGAGAGAGAGAGAGAGAGAGAGAGAGAGAGAGAGAGAGAGAGAGAGAGAGAGAGAGAGAGAGAGAGAGAGAGAGAGAGAGAGGATGCGAGGATGCGAGGATGCGAGGATGCGAGGATGCGAGGATGCGAGGATGCGAGGTTTGTCGGGATTGGAAGACATTCCAAATGTTTGATCAACTTGTGATTTTGTCAAGGCCTGAAGAGAGTAATGTGGCTGCAGCCTGCCTATCTGATGGATAAGAGACGTCACAGCATCGGGTGGAGTCATCAGCAAATAGATAAAGAAGATTTTCCAGAGAGTCAGAGAGATCATTAAGGAAGATCAGGAATAGGACTGGGTCTAGAACACTACATTGGGGTACTCCAGCCTTGACAGGGAAAGGAGAGGAAAATATTCCTTTGAGTGCCACATGGCCCCGAGAGTAGTGGAAGTCAGTAAGCCATTTGTGGCTGATGCCACCTGGTCCAGGATTGGGACAAGTTTGGATATATCCTCAAGCACAAGAAGTAAGGGTTTGAAAAAAAACCAAGTGAAAGCCAAGGATGAATCATTCATGAAGCAAACAAATGGAAATGTGGATGGAGGGAGAGAGGAGAAAACACAATTACCTGGAAAGGAATGGGTGCCTTTGGGGAGGGATCATGAGGGTGGAAAAGGTCATGATTATGGATAGGGGATGACCTGAGATGGTGATGAACAGCCATCTTGAAGCCCTGGAGGAAAGGATGGGATTGAACAGAATGAGGAAGTTTTTTGCACACATTAGGGAAAAGAGGAACAAATGGTGGTTGTGAGCAGTAACTTTGAATTTTGGAAGCAAGCCCAGACTTAAAAAAAAAAAAATTTTGGAACAACTATTCAACAGGTTATTATTAGATTTTTTGGGTCTCATAAAGTAGAATTGAATGACAGGTAAGATTTTTAAATTTACAATGGAATGAGAAAGTACATTCACAGGTTGGTTCTATGGATGAACAAGATTATTGATTCATGAAAAGATTGTGGATCAGCAGGAACATATTTGAGATGGTGATGAGCCAGAAACGGGAATAACTGGAGGGTAAAGCAGGATTGGTCAAATGCACTCGGATCCAGCAGGCAAGATAAAACAGTTTTACAGAATGGATCTGAGCAGAAAGCCTGAACTTTGGAAGTTTAATGTGGAGTTACTGGATGAACAGTGTGAACAAGGATAGGATAGGTGGGAGTAAGGCCGGATAAAATGAGCCAACCCGGTAGGCCAATAACCTGTTTGCGGTGAGTGAAGCTCCAGCATGACATCCTGATTGGTAATTTCCAACGATGCTTGTGCCTTTAGCCTTCACTGTGTGTCCAGTAGTGCAAGATAGGATGCAGGATCTCCAGCCGACAGTCGGGAGTAAAACTCAATCACGTAATGAACTAGAGCAAATACCGCCACCAGCTTGAACAGTTTACGTTTTGTATCCCACTGATGGGTAGGATCTGAATCCGGACCCCAACCAAAATCGAATCGGCTTGTTCTCATCACCTAACCAACTTATGCACCAAGTTTTGTCATAACTCGTCCACAACTTTTTGAAATATCATCTTTAAATATATAAAGTAGTAGTGTATGTTTGTTTGTCCTGTGTTACGAATCCACGCCCGCTTTCCACTAATAGTAGCCGCTCGCCCACCGGACGGACAATTCAGTCGTGACCTTCCGGAGCAACGCCGGAACCCTGTCACGGGTGGGTCTTCAACCCCACCACGGCCTAGCCAATTTTCTACCCACGCAGAATAGGATCAATCGCCGAATCTCGATATACCTAAGTACCCACGCGGGTAGCCTACCATGAGACCGTACCTCGGCGCAGGTCGGCTGGGACACGAACCACCCAAGTGGTTCGTTACGTTCTGCAGTGATAACCGAGTGGGTATTATCGCCCGACCTCGCCGGATCCGATTCTATTTATAGGGTATTTAACAACCCCAACTCTTATTCCAAGATGCAAGATGGCATTTCAATGTGGTGAAAGGAGGACGCAACGAACGGGGTACATTTGAACCAAGCACATTTATTTATAATTTACACACAACACGTATGCAGGCATGGCAATGAAATAATCATACACGTATGCAAAGAGACAAAAGCAATCACGTATACAGACAAAGCAAAAGCAAGGGAAAGCAGTAATAGTTTAGCGACCGAATATAAGCAGTAATATTTTACAGGCACTTTCGCAGTTCTACTTCTCAGACTCGGCACCACAACATTCATTCAAAAGCCCAAAATAAAAGGGCCATCCCCAAAAGACGAGGCTGGCAGACCAGGTCCGTAGACCTTTATGTGCGTGGAGCCTGGCTGACCGAATGGGCCCCACGAGACCGACGCTGGTTACCTGCACCCTCGTGGTGCGACGGTCGGCGAGCTCTCTCCGGCACTCTCCTCTCGTGTGTGCCTCGACCCTGGACCACCGCACACAACCCTCACGACTTGTCGCCCAGAGGGAAGGCACCCGGAGCTCGAACCACCACGAAGCAGCAGCAATCACCAGACCAGAAGAGCTCGATGACGCCGAAACCACCAACGACTCCGAAGAAGCTGAAACCACCAACGCAATCCAGAAGCTCTCCCCAAGAGAAGACAACGACGACGACCAAAGACACATGACTAAAGGCTCGACGACAAAGGGCTCGACGACAAAAGGGCACGACGTTCAAAAAGCACCAATGTCACGAAGAGACGAAGCTCCCCCGAAGAGACAACAACCCACATGATCACCCCCTCCTTCTTCGAGCTCGCATCCTGTCCGCCCTTATATCCCCTGGGGTCCAACCCCTTGCTCCTCCCTGTTTTCTGCTCCACACCCCTTCCAGTTCCTGCGAGAAGCTTCCAGAAAAGGGGCGTTCCTCCGTACCCAGCCCCTCATTCCACGAACTGACCAATGGCGAATGATCTGCCTCGCCCTCCCCCCACACCAAGTGCGGAGAAAACAGGCGAGAATATTAGGCAGGAAAAATCCGTGCGCCATCGAAGTTCCTTTGGTTTCCTTTTGCTTGCGTTTATTGAATGAATGCAGAGAGATGGTTGTAATATGTCCGTGGAGAAGAAGGGAATTGATAGCTGGCGTAGCGGCGAAGGTGGTTAGAGATGTGGTTTGTTCAAAATAACGATAGAAAAAGAAAAACCGACCTCAAAGGATCACAGCCCTGTGACACGAATAAATCCCATTAAACAACGGTGGGGAAATCTAACTGAACACGGACTTATCGGCATAACTAACTAAGAACCTATATGGTGTTCTGCGAATTTCCACAGCCGTAACAATATAAAGTAGTAGTGTATGTTTGTTTGTCCTCTTATAATTCACGAACTACGCATCCCAGAGCAAAACTAAAGGCATATTCGGAATCAGCACGTCTTCGGGGTACGAGAGCACACCTTAGATATTTAAAAAAAACCGAAAATCGTCGATTTTTTTTTTTATTCACAACCTGATCAAAATAAGACAAAGACAGACCTGTGGATGGACAGACCAGTGAACATTTACAAAGTTTCTGATGAAAAATTTGACTTTCTGATTTTAGATGCCCCGAAAAAGGAAGAGTTCCATTGGTCCTAAGGCAGCTGCAGTTAAGCAAAAACACACTAAGAGACAACAGGAGACTGAAGAGGAGCAAGATGCCAGTCTAAATGAACAGGCACAGCGGCAACAGCAGCAGCGACAAAATGAGACTGAAGAGGAGCGATCAGCCAGGCTAAATGAACAGGTTCATCGACAACAGCAGCGGTGAGCAAATGAGACTGAAGAGGAGCGATCAGCTAGGCTAAATGAACAGGTTCATCGGCAACAGCAGTGGCGAGCAAATGAGACTGAATAGGAGCGATCAGCCAGGCTAAATGAACAGGCTCATCGGTAACAGCAGCGGCTAGCAAATGAGACTGAGGAAGAGTGTGATGCGAGTCTTGAGGCAATGCATCACCGCACTGCAGAAGCACAAGCACTGGCCCGGGCACAAGAGCACAACAGTGCCAATAGGGTGGCATTCATGTATGACCCGGCTGACTCAACAACTCATGCAGACATCGGCCGAATGGACCAAGTCTGCACCCACTGCTCTGCTAACAAGTTCAAGAGAGAGACCAAGGGTGTGTGCTGCAGCAATGGCAAGGTCGTCCTTGAGCCCTCTCCTGCCCTTCCTCCCTTGCTGAAGGAACTTCTCTCAGGTGAAGGTCCCCTCAGCAAGCACTTCCTTGACAACATTTGGATGTATAATGGCAGCTTTGCGATGACGAGCTTCGGGTACAAGTAAGCTGAAGTCCAGGGCTGGAACCCGAGCTTCCGGATCCAAGGTCAAGTGTTCCACCGCATTGGCAGCTTTCTCCCACCTGTAGAGGGCCAGCCAAAGTTCCTTCAGGTCCACTTCCTGGACTCGCATGCCAAGGAACTGGCTGCCAGGAACCACAGCAGCCTCAAACCACACATCAATGAGATGCTCACAAAGTCGTTTCACGAGAATAACCATCTGGTCCATGAGCTCAAGACTGCAAGAGATGTACTTGCAGAGGAGGAAACTCTGAAGAGCACCAGATCATCATCAGAGAGAACAAGTGACCGCAAGGAGAGCACACACGCCGCTATAACACCCAGTCTGCACCAGAAGTCGCCATCCTAATGGACAATGAGCCAACAGAACCCAGAGACATTGTCCTCAGACTTCGCGATGGGGCACTTAAAAGGATCGGTGAGCTGCATGCATCTTATGATGCACTCCAGTATCCCATAGTGTTCCCATATGGAACAGATGGCTACAGCATCCATCTGGTGGCCAGGACTGCTACTAGACAGGATGGACGAAAACTCACACAGCTGCAGTACTACAGCTACCACATCATGGTGAGAGAGGACAACCACATACTGCAGATGCGACGATTCTTTCAGCAGTTTCTGATCGATGTCTACTGCAAAATCGAGACAGAGCAACTGGGCTTTATCTGCCGGGAGCAAAAAAACTTGCTTGCTGATAACTATGACAACCTCCGTGACAGCTTCATGAGCACTGATGACGAACGCTGACAACGACAAAGAAATGTGAAATACATCCAAATTAAATGTGATATATAAATGTGATATATATTAAGCACCACAATTTACCCCTTTCTTATTCCTACTTTTTTCCCCCGGGTAACGCCAGGTACTCTAGCTAGTGTTATATAACGTTTTTGGCCATATCTCTCAATGGTGAAGAATCACTTTGGATGAAAATTTAAAAAAATTCTCGTATCCGGATCTGGATCTCCACCAAAATCGAAGAGATTCTTCCTTTTCACACACCCAACATGTCCAACAAGTTTTGTCTGAATCTGTCCATAACTTTTTGAGATATCCTGCTAAATATAGTTTTATCCCTGTCACTTAATGGTGAAGAATCACTTGAAAAATTCTAGTATCCATATCCATATCCATATCCATATCCATATTCTGATCTTCTCGAAAATCGAATCAATTCTTCCTTATTTCGTCCATCCACCAAAAAAAAAAAAAAACACCCAACCTGTCCACCAAATTTCGTCTGAATCAGTCCACATTTTTTTTTGACATATCGTACTCATAAACAAACAAACAGACAAGCAAACAGACAGACAGGGGTGAAAACATAATCTGCATCCATCTTTGGCAGCGGAGGTAACTGGGGAGTTCATGGAAAACCTTACGCTGCGCTGTCTTGAGAAACACGGATGTGGGCGAGGTCTATGAGCAGCAAATTCAATTGGTCAAGATGAGGTAAAATTCTGTAATATTTTGTCCAAATACTGCTAAACAGAAGAGTCCAAATACCATTTTGAAGGTGCGAAAAATGTGATTTGTGTTCTACAGTGTTCACGTATGTAATTCAATTAAAATTAAATAAATATTTTAGAGGTTGCAGAAAATAAATTCAGAAGTTTACCACCGTTGATGCAGCGTCTATTACACCACCTTATTTAACACATTACATTAGTTCTTCATACCTGTTGGTTGTGTTCTTTATGATATCCTTAAAAACAGTAAGTTTCCTGCTTGAAATGATTTTCAATTTTGTTTGACTGCCAGACTAGACAGGCAGAGAGTAAATAAATTATCTCACTCCTTTCTGTGCATGCTTGATCCGGTCGAATTCAGAGCCAAAGTCATCTTAAGCTTCAGGTTCGTTTTCCAATTCCTATTCAAGATATACCATTCAATGGAAATGAAATTGTTCCTCAATCATAAACTGACGTTTGTGGACAGAGACAGACAGACAGACAGAAGTGAACCAATTGCTTAATCTCTCTTTTTACTTCACGTGCACGGGGTAGTAGATAATTGGTGCACTGTGAGAATGGGAGGTGCCCAGGAAGGACTTGACTCGACAGGTTATGTTCGGGTGCAATGTGGTTTTTCAAACCAGATTGTAGATGTGATATGTCCTTGTGGAGCATGAAACCTAGAAGCTAAAGCGACTACTCCTAGATGTTATTAGCCCCATTTGACTAAGTCGGAAATGGGGGCTTATGGATTTGGTCTCCATTTTCATGTCCATGCGTGTGTGTGTGCGTGCATCCGCAACAATATCTTGGACATGTATATACCAATTTGATTTGTACTTGGCACAAAGACAACAAATCATGGTATACATATGCACATCATTTTCTTTTCCCAATGCGATCAATGATGGCCGACTGGCGCCCATTTTAGTTGTAAAAAAAAACCCGGTGTCGAACACGTCCTCAACCATTTCTCAGACATGCATATACCGATCTTGTTCAAACTTAGCACTCAGATAACGAATGATGGCTTGCATATGCACGTCATTTTTTTTCCCCTCCCAAGATCATATCCAAGATGGCCGACTGGCGGCCATTTCGTTACTTAAATGTGTCCCCAAACATTTCTCAGACATGCATCATCTGATTTTTTTTTTCAAACTTGGCACAAGCACAGCACATGATGGCTTATATGTGCCCCTCACTTTATTTTGCGATCTGATCAAAGATGTCCTACTAGTAGACTGGCAGCCATTTTAGTTGTACACTAGCAAAGTACCCGCCCATGGGCGGGTATAGTTATCTGTTGAATGGCGTTGGTCCCGTCTCGATCGGATGAAATTGAGAAATTGACGTTATCTGGTGATCTTGACCCCGTGACCTTTGACCTTGATCCCCTTATGTCCGTTCCCAAAGATCACATATGCCAAGTTTCATCTCATTCTATCCAACGGTTGGCCATCTATAAAGGACAAACAAACATGAAAAATTGACGTTTTAGTCAATTTATGACTTCATAACTCGAAAACCGGAAGTCGGAAGTGAATGTCGTCAATCAACTGTGTCATTTAATTTTGATTATCTGTCGAATGGTGTTGGTCCCGTCTCGATCGGATGAAATTGAGAAATTGAAGTTACCCGGTGACCTTGACCCCTTGACCCCGTGACCTTTGACCTTGAACTTGACCCCCCCCTCCCCCATGTCCGTTCTCATGTCCCAAGGATCACTCATGCTAAGTTTCATCTCATTCCATCCAACGGTTCGGCCGCCTATAAAGGACGAACACACAAACAAACACACATACATACAAACATTCTATTTTTTTAGTATAGTCGATAAATATGGTCTCGCCCTTTATCTTCGTACAACAAAATTACTAAAACAACGGGTGCTGACATTTTATGTGTTTTTTACTTATTAATGGAGGAAAATGACAATGTCTTTCAGGAAAAGTGAAGATGTAAGCCTTTACTGGTGGGTTGTGGTTTTCGGCACTGACTGTCAGATTTGTGCCTCATTATTCAGCACTTGATCCCTTTAGTTTCTTACTAAGAACGTAATTCAACATCTTCCATGGATTGCCATGGTTGGTTATTCCAATTGAGGCTTATGCTCGGATCCCAGGTTCAAATTCCATAGTTGATTTGTCTCTCGTCTGTGAATGTTGTTGAATTTAATGTAAACATATACTGATCTCTTATGTTGTCCTTGTCTATCATGTAAAAAAAAAATGCTCGAGCCCCAACATGAATGAGCCTTTGCTTAATGTGAAAATGAAAAAGAGTTCTCACCATCAAAGAAGTTCAATATTATTTGATTATGAAAATATTCACCAAACGAGTTATCAGTTCTCTTTGGCAGGAACTTGAGTAACTATTAATATAGATGGATATCACATAAAAGGTTGGTAAAAGCGTTATATTTATAATAAATAAATAAATATCAGCAATAAACAAAATGTTTACCAAGTGTTTTTCATGCTCCACTTCCATAGGATGGGTTGTCGGATCACTTGAGATCTTGGGAAGTCCCGCAAGCCTGGTTTGCAGCGTCGCTAATGGAGTCGCAGACTTCTTTCGCCTCCCGTACGAGGGTCTGACTCGTGGACCCGGTGCCTTCGTCAGTGGTGTTTCGAGGGGAACATCATCCTTCGTGCGGCATATATCGAAAGGTTGGACCTCATCGACCATCTCGTTCTTGCAGATTGTGGACATGTCCCAGTCTGCAGTGTTTTTTCTTTTAACAATTTGCATTCCCATGAGTCATTCCATCTGAAATCACCAAATTTTAGAAATTGTTCCCAGTTGACCCCTCAGATTTACTTTAAACTTTCATAAAATACTTCCCAGTTATCAAAATGAAGCTGCGTAAAATTTTAGGTCCATAGATGTGGTCAACTCCGAGATATTGAGAGTTGAAAATGTGAAGCTGCGTAAAATTTTAGGTCCATAGATGTGGTCAACTCCGAGATATTGAGAGTTGAAAATGTGAAGCTGCGTAAAATTTTAGGTCCATAGATGTGGTCAACTCCGAGATATTGAGGGTTGAAAATGTGGTTGTGGCCCTATTTTTATAGTCGTTGCGAGCATCATAAAATGTACGGCTACTTTTAAACTCCCACAATTTTTTTAAATATTAATGCTAGAGCCTTGAAATTTTCAGAGATTATTCTTCTATAACTGCTCTGTAAAAAACAATCATAAAACTGAGTATACCTCTATTAAATTTTATGACCTGATCAGTTGAAATCCAGAAAAAAATGTTGGTTTTGTATGAAGACCCAACTTTGACACCCCATATATTTTTATTGACCCATCCCAGAAGCTTGAAATTTTTTCATGTAATAACTATGGTAGTAGTATTCAAATACATGTTTACTTTTCTTAATCAGTCATATATAACACAGTCATGATCCCTCAAAAATTGAAAATTTTCATTTTTCCCTGAAATTCAGGTGAGGATTGCAAATATATGACAAGGTATACCACTTCAAATTGTTCACCATTGGAAAGAACATATTCAAGTTTACAAAAGTGTCAAATATCAAAGTGGTATATTTTTTTTTTAATATATTTTCTTTCTTTTTTTAAACTGTTGTTAACACAGTCGTGAATACATGAAGTGTGTGCATGGTGTGGGCACCATGGTAACCATGAATGATTAGTTCTATGATTCAAATTAATAATACAAAAATATATCACATACTGCAATAACAATGTAATAAAACATTTCACGTAAATGATTTGAATAGGTCCTTGATCTGCTTTTCCAAGTCAGGTGCAAGCTTGTACTGCCTCCCAGTTGACATTAGGGAAGCATCAATAACTTTCATCACATGGACCAAATGAACCCAACAAATGTCCTCCCTTGAATGTAACTATATCCACTGCTGACATCAGCAGATCAGCCACTATTCCTGAGTTCTATTTTTAGCCCCAGCCAGATGAGTTAAGCTCTTGCTATTTACAAATGAGAAACAAAGAATTACAAATTCAAATTTCAAAGTATTGTGTTCATGGTATCCTAATAGCAGATGATATGTATTGTTACGGTTTCGCGCCCGCCGGCGTGCTGACGGCCACGTAACTCGAATCGCGGCACGTCGCCCACCGGACGGACAATCCAGTCGTGACCCTCTCGGACTAACGCCGGGAACCAGTCACGGGTGGACCTTTCGGTCTCACCGCGATCGAGCCAATCAGCCCCCGCGTGGGATAGGGTTGCTCGCCAAATTCGACCTACCTAAGTACCCACACGGAGGGTAGACCGGGCGATCGCACCTCGCCGCAGGTCGACTTCGGACACGGGTCACTTAAGCGACCCGTTCCGTACTATCGGGATAACCGAGCGGTGTTATCGTCGGCCTCGACGGTTCGATTAATTATCGGGCGTAGTCAGCCCACTACCAACCCTTTACGTGAAGCAAGATGAGGATTCAATGAAAGAAATGACGAAGCGAAGCGGGAAACAGTTCAACACAAAGCACATTTATTCGCGATGAACGGAAAGCACACATATTCAATTCCACCAAAAGCACATAGAAAAGAGGAAGAAACACAATGCAGAGCTAATACCGACTACGCGAGCACACGGCAACACTTATACAATTTTACTTCACAGACGGCGCCGACAACACACATTCCCAAAAACAAAAGAAAAGAGAACCCTCAAAGATGAGGCGGGCCTGAGGCCGAGACCGGGTCGGGCCTACCCGTCTGGTGATGAGACGCGGAGCGGCGATGGTGCCTCAACTCCGCGGGCCTCGCGGACAGTGTCTGGTAGGGGGTGGGAAAGGGGCCCCCTTGGTCGCACTATCTCAGCGCGGGGGGAAACAGGAGGGGGTTGCTGATGCTCGGGGGAAAGGAGGATTTCTACTCTGCCTCGAGTCCCGCGACGAGCGTCTCCACCTCGACCAGGTCGCGCCGTCGGCCTCCCTGGTGTGCAGCTCCCGGCACGACGCGAGCACCCCCTCATCTGCCCTCGCCGCCTCTCCACAGCTCCGTCCCCTTCGCTCCGACTCCAACGCACACGACGACGACCAACTCCTTCTTGCTTCTTCTTCCCAACTCCACCGACTGCGAAGTCTTAACTCACTCGACTTGACGAACGCGGTCGCTTATATAAGCCCCGTGGCTTCGCTCTCTCATCTTTGACCCCCTGCCTTCGACCTTTCACCTCGCTCCCCATTGGCCCGCGAAAAAGTGGGCGTGAATGCATTTTGATCCATAAATTTGCATATAGCGATCGCCCTCCAACGCCCTGGAGGCGGGGCCAAATCGCCCCTCGCTCACCGATTGGACGGAACAAAAGTGGGCGTGTGTCGTTTTTGATCCGTTTTTGAAGCGGAAAATCCGTGGTTTTGTACACGCTGTTCGGCGCGCGCCCTGCACGAGTCCAACACCGGTACCCACAAGCGGCGCAAGAACGGTGGCGATGCGACGGTTGCGAGGTGTGACGTGAAGCGGCGCCGCGGTGGGTGGTTGATGTTGTGGTTGGTGGTGGTAACAATGGCGGTTGGTCCAAAATAAAGATAGTAAAAGAAAAACGGCTATCCTGAAGAGTCGCAGCACGCATAAATGACATGTATTCCCACTAGACAACGGGTTTGGGCCTAACTACACATATACTTACGGAGATATCTCACCTAAGGGACCTGAATGGTGGTTTGCGAATTTGGTAACCACAACAGTATGTACATTGTATATACATGTACTACACATATGTACTATATGTAAAAGGACTGTTCATTAACTAGCACACACAACGTGCACAGCACTGGCAGAACATCATTTATTCAAATATTTTTTTAAATATTGATAGAAACATTATACCACTTTGATATTTGACACTTTTGTAAACTTGAATATGCTCTTTCCAATGGTGACAATTTGAAGTGGTATACCTTGTCATATATTTGCAATCCTCACCTGAATTTTGGGGAAAAATGAAAATTTTCAATTTTTGAGGGATCATGACTGTATTATGTATGACTGATTAAGAAAAGTAAACATGTATTTGAATACTACTACCATACAGTTATTACCTGAAAAAATTTCAAGCTTCTGGGATGGGTCAATAAAAATATATGGGGTCTCAAAGTTGGGTCTTCATACAAAACCAATTTTTTTTTCTGGATTTCAACTGATCAGGTCAAAAATTAATAGAGGTATACTCCGTTTTGTTTGTTTCTTACAGAGCGTATAGAAGAATAATCTCTGAAAATTTCAAGGCTCCAGCATGAATATTTAAAAAGTTGTGAGAGTTTAAAAGTATGTGATTTTTGTGATGTGATTTTGTGATGCTCGTAACGACCATAAAAATAGGGCCACAACCACATTTTCTACCCTCAATATCTCGGAGTTGACCGCATCTATGGACCTAACATTTTACGCAGCTTCATTTTGATACCTGGGAACTATTTTATGAAAGTTTAAAGTAAATCTGAGGGGGTCAACTGGGAGGTCTCCGGTGATATGAGGTGGAATGACTCCCATATGAGCATTTAGTTCAAGCTGGGATTCCACATCCAAATTCCCTTTACTGCATTGATTTGTTCATCGTCTCCTATTGTCCTTGTGCTGTATGTGATTTGTATCAAGCTCCTCCAATAAAGTGACATGTACATGGGGGTAATTAGGGCAGATATTCCACAATCCTCGACTCTGTCGTTTCGATCTTTTTGGCACCTCACCTTCTGCAAGTGAAAAAATTAAAGAAATTGAGGTTCCTTTTGTCAGTAAAGATTTGAAAAATGAATACACGATACTTGATCATGTTATCCAGTCACTTTTCCATAGCAGATGAATGTAAAATGCAGATTCTGGATTTTTTTTCTTTTATGAACTTTGAACAGTTGAGCTGTTTCACTAACACTGATAAAACAGGGAAATGTTTTATCCTGTTGGTTCATGCTTAAAATATCCATGCTTACCACTCTGGCCATCTATGATGCAGGTACATTGACGTCGATCACTAACCTGGCAACCAGCTTGGCACGCAACATGGACCGCCTGTCTCTCGATCATGAGCATTTCAACCGGCAGGAAGAGTGGCGGCAGCAGCTCCCAGAGAGTGTGGTTGAAGGACTTCGGCAGGGTCTCTCACGCCTGGGTCTTAGCCTCCTCGGTACGATGTCTCCACGCAATCCCACTATTTCCTCCACGTAGCTCTTCACGATCTCTGACACGTGTGCTACATATTGTCGACCCCTGCTTTTTGACCTTATGTAGCCAGTGCAGAGGGCATCGTTAGTTATCATCTTGATCCATAATTCTCTTTGATGCCGATCACCGAAGCAAGCACACAGTTGTCAATAAATTTGAACAGCTTTGATGTTTTGACGATAAATTTCATAATTATTCACTCTTCCACCCTTCCTGTGATATCACTTGCCCCCATCTTGGTTTTTAACTCGAACATTAAATTGGAAAACACTTGATCATAAGTAATGGTTGCCAACAATATACAAATTCTCTGAAAACCTAACAATAAATGTCCATTACTCTGTCTTTTATAAACAAGAGTTAATGCCAATTTTGCACCAACCTCATGAATGTTTCAGAGATTTGAAGCCAAGTATGTAATCAGTCGATTGTGAATTGGATAAACACATGAAGACTGTTATTACAAATTATATTCTTATTTTGATATGGCTTCAAAAACTCAAATCTATCATCAGGTGCCATCGCTGGGATTGTGGAGCAACCGTTGCAGAGCTTCCACAAAGCTTCAACTGGAAGCAGGACACGCAGTGTCATCTCGGGGGTGGGGAAAGGCCTTTTGGGTGTCTTTACGAAACCCATCGGAGGTGCTGCTGAGCTGGTTTCACAAACTGGATACGGTGAGTGTGAATTTCTTTTGTAATCGAATATTACCAAAAAAACCCACAATGGTTGCAAATAAACGAGCTCTGCTTATTTGGGGATAAACACGAAATACGTGACTCTTTTTGACAGTTGTGATGCTTTGCCTGAACCCCACCCTAAAAATACGTGATTCTGAAAATGAGAACAATGTCTTCTTTTCAAAATTCCGTTCAGCTTCCATTCTGCAAGTTTTCTTTTTTTAATCGATGGCATCTGACAACTCATTTGATGAGACAGTGTTGCCCTTCAACTCCCTCCAAATTTTACAAACTTCTAGTTGAACTTCCTGTTCTCCTTTCAGAAAATGCCCTCTGGTAGCTTCGAATTAATAATTTAAAGAGCGCCTCTGCCATTTTTGTACAAATTCAACCGAAGGCAAGTTCTAAATTGACATGTCCTGTCGTGATGAAGGGAAGTCAAAGATGGCTGCACCCATGAAGATGAAGTCATGTGACTGTGGCTCTGGCACCCTTCTCCCTGCTCCTGAAAATGCACCCAACTCCCCAAAATCATCACTTATTTTGTGTATGGCCCCTAAACAAACATTTTATAATCCAATGATTCAACAAACTGAGTGAATAACGGTGCCTTCATTCCTTCAGAAAATTACTCTAATCCCTGCCAACCACACGTCACGTTACCTCCTACCATTACTCTTTGAGGATGGCAAGAGAACTCAGGATACTCCCCATTGAGCTATCTTGTGTGGAGTTGATTCCCAAAGGTATAAAACTTGAATTAAAAAAAATAAAAACAGTTCTGATGCATTGTTGTTCACAAGTACACCGTCCTTCAAATGGGGATGTTGCATATCAGAGCCCCCCATCCTTCATTTTGGGCTGTGAGGCCCTTCTATCCACATTTAGGTTATAGATGTCAAGGTATCTCTCAGAGTAGGCCACTATCCTTGTATTTCCAACAAATTCGCCAAATGTAGATATTAAAGGGATGTAATTGTCAGGTTAATATTTATAACTGGGTGTACAGCGAAGGTATATATTAAGTTAACGGGGTGTTGATACAGCACTGTTTCATGGTTGGATTGTCGGCGACTAAACTGTCTCCCCCACCAGGTTTTCTGGTGAGGAGGGTGTATAGATATGGACACCCAGCAGGATTAAAAACAAAACCTGTCAAACGAGAGAGGAGCTCCTTTTGAGCCAATGGCCATCCATTTCTAGTGCCCAACTGTGTCTGCAGATGTCCCCCTGCAGTTGGGTTACTTTTTTTAGGAGGTTGGTGACAGGATTTGCACTCTGGCCACCAGAAAACACTTCATTTCGCAAAACCCACAAATGCAAGGAAAACTGAAAATGCACTCTGTGGAAGTACCTCCTGTGCTGTTGCCCTCCACAGGGCAGCTCACTAGATGATGCGATTGGAGCAAAGCCTTCGGGACCCTCGTTCCTTGATGAAAGGAGGAAAACCATGGGGTAAACCTCCAGGGTCAGATTGCATTTGTGTGTGGCAGAGTGGTACTGAGGTGTCGTCCACCAGACGGCAGTCTCCTTGGGTTAACTTGAGGTGGTCCCTTCGGGTGGGTGCCTGGAATGTCCTGTCTCGGAGAGGATTATCACCTGTCTCTGTTATCATCTCAGCTCAAGCATTTGAACATCGGTATTGCAGCACTCTCTGAGGTTCGGAGACCGGATTGCGGCGAGATCATGGTGAGTGGTTACACCTACTATTGGTATGGTCACTCTCATGGTTACCTTGCCCAAGGAGTTGCTGTAGCTGTGTCCAATAAGCTGACTCCAATGATAATTGAGGGAACACCGGTCAACGAGCATATTGTATGAGACTAAGGATTCGTCACTCCTTGGGTGTCATTTCCCTGGTCTCTGTGTATGCTCCGACTGAGGTGAGTGATCTCACCGTGAAGGACACATTCTATGCCACACTCGAGTGTGTGGTTGATCAGTGCTCCAGGCGAGATACTCTTCTAGTCTTGGGGGATTTCAACGCATCGACTACAACTGATAGGGATGATTATGAGACATGTCTTGGTCCCCATGGTTCTTGAACCGTGAACCAGAATAGCACTAAGCTCCTTGACTTTGGAAGAAGTCATTAACTTAGGGTGGCTGGTTCATGGTTTCAGTGCCCACAGACTCATCGCTGGACTTGGTATTTCAACACTTGTGGTGTGTGAAAGGAGATTGACCATGTGCTCATTGATTGTCACTGGAGGATGATCCAGAACAGAAGGGTCTTCCAGAGTGCTCAGTTCCTCAATACAGACCACAGGCTTGTTGTAGCAACTCTGAAGTTGCACCTTAAATCTGGGCGAATGGTACCATCCCAGCCGAGACTGGATATTGGCAAGCTCAAGGATGAGAGGGTAGCTAAGGAGTTTGCGAACAAGCTGAGTGGGGATTTGGGGAATCCTGAAGAGTTGTGGAGTGCCTTCAAGACCACCATCCTTGATGTTGCAGGTGGATGTCTTAGAACTCAGCGTTGGGCAAAGAAGAATTTTGTCTCTCAAGGGACACAAGATACCATTGACCAAAGTCGCAGGGCCAGGCTGAATGGCAGACCTGAGACGTAAAACTGAACGTGCGCAAAGGTTGGACAAGGAGGCCTATGTAGGCCAGCTGTATAGGTCAGATTTTTTGGTACTTAATCAACTGGCTTGACACAAAGCTACAAGAGGTCTCATATGAAAGATGGGGATCTCAGTCACTCATTTTTCCCTGTTGTCCTCATTTTTAGGTCATCTCTATCATCTCAGTAGAGATGACCTAATAATAACAGTCTCGAAGTCTGTCCGCCCGTCCGTACGTCCGTCCGTCCACAATCAAACCGAGTGGAGACAAATAACCAATAGTGGAATGGATAAAGGTCGATGAGACATGCACAACGATATAACTTTCAAGGTCGTCCAACGTCAAGGTCAACGTCACGAGGCTGTCAAAGTTGCGAAAATCGTCGATTTCAAATCTTATCTCCTCCCTCCTTTATCAAGAGAGATTAAATGTTATTAGTGATTCAGATACTATGAACTATTATCTAGAACATCATGAGCCATTTTTTTGAAATTTGCTCTCGTTCCGATTTTATAGCCCTTCAAACTTCGCTCTGATTCCCCGTATGGGCCGTTCATAAAGTACATACAAAAATAAAAGTATTAAATTAAAAACCGGAACTCTCTGAGACAAATATTACATTTGAAGCTTTTGTCAGATTTAACTAAAACAAGGGAACACAAGTTTATATGCACACTTACTTTCATTTATGACATTAACATTGTCTTGAATGTCAATTTGTACTTTTATTTTCATAAATGACATGTGCTGTGATATTAAAAGAAAAAGGTAAATTACACCGCTAGGGACTGCATTGTCATGACTTACAAACATCGGTTCATAAGGAACTGCTAGCTTTGCAAGCAATTAGCGATGTATGAGGGGAGTGGGTGGGTGGTCACTAGCCTGCATACAGAGGGGGGTGGGTGGTTTTGAAACCCGGAAGTAGAGCGTACGTACTTTATGAACTGCCCCTATTCCAGTCTGGCACAGAGTTACTTTCGACCTCTGGCAGAGATGACCGGCACTCCTGCTCGGGTATTTTTTGGTGTGCGTCCCATGAAATATTCACACCTGAAGGATACCCCCATTAGAAAATTTTGACCATTTCCGAAAATCAGTGAATTAGCCAAAACTACAAAGCAATGCACCCTATTTTACATGATTGGTATTGAAATGTGCAGAATGAACAGGGGAATACTACTAGTTACTTAATGGAATACTTCTAGATAAATATAATATGTACATTTGAGTGCTTTTAATAGAAAAAAGACGTAATTTCCGGACCGCGAACTTCGAAAATCATCAACTACAGAAACAAACATCTGCCAATTGTCATATTTTTTTTCTTTATTTTATATGTGTTCAGTTTACCATATCAATATAATGAGAATATTTTGAAACAAATTTCTACAAGCAAATTATACGATATAGTAACTGAAGTTTGCACAAGTGATGTGATAACTATATGTTACACCAATACACATTGTTCTACGAGAAATGAACTAAAACATATATTTTGAGCGAGTGTCCTCGATATGTTCAACCATCACTGTCCGTGTCATTTTGATCACCATGTGACAGTTCGTTGCCACACTGCCTGTCACTGGTGGCACACATGCACTCGTTAGTGCAAGGCAAACTGTCTTGTGAGCAACTGCAGCTGTTGGTACATGGTTCACTACCACGGCATGAACACACAAGACCATCTAACATCTCCACTGATGTGGGTCCATCAAACAATGTGGGATGCAGCACACCTTCTCCTCTGTACCATCCATGACGCTCTAGTGTGGGAATTTCTGAATTTCTGGAATTTCATGGTGAAATTGTGCAGCTAGGCCTAATTGCAGAGGCATGATCAGATCTCGTCGAACACAATGAATGGTAGTTTCAACCAATGAAAGAACTTTACGTCGTTTGTTGTCGTTCAGTAGGTACGTCTGGTCAGCTTTATCAAATGCCTCTTTGCTAATCAGCCATACAAAGAATGTTTTCAACATCGCAGGCAGAGCATTTTCCGATGAATCCATCCTGATATCACCAGGTGTTGGGTATTCGGTTGTTGCCATCATCTGACTAATTTCATCACGAATATCTCCAACTACTTTGTGGAGAGCTGACTTACTGGAGTCCAACTGGTTATCGTCCTCTGGCAGCATGGCATCTGTTTCCATTTGGCTTTGACTGAAGTCTTCTTTGAGCTGTGCAAACGCTCGAACTGCATCGCCCAATGACACGTGGCTGCTCATGATGATACTTGACTTTGATTGCCCACGTTGTGAATGAACAACGATAGCATCTCCGTCGTGATGTTTTAGTTGCCACTGTAGTTTTTGTGTAGTGTATGAGGTTTCTTCATTGCCCCCCAAGATAGTTTTGAATCGATGTAATAGATTCTTCATTTTGAAGGCTTTCCCTCCTCTAAGGTCAGTATCTATCTCAACAACAAGATGGGAGAAGGCATTTTGATGTTCATCAGATTCAGGTACATCTTGCTGGTATTGCCCAGAGCTCATGTTGTGGGTGCTGATGTATGAAGCCATGCAAGTACTATGACATATAGCATTTTTTGCAAACAGGTCCTCGCCTTCAAGCAGACCAAGCATATCCTGATCGTCACGTGCTTCTGCTGCTTTGCGAACTGTTGCTTGTCTAGGTCCTGTTCGGACACGGTGAAGTTTATCACGTTTCCTGGAATGGCAGATGAAACAGGTTGACCAATCAGTCATCTTGTGGGTATTTGCTCGCGTGTGTTTAGGCTCCACAATCTTTGGTTTCTCCTGTGATGCATGTTCTGAGAAGAAGGATAAGTTCCTCTTACTGGTGTACGACTGAGAGCAACTGCGGTGGTAGAATAGAGACATATCCGTTCCTCCCTTACGTGACTCCAAACACTGGCCAATTTCATCGTTCCGTATTTGTGAAGATGACTTCAAAGCTTCCAAACCTGTGCTCCCAGCTTTGCTGACCTTCTCCTTTGACGAATTCTGACATATGATGCATGTATCCCATTCTGTCGACAACCTTCGCTTCTTTTTTGGCAACTGTAACTTCAATGGGCTCGATCCCGGTTCATCTGGACACCGTTCAGCCATGTTGGAGTCCTATAATAAAGAGAAATTGAAAATTCTGTTTAATGATTAACGAAAGACCACTTTTAAGCATTATTGCATAATGGGTAGAGCATTTATGATGTGTCCATACAATTGGCATTGGTGTTCTACAACCCTGGAAGAGAAGGAATTGAATGAAAAATAGATATATCAGGTTTAACTAATTGCTAAGCTATAGCCTTTCAGTAGTGTCCATTTTTGCACAACCATGCAGGACAACCTCTGTGCATGGATGAGAGCGATGGTGAGGATGATAATTATGTAATCACGTTTTATCATATCTTCTTGAATATTGTAAAGGATGACTACTGAACATAGCAATGTCAACATCGGTTTTGAAAAATCGCCTTCTCTGATATTTTCCTTATGGCGGTCCTAAAAATTTAGAAAATTATCGTATTTTGTCAATAAAGGCATATAAATTTACATATAATGATGTGGTTGTGAGACTACATTATTCCCCTCTCAAAACGACACATTTCAATACCAAACATGTCGGAAGAGGGCTCCTTGTCTTGTAGTTTATGGGAAATTGTGATTTTCTGAAATGGTCCAAATATTCAGACGGGTGTATCCTTCAAATGTGAATATTTCATGGACCGCACACCAAAATATGAGGACAACAGGGCTAAATGTGTTACTGTGATCACCATCTTTCATATGAGACCTGTTGTAGTTTTGTGTCAAGCCGGTTGATTAAACTCCTAAAATACAGCCCTTTATCGAGGTTTACCGCTGGCCTAATGTGCGAGGAATCTGTGAGGAGGTAGATCATCACCTGTGGTCGTGATTCTCTTCCAGCTTCCAGGGGAATTTGTGCATTGCGTTCCTCCAAGCCCGTCCCTCTCTGCACTGCAGTTATAGCGAAGGGTGGTGGGCTGTCGTGGAAATTTTGGATATCGATAAATCAGAAAATACTTTATAGTGCAATTATGATCGTTTATTGAATAATACATACGTGCGGATACAGTACCTGTTGTAAAATCTCCAAGCACTCTCTATCGGCAAAGTTTTACTGAGTTTTTTTTTTTAATTATAACTAACAAGGCATGGTCTCTACCACAAGCATCATTTCCAAGAAAACGAATTAATCAATGTCAAAATACAAAGAGCTTTGTAAAGCAAGAATTAATTGAAACAGAAAGGAAAAACAACTCCACATCTGGCCAGGTGTGCCCTGAGGCAGGATGTGAGTGTGAGATCATGGCCTCTGGTCAGGCTATGTGTGGGCCAGTGTAACTCTTTTTTTATATCGATAAGACAACAAAGGCATGTCGTATTTTCCAAAGTCCTTGACAACTGCAGACAAATCTCCTTGTTCAAGCATTTCTAAGCATTATTTATTAAATCCACCAAACACAAATTTCACTTTATTTCATTTTCCACAGGTCTTGACAGAGGAGTCCAAAGTGAAGGCCCACTGGGCCGGTTACTTTGAGCGGTTGTACCAGACTGATCCACCAGCTGTCGAGTTGGATATCAGGGGTGTTACTATCTATATTGCTGACCCTCCAATCAACTGTGATCCACCTTCGCTTGTGGAAGCACAGGCTGTGGTGAACCAGTTGAAACGGGGCAAAGCTCCAGGGATCTGTGGCATCCATGCTGAACTTCTCAAGGCTGGTGGAAATGCTGCTCTCGTGTCGTTGCATGCAGTTTTGTGCTCTGCCTGGAACACAGGCATCATCCCAACTGAGTGGAAGAGGGGTCTTGTTGTTCCTCTCTGGAAAGGGAAGGGTGATCGCCAAGACTGCAACAACTACCGAGGGGTGACGCTGCTCTCAGTGCCGGGCAAGGTCTTTGCTCAGATAATTCTTGATAGGGTGCACCACCATCTGCTTGAGCACCAGCCTCCAGAGCAGTCAGGCTTTACACCAAAGAGGTCAACGATTGACCGTA
>NC_140969.1:50059529-50139529 GCF_056783735.1 Eptatretus burgeri
AAATAAGGACCAGATGGTGGAAGCTGAAGGAGGAAGACTGTTGCGTGGAATTTAGGGAGGAGGCGAGACAGGTGTTGGATGGTGGTAAAGAGGTGTTGGATGATTGGGCAACGACAGCAGAAGTTGTGAGGGAGATAGCTAGGAAGGTACTTGGTGTGACATCTGGACAGAGGAAGGAAGATAAGGAGACTTGGTGGTGGAATGAGGAAGTACAGGAAAGTATAAGGAAGAACGGGTTGGCGAAAAAGAAGTGGGATAGTCAGAGAGATGAAGAAAGTGGGCAGGAGTACAAGGAGTGGCGGCGAAAGGCAAAGAGAGAGGTGGCAAAGGCTAAGAAAAAGGCATATGACGAGCTGTATGAGAAGTTGGATACAAAAGAAGGGGAAAAGGATTTACAGTAATCCCCCGCTATATCGCGGTTCACCTATCGCGCCCCCGCTTCATCGTGGTTTTTCCCTTGGAACCTAACTAATTTTTTCTGCGGATTCCCCCGGTATATCACGGTAATAATATATAAAATATAAATTATTTATGCAATGAATTATAATGTGTGGCTCTCGACCAGTCACACAACGCATGAGACAAAGTTTCGCTTGTGAACTTCGAATATTTTCTACGTTTTTTCTCCAAGCCCCACGATGCCGCCCAAACGCCTTGCACCTTCTAAGGCTTCTGGCAAGGAACCGAAGCGCCAGAGGAAGGTTTATATTCACTCAATATAAATCAAACCCAATCGTGTTTATACACCGCCCATCGTTTAATAATCACTCGATATAAATCAAACCCAATCGTATTTACACACCGCGTTTATAAAAAAAAAGGCATTTTTTGGCATTTTGGGGGGAGGCGTCCATTCATCGCGGATTTTCACTTCTCGCGGGGGGGGGGGGTTGGAACGTAACCACCGCGATAAACGGAGATGACTGTATACCGATTGGCAAGACAGAGGGACCGAGCTGGAAAGGATGTGCTGCAGGTTAGCGTGATAAAGGAAGCAAATGGGAATGTGCTGACGAGCGAGGAGAGTGTGTTGAGAAGATGGATGGAGTACTTTGAGGAGCTGATGAATGAAGAAAATGAGAGAGAAGGTTGGAAGAGGTGGAGATAGTGAATCTGGAAGTGGGGTGGATCAGTAAGGATGAACTGAGGACTGCTATGAAGAAGATGAAAAGTGGAAAGGCAGTTGGCCCAGATGTTATACCAGTGGAGGCATGGAAGTGTTTAGGAGAGATGGCAGTGGGGTTGTTAACCAGATTGTTTCATAAAATCTTGGAAAGTGAGAGGATGCCGGAGGAGTGGAGATCAAGTGTACTGGCTCCGATTTTCAAGAACAAGGGTGATGTGCAGAGCTGTGGAAATTACAGAGGATAAAGTTATTAAGCCACACCATGAAGTTGTGGAAGCTAGGTTGAGAGGAGAGGTGACGATCTGTGAGCAGCAATATGGGTTTATGCCAGGAAAGAGCACCACTGATGCGATGTTTGCTTTGAGAATGTTGATGGAGAAGTATAGGGAAGGCCAGAAGGAGTTACATTGTGTGTTTGTAGATTTAGAGAAAACTTATGATAGGGTGCCAAGAGAGGAGTTGTGGCATTGTATGAGGAAGTCGGGAGTGGTGGAGAAGTATGTGAGGATCGTGCAGGATATGTATGAGGACAGTGTGACAGCCGTGAGGTGTGCGGTAGGAATGACGGACCGGTTTAAGGTTAAAGTGGGATTGCACCAAGGATCGACTCTGAGCCCTTTCCTGTTTGCAATGGTGATGGACAGGTTGACGGATGAGATCAGACTGGAGTCTCCATGAACAATGATGTTCGCGGATGACATCATGATCTGTAGGGAGAGTAGGGAGCAGGCTGAATCGAGCCTCGAGATGTGGAGGTATGCACTGGAGAAAAGGAGAATGATAGTCAGTAGGAGTAAGACTGAGTACATGTGCGTAAATGAGAGGGAGGGTGGTGGTATGGTGCAGTTGCAAGGAGTTGAGGTGGGGAAGGTGGATGGGTTTAAAAACTTGGGATCAACTGTCCAAAGTAACGGAGAGTGTGGTGGAGAAGTGAAAAAGAGAGTGCAGGCAGGATGGAGTGGGTGGAGAAGAGTTGCAGGAGTGATTTGTGACAGAAGGGTAACTGCAAGAGTGAAGGGGAAAGTATATAAGACGGTAGTGAGACCAGCTATGTTGTATGGTTTGGAGGCGGTGGCACTAACAAAAAGACAGGAAGCGGAGCTGGAGGTGGCAGAGTTAAAGATGCTGCGATTCTCGTTGGGAGTGATGAGGATGGACAGGATAAGAAATGAGTATCTTGGAGGGACAGCGCAGGTAGGACAGTTTGGAGACAAAGTGAGAGAGGCGAGATTGAGATGGTTTGGACATGTGCACAGGAGGGAAGCGGAGTATATCGGGAGAAGGATGCTGAGGATGGAGCCGCCAGGCAGGAGGAGAAGAGCTAGGCCAAAGAAGAGTTCATGGATGCGGTAAGGGCAGACATGCGGGCGGTTGGAGTGTCAATGGAAGATGTGGAGGATAGAGCGAAATGGAGACGGTTGATCCGCTGTGGCGACCCCTAACGGGAGCAGCCGAAAGAAGAAATATATATATATATATATATATATATATATATATACACTGAAAATTGTTGGACTGCACCTCATGGTTTTTCCCTCATTGCTTGAAAGGATAGCATCTTTCCAACGATGAATGTAATTATAACTTTTTTCCATTCTACCTTGTATGTTTCATGTTTCAATACATTGTAAATTTGATGTTGGATTCTTTTTTTCTTCTTAAAACCAATCTATGCAGTGGTTAGACCAGTCTACGCAGACACGCTGGACACATCTATGTAGACTTTAAATCAGATCAGCCATTGATGTCGCTGTTGCTCCGGTACCTTTTTATGCAACATCTAGGCAGAACATGGGGGTAGTTCTTTGAATTTTTATTTTTTTTTGTATACAGAGTCAAGGTTCTTGGAGGAGAGAGAACACTGATAGGATCAGGATGCAACAGAACAAAATGAACACCAGAAGGGGGGAAATAGCAACAGCAGGCTTTAAGGATTCTCTGTATGGGATACGACCTGTCTGCAATGGGAAAGTGATCGGCCCATGGACTCAGCTTCATCGTGCGATATTCCCCTGATCTTGAAGTCCTTGGTTTCCAAGGCAACAAGCTGAGATCAGTTTCCTCTATCAGACGCAAACCTTTTGTTAAAATACTTGACAAGGAAATGTAGATCTTCATCAGGAGGCAAAATATGAAGCAAATTAATTCTAGGTTAATGCACCTAGAATTAATTAAAACAATCTACCAATTTTGTTGTTTGTCAACACAGCCTCAAAGAAAGTACCATACTGTCCATGGACTTTCTTTGCCTCTGTGTAAATAGCTTTCTTCCTCACTATTTAACCCAAACCTCACAGGAAAATCCTACAATCGATGGGACAGCCTGAGGTACTCATGACTCTCGACGTGAAGGTTATAAGTGGAGCAGGTTTGGCCCACGAGGGCTGTTTGCTGCTTACTGAAGAAATGTTGTTTGTGACGAGCGTGTGCGAGGATGCTCAACAACAGGCCTTCCTGGTTGCGGCAGCCGAGTGTCAGCAGCGGGAGGGGCAGCCAGGTCTGCTTGAAGTCTTGCTGCGAATGCCGGCCGAACCAGAAGAACCAAAGGTATAGACTTTTCACACAAGCTCGATGAGACACGTGTTATGATGATTAACTGTTTCATGTAATACTGTATGCCGGCACACAAGAGACGCTAACCAGTCACTCGTGTTTTTGCCGCACTGTTGCAATTTCCCATTTGATTCCATAGGAAACTAGAACGGCACTTGGTAGAGCACATACCTCCAACAGGTGAACAATTATTTTTTGTATCCGACTAATAGGCCAGATCTGCATCCATACCTGAACCAAAATCAAATTGACTTGTTCTTGTCACCTCACCAACTCATCCACCTCGTTTTGTCAGAACTCGTTCACAACTTTTTGAAATATCATGCTGAATATCGATTTGGCCCCTCAATGGTGAAGAATCACTTTAAAACAAAAAAAATTCTCGTATCCAGCTCCGAATTCGGTCGGATCTTACCAAAATTGAATCAATTCTTCTTTGCCACACATCGAACCTACCCACCTAGTTTCGTCTGAATCTGTCCATAACTTTTGGAGATATTGTGCTATATATCGTTTTTGGCCAATCTCTCAATAGTGAAGAATCACATAAAAAATTGTTGGACCCAGATCCAAATCGTCACCAAAATCTAATCAATTCATCCTTGTCACACACACATGTCCACCCAATTTCATCCAAATCCGTCCACAATTTTTAGCTCACATGGAACATATTTCCAGGGAGCTAATGGGATGGCGTGTTGGCCATCCACCAGTCTGTCCATAAACACTTACAACTTCTTTGCAACTCCACACACAATTCCGATGAAACTTGACCACAACCTTCATCATCCGTGATGTACCAAAGTTTGTTCACGACATTAAAAAAAGTTAGAGCCACAAGATTGTCCATTGGTACATTTTGCTGATTCCGTCCCACGTTTACTTCCTCAGTATCACTATTATACCAGGTGAGCGCCGAGAGGTATTGCTGCCCCTATTTTATGAGATATCCTGCTGACAGACAGACGGGTGAAAACATAACCTCCGTCCACCTTAGGTGATGGAGGTAACGAGAGCAATTTGTCGGAGACTATACCTGACATCAAAGCCTATGTTGGCAGGGTTACGAGTTCCCGGTTGTACAATGTAACTTTAGAAAAGTTACATTGTACGATTTTATGGTTGACAGTGACCAGATGAAATGTTTCATTGGGAGTTTGTGTTCCTCACCGCCAACAGGATGATAACATACGGGAGAAGCTGAGTGAACAGCAGTACGAGCGGCTCGTGGAGTATGTACGGAAAAGTACTCAATACATCTCTACTACCAGTTGCGCCACCTCAAACACGTTGCGGGTGGCTGTGGCTCATCCTCCTGTTTCCCCCGTCAAAATGTACGAGTTTTTCGCCGACCCCCTTTATCTACACGTATTCCTGAGCCGTTTCCACCAAGCAAAGTCGAGGTCTCTTCACAAAGGCTTCTCATAACATTTGGACAAGTGCACTGTTTCTATGAAATACCAGGGACCTTCAAACAGGACATTTTGCAACAGGGAATGGACTTCTTGGGGCAAAGTTTTTCTTCCTTTTTCATCCACACCCTCCCCCTTCCCCAAAGGTTTCTCTTCCACTGAGACTGTTTCTCATCTCCAAAAGTAATTGTACAAATGTTGAAATCTCTATAGTTTAACTATCTTCAGGGAAAAAAATTATAAATGAGGATAAAATAATGTTTGTGTGACTTGAGAGAAAATAAATTTCTAAAAATGTGGTTCGGTGAAATAACTTTGACTTATTTCTGCGGTTTGCACTTTTCACCCTTTTGGAAAGGTGTGATCATCTTTACACAAGTGCTTTTGAATTCAAAGTTCAGCATTGTAATGGGTGTATGAAGACCATAGTCAGTATGTTGGATGATCTGATGGTGAACCTTTGTTGTGTGATGCAGCTCATGGAAATAAAAAAGGGTCAAGGGGGCGGTAGTAGGCCCCCTTGCAGGGTGAAGAGGGAAGCTATTTTCCGACTTGCCCAAATCATCGCATGCAACTGAGGTTGTGGATGGACTGATGCAGACTCAAAGCTGAGATCCACAACCTCAGCTGTGTCCAGACACTCACTCAACCTGATCATCCTTTGTACTTGTAGCATTTGGCTTCATCTAAAGATATTTTACTTCCTTGTTAAAGGATTTAATTCATCATTAAACACACACAGTTTACTCAACAGAGACACAGGCAGGGGGCTCAAGGGAGATGAAGCCCCTCTGGTGCTGTTGGATTTCATGAGTTTTTGGAGGCAAAACAACAGCTTTTCTTCAAGATATTACTTACCTGAAAAGAAGTAATATTATGGAAATATGGATCACAAGTTAAGAATCCTTCATGTAAATCAGGGGGTCTCGGACATGCATCAATTTATTCATCAACCGAGCAAAGCAAGAACCTTTAAATGTTTTTGGGAGGATTGGCTGCGTTGGTATTTTGCTGTGATGTTTTGCTTTGAGTGAAGCACTTGATGATGCAATTGGGGTACCAAGCCTTTCAGGTTCAGTGACCTTTTGTTTTTCTTCTGTTTATTATTTTTCTTATTCCGCTGGCAATTTTCTGCTTTATTCCATTTTCTCAGCAGCCCAGTCCGATTGACACGAAATTTTCTCCGTAGCTTCTTTTTTTCAGAGAATTTTTAGGTTACAATTATGACGTCATTGGTCACGTGGTACAGGTGCCGTCTTTGAAAAACTTTGGACGTCTTCTTCTCTGAAACCGCTCGCGAGAAAAAAATGAAACGTGCTCGTTGTGAAGATCTCCACAAGGGGAATAAGTAGTGTTAACCATGACGTCATCGCTGCCTTCATTATGATGTCATAATTTGATGAGTACTACGCTGTAACTGAAAAAAATGAAAGTTGGGCGTCATGTACACAACAACTTTCATAAGTCACGGGTTCGGCAGCCATATTGTTTTTTTTGTTTGTTTTTTTTTTTTTAACTTAAAATATTCTCCGAAAGGCTGAACAGATTGAGGCAAAACCTTTCACACGTGTTCCCCAAGCCATGGGTGTATCAGTTTAAGGAATAATTGATGGGTCACATGGTTTGGTGGCTTTATTCGATTTACCCGAAAACCTGTAAAAACCTACTCCAAAACGGGTGGTGAAACTTCACACACACCTTCGCCAAGACTGGGAGATACGAGTTTGTTCACAAATAATTAATGTCACATGGATTGGCAGCCATATCGGATTGAAGGAAAATATTAAATAATGTTTTCTCTGGAACCTCTTACCCTATCGAAGCAAAACTTCACAAGTATTAATTATCTACCACCATTGCTGCATATCAGGTGATAATGATTACATCACAAGTCACGTGGTTTGGTGGCCATCTTGGATGGAAAAACGCACCTCATCCAATTAACACGAAACTTCACAAGCATGATGCGCTACCCAACTAGAGGCAGAATGTAACTTTATGATATTGGTCATGTGGTTCGGCAACCATATTGGATTGAAAACTTAAAAAAAAATCTCCAAAACAGCTGGACAGATCGAGGTGAAACGTTATAATCCAAGAGCTAGCTGAGATATAATTGACATGGGAGCTACAAAAGCTTTGACTGTTTGGTGGGGTACAGGTAGCCTACCTGACCACAGAAACCCTTGTCTTAAGTGCAGTCAGTGGTGGGTGGGGTAGGGGGATCTTTCTAATTACCCCCAAATTCAACTTTTTTTGACTTGGTGCCTACAAGGCTGACACCAATGCTACATCGTGAGGAATGCCATACTAATTATGAATCTGTAACTTAAGTGACCTTTCCACCACAAAATTTTGGCTTAAGACAGACAATAATTATTAGTGCTAATAAGGGATTTATTTGACTTAAAAGCTACAACATTGAAACCATATGAAAAATGTTGAGTAAGGTCTAAATATCAAGAATCACCAACTTAAGACACCATTATGTGGTGGAAAGGTCACATAAGACAAGGTCAAAGGTCAATTTGCACCGAATGACCTTTGATTCTACTTTAATTGACATAGAACCTACAGAACTGAAAACTGGTGGAAAATGTAGAGTTTGATATCTTCATCAATAATCACCAACGTAAGACCACCTTATGTGGTGGAAAGGTCACTTAAGACAAGGTCAAAGTCAATTTGCATCAAATTACGAGGTAGATATTTAGTGGTGCAAGTATGACTTTCCATTCATTGCTAATGTACAACACTGGGCATGGATACCAGGAAGTTATCACATGTGGGTGACCCAAATACCTACTTTTTGCCCACGTATGCCCCATATGAGAATGCGGGAGGCCTCTGATAGTATAGCATTGGAGTCTATGATCAATCTCATGAATGAAAGCACAGGGAGCTACACGTTTTGGTGAAACCCATTGTTTTATATGTTTGTAATTGACGAAATCCATCACACAGGAGGAAATGCAGCAGCATTTATAATGTGTCCCTCATGAGAATGCAGGTTGGAGGTCTCACAGAATGAGAAAGCAGGATTGTCCGTTCTATCTTGGAGAATGGTGGCTTCACCATCAAGAGGACTGGGAAACCATTCAGTAGATGTCCAGTTGACCTAACGCTCGAGCAGACTGTGAATGCCGATGCTGCCTCCAGATGGACTGGTTTGTCATCTGTAACAAACAACTACAGCGCTCGCCTCCGATGGATGTTAACAAAGTCTGCAAGAGCTTCGATAATTTCAATGGCACAAGCAATGGTTGATTGTCTCAGACTGAAGACACAACGTCTGAACTTCGTCCAGCACGCATCAAAAGGGACTCCAGTGATCTTCAGAAAGTAATCAGTCAGATAGAAGGTTCCTGCAATCCTTTACAAATGGAGGAGATGCCTAAAAGCTATTCAACATCAGCACCAGGAAAGCCACTGCCAAATCTGTCCAGACATGTTTGCTTGCTGTGTGGGAGAGAGGACAGGAAAGGCACAAGGAATTTGTTACTTCCTGCACTGATGACCTGACTCGGTTTGAATGCCCCATTAAAAAGGAGAAGCTCGCAACCTTCAAGGATAATGGCAAGGCAAACAAGCATGCCCAAGACAAACGTATTACATCACTGGTTTGTACTCGGGATCTTATGGGGCGACTAGTCATCATAGCTTGCCAGAGAAAACTAGATTTGGAACATGTCATCTCTTATCCGCTGACACCAGTTCCCCTATCCATGTGTAGCACTGATGGCACTATGGTGAAGACTGAGAAGAGTAACCTTCTGGACATTCTTGAGAAGAAAGTTCCATCTGCTATGCCTCGCTCCATTGGTGCCTGTGTCATAGATAGCATTTTCCTGTTACACCTTCTTCCACCACACATTCCAGGAACATATGGTGCCTGAGCTGCAGGGGTTTTTAAGACAGGTTGTTGCCCTGTCCCATTTAAGAGTTCACCTTGTGTTCGATGCATACCCTGTACCATCCATAAAAGACAGTGAAAGGGCACTGAGGGGACTGGATCACTCAGAAGAGAGAGAATACACCATAACTGGGCCAGAACAACACCGACCTAGAAACATCAATGACAGTCTGTAATCGTGATCTTTCAAAGAACAGCTGCCAAAATTCCTCGCAACAATGGGAGGCACAGCAGTATGCACAGGTCATTCAAGGACGTCAAGTGTACCTCTCCTATCTTGGGGAATGCTTCCGTTTTTATGTGCTGGATGGAAGGGTCATTAAAGAAGAAATGGAGGTTTTGAAGACAAACCATGAGGAAGCCGATATGTTGATATGTACTCATGTAAGTCACATTGACAATGACAAAGCGACAAACATTGCAGTAAGGGCTTCAGACACTGATGTGGCCATCATTCTGTTGAATCACTGTGAACGATTCAGGGCTGTGAACGATGAACGATTTTGGGTAAGGATGAAAATGTGAACAATGAACGATTTGAAAACCAACGGTCAGTGTTGGTCTCTGCCTTACTTGACATCTACAAAGCAGAGTATACAAGCATCGGAGGAGATCAGGAAGAAGTTGAATCCTACGTGGCCCAGAATTTGCAAAGGAAGATCAAAGATTATTATGGAGATCGCATGAGAGTGAAGCTTGCAGACCAACGGAAAGGCAATTTTGTTTTCAGTTCATTAGTCCGGGAAGATGATGCAATGGCTCGACTCCATAATGAATCAAAAGAACATGAACAGAATGACAAGTTGTGATGGGCAGCTCTGCATCTTCGATGCCAGGTCATGACACTTCCAAAAACTAGGACACCAAACCCAGCTACAGTACAGAATCTAAAGGAACATTCCCCAGACATTCCCAAACAGTTAGACCTGTTCTTCAGGAGTCTTCTTGGGAGCCAAACACCAAGCTTCCATGGAGCGCATATGGATAGCCTTGACCGCAAAGTGACTTCAATGGCATCAGATGCAATTTTCAATGTTACACGCGGGACTGTCAAACCATGGAAGCACACAGCCATGGGCCTTGGTTTTGCTTCACTGACAGGATCCAAGCTGTCATTGCAAATTTTGAACAGGGCTGGGCACAGCATCAGTTACAGTGAAACCAAAGGTTTGGAGACTGAATTTGCGTATTCTGTGGAATCAAGTGACCGTAGTGCACCAGATGGCATTCAGTTGGATCCACATCGAGCCACTGCCTCTGTCTGGGACAATAATGATGCCAATGTAGAGACGTTAGATGGCAAAGCAACGCTGCATACAACTGTTGGCCACACCTACCAGAATGTCCTGCCAGATGCAATGGGTCCAAATGCTAATATGACCGACTTCCGGGAGGGAAGAAACAGACGGATATTTGTGGGGCTGAGCGTGAAATCCTGCCATTTAGAAAAACTCTGAAGACAGCCAAATTTGTTTGCGCCACAACATCAACAGCCGAGAATATAAAAATTCAGCTGAAAGCCCTAGACCTATATTGGTTTTGGAGGTTACATAATGGGGACACTCCACTACACTCTGGATTCATCAGTAAATATATGAATGACAAATATATGAATGACACAATACAAGAAATTGAAAGGCCATTGTTTAACAAGTTGTTGATAATGCTTGGCAATTTCCATGTTGAATTAGCTTTCTATGCAGCGGTTGGAAACCTGATAAATGAAAGCGGCATCGAGTATATTCTGACTGAAGCCGAAGTACTTGCTGAGGGGTCGATGGTTGGGTTCATAAAAGGCAAATTTTACAACAGATGTACCCGAATTAATGAACTCTTAGCAAATGTTTTGGAGAAGAAGATGTACGAGTGCTTTGTTCTGGACTTGTCATTAGAGGAACGTGAGGAATTTCATGCAGTGATGAACAGAGTCCCTTCTGATCCAAACCTGATGGAAGCTGCACACATTGAAGACCCAATCATCTTGCAACATCTTCAGAAGTATGAAGTATTCTTCCACAAGATTCTTGATGGTGACCATGGACCAACAGCACAGTTCTGGGGAATTTACATCTTCCTCATCAACCATCGACACAGAGAGTTGCAGAGGTGCGTCAAGACTAATGACGTCAGTAGATACATTAATGTCTTTCCATCAGTACTGGATGTTTTCTTTGGTTTTCATCGCCCAAACTATGCCAGATGGGGAACACTTTTCCTTCAGAAATTACAAGGTTCTGACCCTAGATTGTTTGCGGTGCTTGAAAACGGTGCATTTTCCATCAGGCGAACCAAAAAGAATAACAGTAGATCTGCTGTTGATCTCTCCCTTGAACAGTCTGTCAATCGTGACTCTGGATCGAGCATGAAAGGTATTGTTGCTTTCCGTAATTCAGAAGGCGCTGTGCGGCGTTGGTCACTGACCATGACACAGAGGGCTATGGCTGTCACAGAATTAAGAACATTTGCAGGAATTGAACTTGGGGAACATACAGCTTCTCAATGCCGACCCTCCAGGACAAAGAAAGACAATGACCATATGGCTTCTCTAAGTGAAAATATCGATGCATCCTGCAATCCTTTCATTGTTGAAGCTCCAGCTTCCTTGGTGAATGTCGCAACTGGACATGCAGAATCTAAAGCTACTGAGGAATATCTACTGACAACGCTGAAGCGAGGCCAGGAGGCCAGGGAAAAGTTCCGAGAAGAATGGGAGGGTAACAGCGACCGGTTTCTCCAGCCAGTGAAGCGCACAAAGGTGCAGAACTTTGCAACTGAAAATGTGAAGAAGAAAACCAAACTACCGGCCATGCAGAAAGCCATTACGAATGCAGAAAGTCTGCGGGATATGTTTGTACGCATGATAGTGATTATTGCAGAAAAGATGGGTTTTGACCTTCATAATGTCCTCACCTTCCCAATCATCACATATCCCCCTGTCACTAGCACACTGCGATGGATCACATGTTAAAACGGAGAAAGCGGCCTTGTTGAGGAAGCTTGAGGCGATGCAGACAGAGCCAATCATCGAATCAGCCCGACCACATGATGACCATGCCCAGGTCTATGATGGTGGATTACTTCTGCATTCAGTTGTCTCCCAAACCAACATGGGCGCGTCTTATGCATCGATTGCCCGTACAATTCCATCTGTCGTTTGCAAAGGGAGGGCGACCGAAGTCCATGTCTGCCTCGACAAGTATATTGAAAACTCCATCAAGGACAGCGAGAGAAAACTGAGAGGAGCTGTCGACCTGCAGTATACCATCACAGGACCTGACCAGAAAATCCGTCAGAGTGGGCAAAAGCTGCTTGACAATGGAGTGTTGAAAAATGAACTTGGGAAATTTCTCCTCCAAGAATGGAAGAAAGACCATTACTGGAGTATCTACAAGGGAAAAACAGTAGTTGTTTCCTATGGTGGTGAGTGTTTCCAGTATATCCCTGATGAACTACAACCAGCGATATTTGTCTCAAATCCAGCACATCTCCAAGGTGACCATGAAGAGGCAGATACCCTCATCGCCTTCCATGTTGCTAACATAACGGCCAGCCACATCATCGTGAGGACATCGGACACAGATGTATTGGGGATCCTGCTAGGTGCGATTGGACGGCAGCGACCAGAGGTTAGGGCCATGGTTACTATCATCATGGATTGCGTATGGGAAACCACCAGCGATACATCAACATATCGAATATCGCAGCCATCCTTGAAGCAACCAAGCCAGGACTCCCAAGGGCTCTCCCTGGATACCATGCCTTTACGGGATGTGACTTCACGTCAGCTTTCTACATATTCCAAGAGATAGATGGCTTTAATCAGAATTTTGGGTAAGAATGGTTTGACAGGCCTACTTCATGTAAAAAAGGGTGCTGAATCTAAAAAAAAAAACAGTCTTATTGACCCTACTCAAGACAAAATGACCATTTTAACCCTTTTGCCAACATATGACCATATTCGGTCAAATTATTTTGGGTAGGTGGGTTTAATCAGAATTTTGGATAAGAATGATTTGACAAGCCTATTTTAGGTAAAAGTGTGCTGATTCCAAAAAAAGCAGTCTTGATGACCTCGCTCAAGAGACAATGACCATTTTAACCCTTTCCGGTCAAATGACGATATTTGGTCAATTTCTATTGGTCCGCATTTTTTTTTTTTTTTTTTGTATACCTTGGTCGAGGCTCGTATGAGAGCTAACACACAACTCACAGCAAGGAGGCATGAGACAAGAGGGGCGGGAGTGGAAGGGACAAAACAGTGGGGAACAGACACATTAGGTGAACCGTGGAAGGGAGAGGGATGGGGATGGGACGGGGAACATGGCGAAGAGAATATGGACATTTCAGGGACTTTCAGGAAGGAAAGTAGGAGAAATGAAGGAAGTGGGCTTGGGTGGATTATCGGGGGTAGAAAAGATCGAGGATTTGGATGGGGGAAGATAAGAGGTGGTGGTGAACAGCTGTTTTGAAAGCCTGGAGGGTAGAATGGGAAAGAATAGAGTGAGGAAGTTTATTCCAAAGGCGGGAAAAAAGAGGAATGAAAGAGTGAAGATGAGCAGTGATTCGTGATTTTGGTAGTTTTACCAGAAGGGGGTTGTTGGCGGACCTTGAGCGCCCTGTGGAAATGTGGTGGGGACAAATCGCAGAGAGAGCAGGGGGGCAAGGCTGGAGAGGAGTCGTTAGAAGACAGAAAGACCACCGACCAACCTGCGGTGATGGAGTGAGAGGCCCAAAGACTCAGCTTCATTGCGGGAGATGCCGATGATCTTAAATGCCCTGGTTTCGACAGCGTGAAGCCGAGAAAGGTGGGAGGCAGGAGCACCAGCCCAGAGGGGAGAGCAGTACTCCATCAAGCTACGGACAAAAGCTTTGTAAGTGGTCAGGAGCTCAAGAGGGCCGAGGAAGGACTTAGCACGACGGAGGATTCCCAGTCGGCGACTGGCTTTTGAGGCAAGGTTGGAAATGTGACTTTCCCAGGAAAGGTCATGGCAGATCATGAGACCCAGAAGCTTGAAAGAAAAGACTTCTTCCAGAGGATTGTTGAGAAAGTGGATGGGGGGGGTTTTGTAAACGGTCCTTTCGAAGAGACATAGTGAGAGTGTGAGATTTGTCTGGATTGAAAGACATGTTCCACGTGTTGGACCAGTTTGTGATTTTATCCAGATCTGCAGTGAGCGAAGAAGCTGCTGCTTGCCGGTCTGAGGGATGACAGATGGTACGGCAGAGGGTGGAGTCGTCGGCAAAGAGAAATAGAGGATTTTCCAGAGAGTCCGAGAGATCATTGATGAAAACCAGAAAAAGAACAGGGCCCAGAACGCTACCTTGAGGAACTCCAGCCTGCACAGGAAGAGGGGATGAAAGAACTCCATTTAGGGCCACACGTTGACTGCGACAGGAGAGGAAGTCTGCGAGCCATGAGTGGAGATGGCCTTGAATACCATGGGAAGAGAGTTTGGTGAGTAGGGCAGGGTGCCAGACCGTGTCAAAAGCACGTGATGTGTCCAGGGATACGGCTCGGATTTCCTGTCTGGCATTGAGGACCTCCATCCATTGATGGGAGAGCAGAAGCAGCATATCCAGGGTAGAGTGACCTGGTCTGAAACCAAATTGATGATTGGAAATCAAGCCATTGGAGAAGAGGAAGGATTTCATATCTGAAGCGATGATGGATTCCATCACCTTGCTGATGATTGGGAGAAGGCTGATTGGTCTGTAGTTATAGGAATCTGTTTTTGCACCTTTTTTATGCAGGGCAGTGATGTTAGCAGATGTCCAAGCAGATGGCAGATGACCTTGGGAAAATGAGAGGGTGAATAGAACAGAGAGAGGGTGAGCAAGAGCAGAAGAGCAGGCTTTGAGGACATGTGGGCTGATGCCGTCTGGACCGGTTGCAGAATCTGACTCGAGGTTTGAAAGCAAGCTCTCCACCTTGTCAGGAGAAAAGGATACAGAGTCCAGGGACAGTTGGGTGCGACTGGGTAAAGTGGGTAGAGATAGTGATGGGTTTAGGACACAAGATTTAGCTGCAAACACTGAGTTTAGACATTCAGCTTTATCACGTGTGGAATCAGCAGTGCGGCCATTTGAGGTAAGGGAGGGGATGGAGGGGGAACATACACCAGAAGCAGATTTGATTAAACGCCACCAGGATTTTGAGGAGGGAGAGAGGTTTGAGAGTTCAGACTTGAGATGAGAAAGATGTTGTTTTCTGGCTCTCCTGAGGGTAGATACACACTTGTTCCGAGCTTTGTGGAAAGAACTGAGATTGCCCTCAGTTGGGTTTGCTTTCCATGAGGCAAAGGCAAGTTGTTTCAGGACAACTGCCTCGCCACAAGCTTCAGTAAACCAAGGGCGGGAGGAAGGGTAAGACAACTGAACACGAGAGGGGATAAATCTGTGCATGAGGGAGAGCAAGTTTCTTTGAAAGAATTCCCAGGATGAGTTGATGTTTGAGAAAGTAGTGATAGGAGACCAGTCTGTAAGTTTGATGGCTGCTCGGAGACCCTGCCAGTCGGCTTGAGTGAAATGCCAGACTCGACGGCGGTGAGGTGGTTCTCTGATAACAGCCAGAGAGATGTCCACTTTGACAAGGACGTGGTCAGAAGAACCAATTGGAGCGAAGGAAGAGCAGCAGATATTGTCAGGGAAATTTGTCAGAATCAGATCCAGAAGAGATGGAGTACCATTGGTTGAGATCCGGGTCGGGAAGTTGACCGATTGAGTCAGTCCCAATGAGTCACAGAAAGCTTTTGCTGATGTCCCATGGCAGGTGAGAGAGGTACCCACACCTAGCCAACTGGCGTGATGACAATTGAAGTCACCACATAAGAGGAAGAGAGAGTTTGGATGAGAAGATAGAAGATGGTCCATGTTTTCGGATAGTGAGGTGTAGATGGAGTCATCACTGTTCGGTGGACGGTACAGTACACATATAAACATGAGGTGGGAGTGGAGGGGAAGCCGAAGCCAGAGGTATTCCTGGGGGTGTGGGGGAGTGAGAGCAGTGCATGGAGAGTGAGGAATAGAGTCTTTGATGAAGAGAGCAACACCTCCACCAGGACGAGGCTCAGGTCTGTCATACCGTAAGAGGGAGTAGCCAGGGAGAGATACTTGGGAGTCAGACACGTCTTGGGAGAGGAAAGTTTCTGTTAGGCAGATAATGTCTGGTTTGTCAGTGGCAACCTGTATGGAAAGATCTGAAAGGTTTGAGCGAAGGCCCCGGATATTTGAGGTCCACACTTTTAATGAAGAGGAAGGGGAGGAGGCTTTGGGTGCAGGAGGTGGAGGGGGAGGGGGAGGGTAGGACAAGGGATGAGGGGGCAGGTAAGGAGGGTTGCTGAAGGAGTGTGGGGTATTGCAGAACAGCGAGGGGAGGGGGCCGAATGAGGAGGAGAAAAGGCTCTGTGGTGCTGGGGGAGAGGGGGGACAAGAGACAAGGAAGAAGGCAGTTGAGGATTTGAGGAGGTGGAGTGAAGAGATGGAGGTGAGAGGGCAGTGGAGGGAGGCAGGTTGGTGGATGAGAGGGGGGGCAACTTTGAGAAGGAAGAGTGAGGGGGATGAAAGGTGGGAGAAAGGTGAGGGGGGGATTTTTGAGAGAGGTGAGAGGGAGGCTTGGAGGGAGAAGAGTGGGATGGTTGCTTTGAGAGTGAGAGTGAGGGGTGAGGGCAGTGAGTTGGCACTGAATTTGTAAAAAAGAATGGTTGATGGAAAGCGAGCATCCATGGCAAACTGTGGTTTTTAAAAGTTTTAGGTCAGAGATGCGATTTAACACAATTCTTGATGGATGCAATGAAGGCGAATTCAGAGCATGGAGAGAAGAAGCGCTGTAATAGTTGGATTTTTTAGGCAAGGAATGAAGGAGAGGTCGAAATGAGAGCAGTCTGTTAAAATAGCAGAAGAGTAGTGCATTGTGAAACAGTAAAGAGTACCACATGTGTGAGAGAGGAAGATGAAGCATTATAAGATCGTTTTTGTTGTTAAAAATAATGTATGAGAGAGTTCAACAGATTAGGTCATGGAAGTGTTTTAAAAAAAAATAAAAAAAAATAAAAAAAAAAAAATCAAATCGTGGAAGAAGACGAGGAGGAAGTTAAGAGGAAGAAGAAGAAGCAGAATCAGGAGAAGGTGAGCGTGTTGTTGTTGTTGGGTATATATATATATTTTTTTGTTGTTGTTGTTAATATTAATATATGAGAGAGTTCAACAGATTAGATCATGGAAGTGTAAAAAAAAAAAAAAAAAAAAAAATCGAGGAAGAAGACGAGGAGGAAGTTAAGAGGAAGAAGAAGAAGAAGCAGAATCGCGAGAAGGTGAGCGTGTTGTTGTTGTTGTAGGGTATTTTTTTTTTTTTTTGAGATAAGAAAGAGATTATTTGGGAGAATGGGGGATGTTTGGAAAGTGGGGAGGATCAAAATTGAAGGTAATGGGGAGGATAGAAAATGAAGGTAATGGGGAGAAAAAACAAACAACAACAAAAAAAAACCATCGAACACCGAGTGGAACCGGTAGGCCTCAAGTCTAGGCCTAGGCCTCAAGCACAGGTAAGAACGTCGACAAAAATACTCACAAAATAGCACGATTTTTGAAACAAAACCGAACTAGCAACACACAGTAACATGTAGGTGAGAAAATTAAACAGTTAAAACGGGACAAATAACAACCGGAAACTTAGCTTTGAGAACGTCAGCAGGGAGCCCCAAAGGAGACCTCTTGCTGCTCAAAACCGGAACCGGAAGTGATCAAGTGATTTGGATGTTCTGAAGGTGTGCACATCATTTGAATTGCATCACATTATATTATGTTCTGTTCATAATAATCATGACATATAAATATATATGATAAATATATAATGAAGAACTAACCAATTGGCCAATCGCTTTGTTCAGTTTTTGGCGACCAGTGGTCAAAAGTTTGAAATTCCATGTTGGGGCATATCGCATGTTTGCATAGTCTTTTCGAGCAGTGTGCAAAATCAACAATGATGTTAAGACTAATTGTTTTAATTTGTATTTTCATTTTCTGTTTGCAGGTGGCAGCACCTCCTTGAGTGGCTCAGATGATATAACATGTGCTTTAGGCCTACATCTTACTGTGCAGCTGACAAGACAGTTCACGTTTTTGGGACATGCTCCGCGAGGAACTACCCACGAAGTTAATCCTCATCATGGCTGATGGTGGAGAGGTGCCGTTGCAGTGTGTGTTGGGTCATTCCATGTCAAATCATCAAAGAATCTGCCGTCATCTCTCAGATTTTTGTAAAACTTTGGGAACCAATTGGGACCCATGAAAAACGGCAAGAACTCAAATATTTTGCTAACAGCCTCTTAATTAGTGAGATACAGACTAACGAACTTTGGACTAATTAGCACGACGTCATGAATTCAAATGGCCATATCTCTAAAAGTATAACACCTAGAGAGCTGGTTTTGGTGTCATTTTAAAGGTATTTTCATGCCCTATGAATTTGTCTGGGCAACATTTTCCTACCTCCAACCACAAAAAAGTTATCACAAAATATAAACTTCAATCGTGAATCTCCAAAAAATATAGTCTTCAAATTTCCTCAAATTCATCCCAGAGGTACCTTATGATGTCAAGAAGCTTCCACATAAGTTTTGTGATGGGCACTCCAATAGTTTCTGAGATATGAGCAATAATGTACATGTACGTGTGGCATATAGGTTCGAAAATCAGCATTTGTAATGTATTATACAATCATTGTAACCTAGCCATGACAGGGAACACAGGGAACGACCATCAATTGCTTTGAAGTATCATATACTTTCATTTTCAACTGGGCCTGAGGGGAAGAAACAAGTGCTGCTGTTGCTGCATTGAAGAGGAAATTGAAAGCCTAAGTCAGGTTAGTGAACACTGTGTACTTGAACTCACTTATTGATTGTATAATACATTACAAATGCTGATTTTCGAACCTATATGCCATACGTACATGTACATTATTGCTCATATCTCAGAAACTATTGGAGTGCCCATCACAAAATTTATGTGGAAGCTTCTTGACATCATAAGGTACCTCTGGGATAAATTTGAAGGATACATTTTTTGGGGATTCACGATTGAAGTTTATATTTTGTGATAACTTTTTTGTGGTTGGAGGTAGGAAAATGTTGCCCAGACAAATTCATAGGGCATGAAAATACCTTTAAAATGACACCAAAACCAGCTCTCTAGGTGTTATACTTTTAGAGACATGGCCATTTGAATTTGCGACGTCGTGCTAATTTGTCCAAAGTTTGTTAGTCCGTATCTCACTAATTAAGAGGCTGTTAGCAAAAATATTTGAGTTCTTGCCGTTTTTCATGGGTCCCAATTGGTTCCCAAAGTTTTACAAAAATCTGAGAGATGACGGCAGATTCTTTGATGATTTGACATGGAATGACCCTGTTGCATGTGGGTGATACAGAGCATGATGGTGATGCAGTGACTCCTTTTACTAAACAGACATGGGAAACAGCAGGCAACATCGCTCAATCCAGAATTCATTATCAGAAGAGATCAAAGTACCTCGTTATATGTGAATCCATTAACTTTGAAGCTGAACCACTGCCTCGTTATGGATTTCATAGTGACTGTTACAGCAAGTTCACGGCTTATCAGACACAGTCAAAAGAAAAGAAAACATTTTCTGATGAACATGTTACTGTTGAAGCACGATCTATGGTGGAACAGCCCCCAGTGGCAACTACCTCAACTACTGGTGTGCTGAAGAAAAATTGTATTTTCTGCAATTGTCCGGACCATAAGCATTTCCCCAGTGGTTTTGAAACACTATCTCCATGTGAAACTATACAAGCACAGGACAGTATTTTAAATGCTGCAAGGCAACTGAACAACAAAGATTTCCTTCGGGAATATGAGCACATTGACTTCATAGCCAAGGAAGTCAATGACCACAACACATGCAGAGCAAGGTATATTGCTAAAGGTACCAAGGTTCAAATAAAATAAAAAGGTTCAACGTACTCACAGAGACGAGAATCTGCTTTCTTAAGAATAATTTCATATATGGACTCCGAAATATTTCTGAAAGAAATTTCAAAGAAATTGGTTGATGTCAATCAAACCTACATTAAATTTCTCAAAGAAGAGGAGGGGAGGGAAGACCCTACCTCTGGACCATACAATCTTTTGTCCAAAATCAAAGCACATTATGGCAGCAAGCTTCAGGTTGATCAAGAAAGTAAAAAACAAGGGACCTCTCTCTCTATCACAAAGGATGCTATGGAAAATGAAATAAAGAATGTAGCTTTGTTCCTCAGGGGGAAGATCCAGAAGCTCCGAGAGAATAAACTCCCAAATCCAATCACAGTAGAAGCAATCCATGATGGTCAGTCTACAAATATACCTACTGAAATATCAGAGTTCTATAGGATTCTGTACACCGGCTCAAAAGATGACGCCAGTGAGAGAGTGGAGCGGTATATTGAATAATCAGCCGAGGTTGATATCTACAAAACTACTCATGGAACAGTGAAGCCACCGAAACACATGCTGCTGGGCATGGGTTTGAAGAGTATTACTGGCTCCAGGAAGGTTCAGGAAATTATTAATCACTTCGGCCATTGTATAGGATATCATACTGCAGAAGAATACGAGACCCAAATTGCCGCTGACATTATTGAGAAGAACCGAGTTCTTCCTGATTCCCTGCAAGCAAGCAAAGGACTAAGCACAAACACAGCTTGGGACAACTATGAAAATCAATGTATCATGAGACACAGGGCATCTGTGTCCAAAATGAAGTTCCAGTTATATCAACACCAACAGCAACAATGAAAACATCTTCTACAAGCTCGGAATCAATCATAGTAGCAAGCTCATCAACTACAGAGAATACACTTCCTATTTCTATGAACAAACGAAGCAAGAGAAGTCTTGAAATACCAAATCCAGAACTCGAACCAGTGAGAAAGAAAATTAAGATATCAAATTTTTCCTTTGATATACAAACAATGGACAAGCCTGTAAACTACAAGGCTTGTGTTGCTCGAGATGTTGCATGGACGATATCTTGCAAAACAAACACACAAACACCAATGTGGTCTGGCTGGAACGCTACAGTAACCAAAGATGATTTACCGGCTCAGAAGATAGGCTATTTGGCAAACATTGGAGAACCTCCTACACGGCTTGATGTCGTTAATGAAACGATGAAAAGAAACGTTACCCTGGCTGAAGAGTGCGAGGAAGATTACATTGCGACGACCTATGACTTGGCGATAGCCAAGCCAGCTTCCCAGTTGCAGGACACTGTGCGACCAAAGTATGACAATGTCTTTGTTTGTTTTGGTGCCTTCCATATTATGTTCCGCTATCTGTCAGCACTGGGGTATCTGGTAGATGGGTCAGGTGCAGCCCATATTTTAATGGAAAGTGGTGCCCTCACCAAGGGTTCCCTCAATGCCTTTCTGTCAGGAAAACACTATAATCAGGCCAGAAAAATGCATGTGCTCCGAGCAACTATGCGGAGCAAGCATATAGATTTGTTCTTGCAACTGAAAGAGACAAATGAGAGCTATGGACGTTTGGTTGAAGCCCTGAAGACTGTTCAAGCATCACCATCCCCTGAACGGATGAAAGATTTGGAGGAGGCAGGTGGATACAAGGCATTCATGATGACTTATGAAAGTTTCTGCGATGATACTAGAGCTGGAAAACATGGTGTTAATGCAAAGTTCTGGAGAAACTACATTGACATGGTTGACATCTACATGCTGTTCAGTAGAGCTGTGCGAACAAATGATGTGAATCTTTTCATCTTCTTACTTGGGAAAATGATAGACATTTACTTTGCTGCAAATCGTCACAATTATGCACGTTACATGTGCTTATACTATCTCAGACTGTTGAACATGGACAGCACCCATCCTGGCATTATGCAACTACTTGAACAAAGTGGTTTATCAGTAAGATTGTCATCCAATTCCTTTGCCAGACAACCAATGGATCAAGCACTAGAGAGTACGATCAATGTAGATGCAGCCTCGCGACAAACTGGAATCACTGCTTTCCATCAAAGTCAAGGCGCAACCAGGCGGTGGACAGTTACTAGATCAGCTAGAAGCACCATAGTCAGACATCTGCTTGAAAAAGCAGCTTTAAACAAGGATACCAATCCAAGCCATGAACTACGAAAGTCAAAAGTGGAGAAATTTCAAAGAGACTTGGAAAGTATTTCTAAAATGATTGACACTACAATGAATCCCTTTGGTAACTCCCTGATCGAAGACACCAATTTGTACTGTCTAGCAGATGGCAAGAAAATGCCGGATGAAGTGAAAGAGGACATGCAAAATGTCTTTGCTTTGGGGGAGAAGTGGAAAGATGAGTTCCTCCAGGAATGCTTGAAGGATTCTTCAAGGTTTGAAAAACCACTGAAAAGAAGAAAAATGAGAAACTTTGCCAGTGTTGCTATAAAGAGCAAAATACGAGGTAAAGATGAAAAGGTTGTTGAGCTGAAGACAACACGGGACCTGCTGGGCAGACTAGTCTATCTTGCTTGTACCAGAAAGATTGAGCTGGCAAAGGTGTTTTCCTTTCCACTAACCCCGGTTCCCCTCTTTGGCCAGTATTTTTGGCACAGTGAAGAAGACACCAAAGTACACACTCTCCAAACACCTCGAAGATTTGATGACACACAAAGAGCCAACAACAGTTGATACGGTCATTTATGATGCCATGTTCATAATCCAGTCACTGCCCTCTGACTTGCCTCTCAGATTTGGGAATGTAGCAGAGCTGGTCCTGAAGATCATATGCAGTCCAAAGGCAAGGAAAATGCACTTTGTCTGTGACAGTTATGTGAAAAGCATAAAGAGTGTTGAGCAACAGGCAAGAGGTGCAAATGATGGATCATTTCACATCACAGGTGCAGACCAGTTACGTCCTAAAGATTTCAGACATGGCTTGAGATCAGCAAATTTCAAAACTGCACTTATTAAGTTCTTCATGGAGGAATGGAAACATAACCATTATGCACCAATCATAAAACAAAAGACTGTTGTTGTTTCACATGAGGAGCAATGTCTTCAGTATACAGCATCTCTGTCAGGAAATGTAGAACACAATGAGGCACTAGAGTACGAATGCTCAAATGTGGAGGCAGATACCAGCCGAGTATACCATCTCAGCATGCTGTCAAAAGCAATACCAGGACAGAATGTTGTTGTCTGTGCAACAAACACTGACATCATGGTCATTCTCCTGTATCATTCAAGACAACTCAAGGCCAATGTGTGGATGGACCTTGGACATTCGAGTGATAACACTAGAAGGTATGTCCATATTACTGCACTAACAAACTACCTTGGCCCAGTTGTTTGTGAGGCACTACCAGGTTATCATGCTCTGACAGGATGCGACTACATGTCGCCCTTCTTCAGGAAGGGAAAGGTGAACCCATTGAAGAAAGCTCAGAAGAGTGCTCTCCATCTCGAAGGAATCAGCATGCTCGGAGAGACAACCGCCTTTGATGATGATGACAGGCTTGTAGAAAGATATGTGTGTTCACTCTATGGTCAGGGAGCATTATCATCCGTGAATGACGCAAGGTTGAAAATCTTCCCAGAGCAATACAAACCGACAGATCCAGACAGTCCATTGGAGAAAATAAAGGGACTTGATGCAGGCATGCTCCCACCCTGCAAAAATGTTCTCATGCAAAAATTGGCACATCTCTGGAAGCACGCACATCTAAGAGATCCACTAGAGAACATTCAAGCCACAGATCACAGCTGGAAAGAGGTCAACGAAGATTTTGTACCACTCTGGTTTACCGGCAGTCAGATGCCAACTATTCTTTCTAAAACCATGGAACCAGAAGATGTCACAGATGGAGATGAGGATGATGATGACAATGATTGTATCACTGATGATGATTCAGAGAATGAAGAAGACAGTGATGATGATGAGAATGGAAATGACTAATTGAATGTGGTAAATTGAAAGGGTAAATGGAAAGCTTGCAAATATCAATATTTCAAATATAGATATTTCCCAGAACAATATTCAACACTGGGGCCGATTCATATTTGGCCAAAAATAGTTATTTTGTCTTACATCGGGTCAATAAGACTGATTTTTTGGTAATCAGCACCCTCTTTTACCTAAAATAGGCTTGTCAAATCATCTTTACCTAAAGTTCTGATTAAACCCACTATTTGATGGAATAAGGGAATATTTGGTCAAAAAGGGTTAAGATTGTCATTTTATCTTGATTGAGGTCAATAAGACTGTTTTATTTGGAATCAGCACCCTTTTTTACATAAAGTAGGCTTGTCAAATCAGCCTTACCTAAAATTCTGATTAAACCCACCTACCCAATGTAATTTGACCAAATATGGTCATATTTGGTCAAAAAGGGGTTTAAATGGTCAATTTGTCTTGGGTGGGGTCAATAAGACTGCTTTTTTTGGATTCAGCACCCTTTTTTACATAAAGTAGGCCTATCAAACCATCCTTACCCAAAATTCTGATTAAAGCCATCTATCTCCTAGGGTAACAGGTAAGCAAAAAAAATGGGCCTTCAGCAAAGATTCCAATGAAGTCTGCTGTATGAGAGGGAAAACTGGATTTGTTAAAAGATTTCAGATTTGAAACAAAAAATCCCATCAGCATTGGTTTAGGGCATGGTATCTGCTCGCATAATCCATAGGAATTGGAAATCATACAACGCTTGTGCTCCTGTTGAATTAAGATGTTCCTAGATTCCTCTTTGTGGTAATGATTTTCTCATGCAATGAATTCTTTTTTCAGGAAAGGCAAAGTGAAACCCTTCAAAATCATGAAGAAAGAAGAGACTGGCCAATTTGTTGATCTGTTCATCGGCATGGGAAACATAGTTGAAGGTGTTGATGTTGATGTTGCTTCGGAGTTTGTCTGCCAGATGTACGCACAAAGCAAAACCAAAGATGTTGATAAAGCACGATACAAAAAAAACTGTTGGATATGACTGGCAAACTTGATCAGGTAAATTAGAGTGGATAGAAAATTCATTCCTGTAGTATTTGAATAAAATTTCATCAATTTTCATGGCACTAACCATACCCTTTATTGCATTTCAGGAGAATCCACTCGCAAACATCAAACGGGGTGACTGCGCACTGTTGCTGCCTACTCGCCGATCCCTAGAAATGAAGATTCGCCGAGCTCAGTATGTCACGACGCTGTGGACCCATGCCACTGCAGCATCTCCTGGTGATGGTTTGTCCCCCACAAATTATGGATGGTTCACAAACAAGGACGGCAGACTGCAACCTATTTGGTTTGAGGGCCCTGCAGCTCCATCTAGTCTCTTTGGCACTACGGACAACACAGATGCCGGAACAGAAATCGACAGTGACAGTGACAACACAGATGCCGGAACAGAAATCGACAGTCGACGATTATAACTGGAATTGATGAAGATCTTGATGAACTGGGTGATTCAGATGATGAACCATGGAGTGAGGACTCCGATTCAGATCAAGATGATGAAAACTTGATTGACACTGAATAATTGATATGACTCATAGAAATGTTCATCTTTTCTTTTATCTTCTCATGAATTGTTTCATTTATCTCACTTAAAAACCATATACTCAAATATCATAAGCTTTCAGAAAGCTCTTATCTATATGGATGGACCTCCATGTATTCACATGCTGTGTGCTCTCGTATTCCTAAGATTGACTGTTTCGCACAACATATTTGTCATAGAAATTAAGCAATATTTAATACGTTTAATTTCTTTTTCTAAGTGATATTTTATTTTTCGACCTGATTTTTAAGTTAGCTCATGAGCTGACCTCGGACAGCAATCAGGGTGTGGCCATTGAGGTGTCTGGCAGGGGTACCCCACCACGGAAAATGTCTGGCAGTGGCGATTTCTGATGCAGTGGGCAGTGCTGAACAATTTGAGACTGGTTTCAAGTTGTTAGCTCATGAGCTGATCTTGGTAAGCTTAAAGGGTGTGGCCATTTCAGGGCGTCTGGCGCACGTGCCCCACCACTGAAAATGTCTGGCAGTGGTGACTTCTGATGCAGTGGGCTGTGCTGAACAATTTCAGACTGGTTTCAAGTTGTTAGCTCACAAGCTGATCTAGCGTAATTTTGGGGTACCAGTTTTTGGCGTCTGGCGGGGGTACCCCACCACTAAAAATGTCTGTCGTTGATCATTAATGATATATGAGAACATGCTACTTATATTTTGATGGGTTTTAGTTTGTTCGGTCATGGAACTGATGTAGCTCAATTTTTGAGTACATTGGAACGGCCCCCCAGACCACACCCACCAGTGGCACGACGGCAGATGTCCATTTCTGTGAGTAGGGATGTATATAGAGTATTACTATACATGAGAACATTTGTTAGCTTTCCAGCTACCCTGACCCCTGTGGGCTCCTGCTCTAATACCGAGAAGTTGGTTGGGACTGAACTTTCACTTAAAGTACATATAAAAAATTGCTATTCAGACATCTCCCATATGATTACAAATGCAGTAAAACAGATTTCATTTAATTTATATTTATAATGTATATACACTCGAGGCAAGAAAATAAAAGTTAAGATTTCTCAATTCTATCGATTCCGTCCCTTCGCCATCGATTTTTTTCCAGAATTTTTTTTTATGCATCAAGTGACTAATTTGAAATTTGGTGTACTTATGTAGCCCAACTCATCACTTCAAATTATACTCTTTGCTGGAATTAATACCCTCAATCAGTTTGGACTCGAAGATTATTGTACCATTTTCCGTCCCTTCGCTTTACGGGACTTTTGGATTTCACCCTGTTGTATCAAAGCCGGATGTCTTGAGACTCGGTAATCACTGCCAGCAGTCATAAAGTGCCAGTTCTAGTTCTATATTTATTATTATTCCCCCATGATTATGTGGGATTATTCCCGTTGAAAAATTCATTTTCTCTGCAGCGGCTTGTTGAATTTACACAATTTTTTCACCATAGGTGTGACGACGACTACTCATGTACAATGTTTTTTTTTTTTTTAATAATTATGACATCATAGGTCATGTGGTGTGGCAGCCATGTTGGAAAAATGAAAAGAACTTTGCACCACCGCATCTCCGAAACCATATAGTGAGGTTTGTTAACAGCAAAATAGGATGGTACCGTTACAAGCCGGATAAAAGCACCAAATTTGGCATGCAGCTTCCTATTGTAATTACAGAAATTTCTGTCTGAGAAGCCACCGAAAAAAATCTCCTCTGAATGTCAAGGTCAAGGTCATGATTCAAGGTCATGATACAAGGTCATGATACAAGGGTAAGGAATCCGTTATATCTCCGCAGCCGTTCATTTTAGGCCATATAAATGTATTACCAACAGATAGGAATGTGCCCCTAATCTATCAGGAAAATACATTTAGAATGCCGCTATGACGACGTATATGGTATTTATGACGTCATCACAGCCAATAAGTGAAGCAAATAGTTGAAGAATCTCCTCAGTTTGCTTTAACTATCATAAAACTATAAGAAATTATTGTAAATATAGTTCAAACAGATGGAAACCGTGTCCCAAAATCCACTTTTGAGTAGGTTGTGACGCTCCTGAAGGATATGACGTCATAAACGGTGCAATGACGCTGCGTACACTGGGTATTACGATGTCCTCATGATGCATCACAGAAGCTGGAGACTACCATTTCTGGGCTACATCTACTTATTGCAGATGAAGGTCAGAACTGGTTGACTACAGCTTCTGCGATGCTGCACAACAGAACATGCTCTGTAGCCCTACTTCTCCGGAAAATGTCGCTATCCATTGCGTCATTTGGAAAATGACATCATCAGTTACAAACAAGAGTCGAGAAATGATACTTGCTTCAAGTGTAAATCAAGTCAGGTGATTAGTATCCGGTACTCACAATTACTTTCCACACTGACACCGGCAAAGTGGCATACACTTCAAGGAGGCACCGGCACACTTGCAAACACAACACTGCTTCTTGCAACTGCACTTTATCAGCAGTCGACAGGCGGCAGAAACTGCAGGTTGCGTGATCCAGACGGGCTGCAAGAACTATCTTCTGTGGTCCAACCAAACCCATTCGGCATGACCACGTCGTTTTGGTTCATCACTGTTAACCCAGATACTCGACTGATATGATGCCCTCTTGAAATGTTGATACAGCGCATCCTGAAATAATATGGAGGGATTACACAGGAATGTTTTCTGGAGTAATGGTAAATGTGGAATAATTTTGTGAATATAGCAGAGCTAGAATTCTGCATCGCTAGTTACCTGTGTTGGTGGTGGACGGTTAAAACTCTTGATTGTCTTCTGACAGAACAGGTTCTTTCTGGTTTCGTTGACTGAGTTGGAGTTGCCAGACTTATCATATAGCCGCACGACAAACCTCTCAAACTCGTAAGAATCACGATCAGCAACGACGAATGGATTTTCCGCCAGATGTACGAAGGCGTCCGTGACTTCTGGAGTTTCTGACCATGCCTGCCACGCCATTGCTTTCCCTTTATTCATGAATGCAGAGGTTGTGTCACAACCTGTCAATGCATGAAAGACGGGTAGCGCTCGCGATCTTGCTTCGCCGATGCGGTGATATAAATCGCTGATACGATAAGTTCGGAAGTTCCTTCCAAAACCAAAACCAACCCATATGTCAGCATCAGGGTGTTGCTGATTTACCAGATGGAACATTCCCAGCAATATGACAACCACATCGGTGTCGACTGTTCGGATGTGAATTACTCAAGAACCAGTGTTCAGCGCATGCAGAAGATGGATTACAATGCGTGTATCCGCTTCTTCGTGGTTGCGATCCGACATTGTCTGTGCAGAGGCAGCAGGCAGCACTTTGTTTCCCGAGGCGATATAGACCACCTTACTTGGTGGAAATTCAATGTCGATCAGCTTTGTCGAGAGTAAAGAAAACAGTCTGACTTGTTCTTTGGATGGCACAAAAAGACTTCCATTTCGGAATATTAGTCAATCCAGAAACTTTGCGCCTCATCCCATGACCGCGCATGTCTCGAGTGTGTCCTTTCAAACTGTCATCCAAATACGTATCCCAAACTACATCCACTCGGACGTTGTTTTTCAGTTGTTGATGGATAAATGCCACAAACACGAGTTTTGCATAGTCATCAAATGTTTTTGTCGTCGTGTTCGGAGTGAGTGCGTGTACAACCGCAGGGCCGTCAAAAATTGTACAGTCAAAGGTGGTAGGTGGTTGCTGATCCACGTAGTACAGGATTTAGGGGTGGCCAGGTGGGGCCATGGCCCCGGGGCCCCCACATTTAGAGGCCCCCCACAACTTCGATGACATTTTGAAAATCCCATGAAAATGTGCTTCCAAAGTTTTATTGTCGGTGAATGAAGATTGTAAACTCTTTGTAAGGATATCTTTTCAAAATTGTCCGTCATTGTGAGGGTCCTTTTCAAGCCGTTTCTTCCAGTCCACAGAACGGATCCAACGTGGTCAAAAATTCCTGGGGCAAGCCTCGGGCATTGGGGACCCACATTTGGATCGATCATCGATGTTTCGGATGGTTGAGCGTGGCCAACAAACTATGGCACTGCCCGCCAGAGCCCAGCAAGCACAGACGGAATACAGAGGTCCAGCCAGAGGAGAGGTGAAAATGTGAAAGTCGACGTGGTAAAACTAGGCCAGGCCAGCACAGCACACGGCCAGCAGGGGTCGTATTGTACACACTGAAACTGTGGCTGGCAGGGAACGCTGGCAGTTCCCTGCTTACTGGCGCGCGCAGCACAGTAACACAGTGTGACTTTCTATGTTCTAGGTGTGTGAAACATACTTGTTCGCGATTCTGGTACGTCCCACGTGCACTCTGACGATATCTCGGTTACTCGGTGCCTACCAGCGGCAGAAACTATAATGAGCGGCTTTGGTGACGACAGGCACAAATCCAGGGCTCCATGGAAATATGACAGTGGTGCTCAAAAGCGGAAATGTTCCAAGGAAGAAGATGAAAGACACAAGGCCGTCGTCGACAAGACCCGGAAAATCTCAGAGTTTTTCACTCCTGCACAAACAGGTGATTCGTCCATGACAGAGGCTGGAACACCAGCACAGACGGAACAAGCGGATTTGGCAACGCAACCCCCGCGTCAAGATTCGCCCAACATCTCGGAAGGTTCCACCGATGAAGAAACGTGAGATATACTGACTGATGGTGGACCTGGCTTTGCCAATTGCATTGGATGTTGGCCTCCTGAGCGACCGTCGTCAGGGATGATCGACTACTGGGCATCACGAGATTTGGAGCCCCTGCAGAATTCGACTGGTCCCTTTGATTCATCCATACAGTTCGTTGAATGTAGGAAACGCTGCTGCTCCAAGAATCTTTTTTTACCGTAGACTACAAAACGGAGAGTCCGTGAAAAGGTCCTGGCTTTGCTTCACATCAACCAGCAAACTGTACTGTATCGCTTGCAAGCTCTTTGGAGGCGCTACTGCCCTGGGCGGGGAAAGATTCAACGACTGGAAGCATGTCAGTCGTTCTATCGAGGTGCATGAGCGTTCGCATGTGCATCGTGCGAATATCATCCGCTTGTCAGACAGAGCAACATCCGCAGGTCGTGTGGACACTGAACTCGTCAAACAGGTGAGTGAGATTGCGTCCTATTGGAGGGAGGTGCTGAAACGAAGTGTGAGCGTGATATCGTTTCTCACTGAGCGTGGTCTGATGTTCTGTATATCGGATGAAATTGTTGGGTCACGGACGAACGGTAACTACCTTGGCTTAATGGAATTACTTGCGGAGTACGATCCATTTTTGGCACAGCACATTTAATTCAGAAATATGCCAACCAAGGTAGTGGCCACACCAACTACTTATCATCTATGACATGTGAAGAGTTAATCTCCATCATCGGAAAATCTGTTCTGGATAACATCGTCGCTCGTGTGAAAGAGGCAAAATACTTCTCTGTGTCAGTCGATTCTCCTCCTGACATAAGCCACATCGACAAGCTCACAGTTATTCTACGATACATCGAGAACGAGGCTCCAGTGGAGCGTTTCATGACCTTTCTGAGCAACACAGGACACAGTGGACTCCAGCAAGCGACGGAATTACTGGATTTTTTGAAAGCCACTGGATTGGACATCGCTAACTGCCGAGGACAATCTTACGATAACGCATCTAATATGAGTGGCCGATACAACGGGATGCAGGGAATGATCAAACAGGAGAACCCTCTCGCAATATTTGTGCCATGCGTGACTCACTCACTATACTTAGTCGGTCAGTCGGCCATGGGATGCTGTAGACCTGCAGCAGCATTCTTTGAATTCGTGGAACAAGTGTATGTATTTTTTACAGCTTCCACGTCGTGATACACCACATTATTTGACGCCCTGAAAGCCAAAGGTCTGCAAGTACCAAAGCGCCTCAGAGACACTCGCTGGTCGGCTCATTCTGATGCAACCCGAGCTCTTGTGGACGGTGACAGCGAAATCATGGATGTCCTCGATGAAATCGCAAACGATGAACAACTGAATAGTGAAACGAGAAACACCGCCGAGACATTTCACCAAACGATGTGCACGCTCGAGATAGGGTTCTATGCTGGTTTCTGGTCTACTGTCCTTGGTAGATTTGATCGTACGAGTAAAACCCTTCAGTCGCAAGCTACTGATCTCAACACAGCCGTGCAGCTCCTCAAGTCACTGGCGAGCTTCGTGCAGTCATTACGCGATCAGTTTGATACATTCGTTGTTGACGGAGTGGAGCGCCCAGGTATGGAGGAAATCACTCGCGGATCGCGTAGACGAAAGTGTAATGTCCGCCTCGCTCCCTTGGACTACGGACACACTCCAGAAGTAGAACTAGATGCCAAGGAGTCCTTTCGCATCAGTGGATAGGTTGCAGTGATCGACGTTCTGCTGTCGCAGTTGGAAAAGCGTACAAATGCTTACAGCGAGATGAGCGACAGATTTGGATTCCTGCATGCTCTTGTTCAACTCAAAGTGGAGCAGATTCGAGAGTCATGCTCAAAGCTCGTCGAGCTGTATCGGGAAGATCTATCACCTGACCTCACAGAAGAAATGATTCAGTTCCAAGTCATGATGAAGGAGTCAAAGCCAGACTCGGGCCGTACTGAACTCGAGATGTACAGTTTTCTCATCGAGCGAAAACTCACCGATACTTTCCCAAATGTGGAAGTGCTGCTTCGGATTTACCTCTCGCTGATGGTGTCGAACTGCTCCGGGGAGCGCTCCATTTCGAAACTCAAGCTTATCAAGCACCATCTTCGCTCCACGATGGGGCAGCAGAGACTGGTCAATCTGACCATCATTTCAACCGAATCCGATGTGCTCAATTCCATGCAGGTTGACAGTATCATATCCGAGTTCGCTGCCACAAAGTCGCGCGGGAAGCTTGTCCATTGGTGTCCAAGGCACCGCGTGTATGTTCATTGATGTGGATGACACTGCCGTATATTTGCGGTCGCTGGAAGTCGGCTATTAATCACCATTTCAGATTTCTCTTGCCCAGAGGGTTTTTAGAAGTGCGAAGATTTTTAGTCAAAGTTCATAGTACGAGTGCGTGCCCGTACGTGCGTGGCAGTACGTGCAAAAAAAAAAAAACCTCTCAAACCGCATGCCAGAAAGAACAACCACACAGGCCGTTCCTTCGCTCTCACATGCCTGTACATGAAAAAATAATCTTTCAAACAACCACACAGGCCGTTCCTTCGCTCTCACATGCCTGTGCGTGAAAAAATAATCTTTCAAACAACTATACAGGCCGTTCCTTCGCTCTCGTAAACGACGACTGGATTGGGGCATTGTGTTTATGTATAAATGCGCATAAGAAATCGAGAAATTATTAGAATACACTAAGTCATCACTATCTGGAAGTCCGTACGTTGTAACCCGTAATGGGGAACGCGACTGAGGATCTCTCTCCCCAACGGCCACGCCGACGCAGCAACGTGTCCTGTCATTGGTAACTAAATGGCGCCCTTTCCCCATTGGCCACGCCTGCGATGCAACGTGTCCTGTCATTGATTTGGCAAATAAATGGCCATAACTTGGGAACCACTTGTCCGATTAATATCAAACCTTGAAAAGGCACGAACTCAGGTCCCCAGCAATATACCTGGCAAGTTCCAATTACATCGGACCAGTGGTTGTCGAGAAACAGCGGACACGGACACGGACACGGACACGGACACGGACACGGACACACACACACACACACACACACACACACACACACACACACACACACACACACACACACACACACACACACACACACACACACACACACACAGCTGGAATCATAGATGATTAATGAAATGACAGTGAGTCGTTTGTTATTTTCTTATATTGGTCTATCTCTATCTCTTACTCTTGTAGCAACGGCATTTTTGTGATTTGATTTTAGAATGAGCTTAGAGATGTCATCAGCTCATAGATAAGTCACCAGCCATATCAATAATAATCCGTCCATGTTGTCATATTGTCAGATTTAATTGTAATTTGTGAACATACGAGTATATGCCAAATCATTCCTGATCAGGATCTGCAAAATCTATAGATACAAGTTCAGTTGTTGATTAAAAAGCAGTTATAATTTAAGTTGTTGATTAATCTCCAACTTTGGGGGCCCCCCACAATCATTGTGCACACGCCCCTCTCCAAAATCATTGTGCCCACGCCCCCCTCCACAATCATTGTGCCCACGCCCCCCTCCACAATCATTGTGCCCACGCCCCCCCTCCACAATCATTGTGCCCACGCCCCCAATCATTGTGCCCACGCCCCCCACAATCATTGTGCCCACGCCCCCCACAATCATTGTGCCCATGCCCCCCCCACAATCATTGTGCCCACGGCCCCCCACATGGTAAATCCGGCCCTGGCTCCACGGTGCCATCAGATGACGTTAGGCACTTGAGGAGATCGGATTTTTTTCTAAACTTGATTTTGTTTTCCAAACCAAAAGGAAATTGGTACATTTCTACATCAGATCAGTTATGAGTAAGGTTCTAAGCTCGGTATCCTTAATCCTACTCCCATCATCGACATTGATATGCCACGTCACCTGGTCTGGTGCATCTTGGACTGTACAACCAACCAACCACCTACCCACCTGTTAAGATAGCCTAACTATTTACCAAGGAATGCAGATTTGATTCGTTCACCACACAAACTGGTCCAAAATAGTACTACTCGGTAGGCCTCAGAGCCTTGGTAGGTCTTGCACTCCATTAATATTTTTGTCCATGAAGACGCATTTTTTTTCAATAATGGAACCAACATTAACAACATATTTTTATCCCACCCAGTCTATGAGTACATCCCGTGTTTTCCATCATAAACTTGCCTTTTGGCTTACCTGATCGACGTTGCTTTCCATTATTGACTTTGATGGGGTTTCAGCGGACAAAATTCATCGGACTGCCTTGAAAATCGCGGTCAAAAGCTCTGTGGACGCCATTTTGACGATCGTTGTTCGAGGAAACAACGATCCTCCGCCGCCGTGATGAGGAGCATTGGAAGGGCGTGGCCGGTAACGTCACACCCCAAATATTACTGAAATGAAAACGAGAGAAGAACCTTCAGAGTGTAGGCTTTATTCCATTTGATTGAAGCCGCTTCTACGGGCACATCAGGGGATACAGGTGCAGCTAGGAGTACATAAGCAGTAAGGTATACACGTGCAACTAATCACCGCAAAATAAATCAGTATAAGCACGGAGTCCGATATACTCTCAATTCTCACCATTCAATGAGCACCAAGTGAACCGCCACCGTAAACGACAATGCCCCTGGGACAATCCCCCCGACCGAGCGGAATCTTAGCTTTATCTATTCCGTGCTCGAGCCATGCGACATGTGATCACACGTCACGTCCTTCAATTCACCACATTCTCCCCGTCTTTAAAATGTAACTAGAGGCCCAACTAACGCACCATGATTACTTCAGCGCTACAGGAGTATACATTTCAAGCAACGCGAACTATCTAAACTACAGAAGCATACATGTCAAGCAGTGAGGATTATTTTGAGGTGTAGGGGCATGGTAATGAGCATCGATATATTATGTAACGAGCATATAGGAGCATGAGCATCGAGGATGCCGATAATCCCCTTTACAGATTGAGTCGGCGAGGGGGTATTATTCGTCGGCCTCTCCGGGAGTAGATGGCGGTTTCACTTGAGGAAGGCTTCCGATCCTCTTGGTGAGCATCGACTCGTGCCGGAGATGACTCCCCGATCGCTCCCGGGTGGAACGCGGTAGCCCCGTCGTCACCCGTCTCGGGTGGAGTCCCTGGGGGGGAACACCTGGGGAGGGGATGTCAGAGGGAGGTGTGCCAGATGGTGGTGTACCTGTGGGAGGAGTACCTGAGGGAGCCAAATGGCGAACCGACACAGTGGTCTCCCTGCCATCCGGGAGCCTGACATGAGCATACTCTGGATTAGTATCGATGAGTTCGACCCCCTCCACCATGGGTTCATACTTGCTTTGTCGTACCGGGCGTTTCATGAACACTGTTCCGGGATGGGTTAGCCAGTTGGGCACCGATTGGCCGTCAACATAACGTCGTTGGTGAGTAAACATTCGTTCATGAGGAGTTGCATTGGTGGACGTGCAGAGCAAAGAGCGTATGGAATTCAGAGCGTCGGGAAGGGTAACCTCCCACCGCTCGGGCCCAGTCCTCTTGATTTCAACGCAAGAGTTACGGCTTTCCAAATAACTCCGTTATACCGTTCCACCTGACCATTACCCTGTGGGTTGTAACCCGTCGTTCAACTAGTTGCTATGCCGTGCTCTAATAGGAATTGTTTTAGCCCGGCCGACATGAAACACGGCCCTCTGTCTGAATGTATGTACGAAGGTTTCCCAAACATAGCGAAGAGGTCAGACAGACATTTCACGACAGTGCCCGAGGTCATATCCGAGCACGGAAATGCGAAACGGAACCTTGAATATTCATCAACAACAGTGAATATGTATCTGTTGTCTGTCTCGGTCGGCAGGGGCCCTTTGAAGTCGATGTTTAGTCTCTCGAAGGGAGAAGTGGCCTTGATCAGTCTGCCAGAAGCCGCACCATAGAATCTGGGTTTTAGTTCAGCACAAACAGGGCATGAAGCATTCATTTGTTTAATATCTTCAATAGAATAGGGCAGGTTCTGTCTGCGTACGAAATGTGCCATTCTGGTTACCCCCGGGTGGCACAGAGACACATGGAGGTCTTGCAAAGCCCGACTGATTGTCGCCGAACAGTAGACCCGAGAGAAGGTGTCTGCAGCAGGGTTTTCCCTCCCGGGCCGGTAAACTATGTCGTAACTATAGCAGGCTAGGTCTATCCGCCATCTCATAATTTTTTCATTCTTAATTTTCCCGTTATTTTTCCCATCAAACATGAATAACACGGATCGTTGGTCCGTAACGAGCGTGAAGTGGTTTCCCAGTAAATAATGTCTCCATTTACGCAGCGCTTCGACAATAGCGTACGCTTCCTTCTCTATTGCTGAGTGTCTCTGCTCGCTTCCAGAGAGAGTTCTCGAGAAGAACGCGACGGGTCGCCCAGACTGATTAAGCGTAGCAGCTATCGCGTGATCAGAAGCATCTGTTTCCACCACGAAGGGCACCGAGCTATCGATCGATAATACCACGGAATTACTGATATCATCTTTGAGGTTGTGGAAAGCTTTTACAACAGCGGCATCTGGTGGGAAGTTTTTGCAATGCACTAGGGGATGTATTTTCTCGAAGTATTGGGAAATCCATCTTGCATAGTCAGCGAACATGCCGATCACCCGGCACATTGTCTGCAGGTCCTGAGGTGGGGGTAGCTGACGAAGTGGGCGCAATCGTTCAGGATCAGGCTTAATCGTGCCGTCGTCTATTGTGTAGCCGAGAAGGTCAATTGACCTTGCCGAGAATACGCATTTCTCGTAGTTGAGAGTCAGATTATATTTTCTAGCAATGCTCAAGAATCTGTCCAGATTCATATCATGTTCCCCCTGATCCCTACCGCACACTGTGACATTGTCCACGTAAACAAAAGTGTCTTTGAGGTTTTCATCTGAGATGATGTCGTCCATAACTCGTTGGAAGCAAGCTACTCCATTGGTGACACCGAACGGAATCCTCCTGAATTGGTAGAGGCGTCTACCTGCCTGGAACGCGGTGTAAGGTTTGTCTTCCTCTCGGATGGGAATTTGATGATAGGCGCTTCGCAAATCGATGGTGCTGAATATTTTATAATCGGCCACGCGTTCGACCATCTCGTCTATGCGCGGAAAAGGGTAGGCATCGAGTTGGGTGAAACGATTGACGGTTTGGGAATAATCGACAACCATTCATTTCTTATGATTCTGATTGGCGGTGACCAACACCTGTGCGCGCCATGGCGAATCGCTCGGTTCTATAATTCCTTCTTCCAGTAATCGCTTGGTCTCTGAAGTGATGAAGTTCATATCAGCAGTGGTATATCGCCGCGTTTGATCGCTATCGGTTTACAGACCGGCGACAAGTTAGCAAACAGCTGGGGGGACGTTACCTCTGCGGTGGTCAAAGTATTTAAAATTAGACGAGGTTTGCTTCCTCCAAAGGGTATTTCGACGCTCGTGTGCTGCTTGAGGACATTATGACCCAGAATTACGTCTGCGCACAAATCACGAAGCACCAGTACCCTTACATCCCGATGCGTGTACCCTTTTACGTCCAATTCAACATTGCAGTACCCTCGTACGCGGGACTGTAGTGATGTGGCGGCCATGCATACCGTATTGTCTGTCGGGTGGATCTTCCATTTCCTCCCCTTCACTAGCGAGCTGTTGACGAAACTCTCAGAGCTACCGGTATCAATCAGTGCCTCAGCCATATGCCCGTTAATTCGTACGTTGATGATAGCCTTGGATAGATTCCCCGGTGAGGCTGCAGTTAGTTTCTTTTGTGAGTAGAGAGCCGCAGAAGTGGGTTTATTTCTCCTTAGAGTAGATTTACATACCCTGGCATAATGCCCTTTCTTGTCACAATTCACGCATGTGGCATCTCTGGCGGGGCATTTGTGGCGGAGGTGTCTTTTGTACCCACAAAAGAAGCATTTACCAACCGGAGTAGTTGCTGAGGAGTTTGACGAGGTCTGGGTATCCGACTCCTCGGGTTTTTCTCCATCCCCTGTGTCAGGCTGTGTCTGTGTCTGTGTCTGTGGGGTTCCTTGAGTTTCCACCGTAGCGGCGTTCATTAGCAGCATCGGTGTCCCAAATGACTCAGATTGCTGCTGAGCCGTATCCATCGCTCGAGCCTGGTCGACTACCTTTTCAAGAGTGGGTTGCACTTTCTCTAGTAAGCGTTGCCGTATGTGGGCTGTCCTGAGCCCTTGGATAAATGCCTCTCGGGTCGCTTCATCTCGGTGTTCCTCGGCGTTTACGGCCCGGAAGCTGCAGTCTTTTCCCAGCTGTTTCAGAGCTTGCAGGAACTGATCGATGGTCTCCCCGGCTGCTTGCTTGCGTGTGTTGAGAAGATGTCGTATGTACACCTCGTTCTTGCGCTTCACGTAGAGCGCCTGCAGCACGTCGATCGCTGCTTCGTAGGTGTCACACTCCGAGAAGAGCCTGTATACGCTGGGCGAGACATGATTCACAAGGGCGGCCATTCACATCGGCTCCCTCTTCGATGATGGTCAGATAGTGTGAGAAGGAACGGAACCAATGCGACCATTTCATTTCTGAGTCAGTCGCGTTTGGGTCTGCGTCGAACCTCTCTGGTTTGTAGATCTTGTCCATCATTGGTTGAGAGAGCCGAGAAAACCAAATGGAATAAATTGGAATGAAAACGAGAGAAGAACCTTCAGAGTGTAGGCTTTATTCCATTTGATTGGAGCCGCTTCTACGGGCACATCAGGGGATACAGGTGCAGCAAGGAGTACATAAGCAGTGAGGTATACACGTGCAACTAATCACCGCAAAATAAATCAGTATAAGCACAGAGTCCGATATATTCTCAATTCTCACCATTCAACGAGCACCAAGTGAGCCGCCGCCGTAAACGACAATGCCCCTGGGACAATCCCCCCGACCGAGCGGAACCTTAGCTTTATCTATTCCGTGCTCGAGCCGTGCAACATGTGATCACACGTCACGTCCTTCAATTCACCACAAGGAGCATTGGAAGGGCGTGGCCGGTAACGTCACACCCCAAATATTACATTGGCGCTAATTGACGAACGAGCGAATTAATTAGATGGCTCCCCGGCCGGAATTCATTAATACATTAATACACCGCCTATTTCCTATGTGAAAAAATTACACTTATCCAGCGTGTAATTCTAAGGGAGCTTCTTCTTCTTCTTCTTCTTCTTCTTCTTCTTCTTCTTCTTTTCTTCTTCTATCTTCCAAAACCTTTAAGACTCGGCTCTTTCACATGCAGGATCCGGATCTCCTTAAATACTAAACACCTCGACACATCCTCGCATTGAGGGTGCCTTTTGAGAGCGTCTATCATGAACTTTTAAATATATTCTGACATTTGGTTTAAAGTTTCGAAAAGTTCACGTTACTATTTAAAGATTATTCCATTTAATGTGTTGTAATTTCGTAAATACACTATTTTCTCGTCATGAAAGAGGAGCCTCCATGACGGCTCTCGGTCCTCTTCTTCTTCTTCTTCTTCTGGCGAAGACAAAACCTTAAGGACGAGGCTCTTGGACACATTTGTCCTTGTTAACCAAGCTCATGCCCCCCCTCCCCTGAGGGGAAGAAAAGAAAAACACAAAAAAAATAATTAAAAAAAACATTTTTTTTGCATTTTCTTCTTTGCATCTTGTGTGGACAAATGAGAATGGTGTTTACACGGGCATGATGGGCTGAATGGCCTCCACCTGTGTCTGATGTCCTTGTCAGTCCTCCACCTGGCAAATAAGTGATTTCTCATGACGCCATCGCTGAAGTGGTATCCCGGTGAAAATTTTACACGGAGAACGCTGCATCCAATCAATCTGAAAATTTCAGGGTCAACTGGGGATAAAATGGACGACAGAAAATAATTGACGTCATAGGTCACATGGTGCAACAGCCATATTGGTTTTATTCGATTTTTTTTTTTTTTAACTTTAAAAGCTCCGAAATGGCTGAACAGATTGAGGCGAAACTTTACACACGTTCCCCAAGCCATGGGTATACCAGGGGGTTCATGAAACAGCTGGATAAGATGACCAGGGAGCCACTGGTAGGCATGGATGACCCACAAAATATGTAACAGAAGAAAGTAAACACTGATGGATGTTTTTTTAATGCCATGAGTAAATTTTGGTAAATCATGGGTGATGGACGTTGTGATCAAGTTTCATCGTAATTGTGCGCTTTTGGAGAAAAAAATCAAATACATTTTTTTTCTTTTTGTATTCTTTGTCGAGGCTCGTATAAGAGCGAACACACAACGCACAGCAAGGGGGGGGGGGAGCAGGAGACAAGAGGGGTGGGAGAGGGAAGGACAAAACAGTGGGGAATAGAGACATTAGATCTGTGGAAGAGAGAGTGATGGAGTGGGGAACACAGGGAATACAATATGGACATTACAGGGACTTTCAGGAAGGAAGGCAGGGAATTTGAAGGAGGTGGGTTTGGGGTGGATTCCCCGGCAATGTGACTAAGCTGGAGATAATGCGCCAACTCTCGAGGTGGGAACGCTCAAGCGGAGCATCCCATGGAGGTACATGTTGCACTCACATATCTGCAGTACCAGTCAAAAGTTTGGACACACCTACTTATTCAAGGGTTTTCCTTTATTTTTACTATTTTCTACATTGTAGAATAAAGTGAAGACATCAAAACTATGAAATAACACATGGAATTATGTAGAAACCTCCTTTATTTTTACTATTTTCTACATTGTGGAAGAATAATGAAGACATCAAAACTATGAAATAACACATGGAATTATGTTGTAACCAAAAAAGTGTTAAACAAATCAAAATATATTTTAGATTCTTCAAAGTAGCCACCCTTTATCTTGATTCCAACTTTGCACACTCTTGGCATTCTCTCAACCAGCTTCATGAGGTAGTCACCTGGAATGTTTTTCCATCAACAGGTGTGCCTTGTTAAAAGTTAATTTGTGGAATTTCTTTCCTTCTTAATGTGTTTGAGCCAATCAGTTGTTTTGTGACAAGGTAAGGTTGGTGGACAGTAAATAGTCTGATTTGGTAAAAGACCACTATTTTGTCTTGCTGTCGTCGTCCACATCATGGCAAGAACACTTCAACTAAGCAAAGAGAAACGACAGTCCATCATTACTTTAAGACATGAAGGTCGGTCAATCCGGAAAATTTCAAAAACTTTGAAAGTTTCTTCAAGTGCAGTCGCAAAAACCATCAAGCACGATGATGAAACTGGCTCTCGTGAGGATTTCCACAAGAAAGGAAGAACCAGAGTTACCTTTAGTGTAGAGGATAAGTTTATTCGAGTTATCAGCCTCAGAAATTGTCAATTAGCTGCACCTGAGATTGCAGCCCAAGTAAATGCTTCACAGAGTTCAAGTAACAGACACATCTCAACATCAACTGTTCAGAGGAGACTGTGTGAATCAGGCCTTCATGGTTAAATTGCTGCAAAGAAACCACTACTGAAGGAGACCAATAAGAAGTAATTTGCTTGGGCCAAGAAACATGAGCAATGGACATTAGACCGGTGGAAATCTGTCCTTTGGTCTGAAGAGTTCAAATTTGAGATTTTGGTTCCAACCGCCATGTTTGTGAGACACAGAGAAGGTGAGCGGATTAACTCTGCATGTGTGGTTCCCACCATGAAGCATGGAGGAGGAGGTGTGATGGTGTGGGGGTGCTTTGCTGGTGACACTGTCAGCGATTTATTTAGAATTCAAGGCACACTTAACTTGCATGGCTACCACAACATTCTGCAGCGATACACCATCCCATCTGGTTTGCGCTTAGTGGTACCATCATTTGTTTTTGAAACAGAACAATGACCCAAAACACACCTCCAGGCTGTGTAAGGGCTATTTGACCAAGGAGAGTGATGGAGTGCTGCATCAGATGACCTGGCCTCCACAATCACCTGACCTAAACCCAATTGAGATGGTTTGGGATGAGTTGGACCGCAGAGTGAAGGAAAGGCAGCCAACAAGTGCTCAGCATATGTGGGAACTCCTTCAAGACTGTTGGAAAAGCATTCCAGGTGACTACCTCATGAAGCTGGTTGAGAGAATGCCAAGAGTGTGCAAAGCTGCCATTAAGGCAAAGGGTGGCTACTTTGAAGAATCTAAAATATAAAATATATTTAGCTTTGTTTAACACTTTTTTTGGTTTCTACATAATTCCATGTGTTATTTCATAGTTTTGATGTCTTCACTTTATTCTACAATGTAGAAGATAGTAAAAAAATAAAGGAAAACGCTTGAATGAGTAGGTGTGTCTAAATTTTTGACTGGTACTGTATGTACAACTAGGTGAGGCATCTGTCACCTCACATATTCGTATTCATTCATTCTCTCATTCTCTCTCTCTCTCTCTCTCTCTCTCTCTCTCTCCATCTCTCTCTCTCCATCTCTCTCTCTCTCTCTCTCTCTCTCTCTCTCTCTCTCTCTCTCTCTCTCTCTCTCTCTCTCTCTCTCTCTCTCTCTCTCTCTCTCTCTCTCTCTCTCTCTCTCTCTCTCTCTCTCTCTCTCTCTCTCTCTCTCTCTCTCTCTCTCTCTCTCTCTCTCTCTCTCTCTCTCTCTCTCTCTCTCTCTCTCTCTCTCTCTCTCTCTCTCTCTCTCTCTCTCTCTCTCTCTCTCTCTCTCTCTCTCTCTCTCTCTCTCTCTCTCTCTCTCTCTCTCTCTCTCTCTCTACCCCTCTATTAATCTCATCCTCTTTGGATGCACAAAAGAGCATCCATTACTGACTCGCAATCACATTTTCCTCTGGCACGACCGCACCCCCCATATTGCACTCCACCACACCTCCCCCCCCCACAACTTAGACACCAGCATTTTCCCTCAAACCTACCCCTAAGCGTACTGGGTTGAGTTAGTCGGCCGACCGTGCCAGGTATTGCGAGGCCATTTGTCCTCATCTGCTCTTTCTTTCTGGCTTTCTAATCTTCCTTGGATTTGCACGTGATAGCACCTGCCGTAGCATGTTAAGATTGTGGAAGTTATAACGGGATAAGTCTGCTCTGTGTCTGCTTTTGTAAATTGCTTGCCTTTTATCACACCCCAAAAATTCCTTGCTATAATCTGCTGTACATAGCAATAAACCCAATTTACCGTGCCACATACCTTTCCTCGCTTGAGTGTAAATAGATGCTTGTGTAGAAATGTTCCCAGCTCGTTTTTGTCTTTTCCTTCATTGGTCCAGCATGGTTTGTATCCGAGCCTAGATGGGACGCTATCCCCCAACAATCTGTTTTCTAGCCGATATGTCCTTGTGCAGTTACGCTTGACTGCATCTGATCCAGTTTGAACAAGGCATACCAAGGGCGTGCCCCCCAGTAATTAGATCACATGACCATTAGGTAAACGGTATTTATTAAATGGAGGATCCCAAGTCACGTGGTCGAGTTGATGGCGTTCAGGGTCGATTAGCGACCCGCCGGATCACGAAGTTATTCGTGTGCGACAGCCTGCGATTCCGGAGAGTCTGGTGGGAACCCAAGGTAGTTTCCCCCCTCGTGGTCTTCTCGCCCCCGACCCAGAGTCCGCAACATTGCTATCGCTGTCTTTCCGACCGATAAAGCAACTCTTTTTGGTTCTCTCTTGTCCTCTAACTCCACACTGGGTGACTCTAACATTCCATCTCCCTCTGATGCTCCCCTCACCAATCCCATGTCCCTCCATATTATATCTTTTCATACAGTCAAAATGGCATTCCTCCCCATCTCTTGAAGGAATGTTCTTCAGAACTTGCACCTGTGCTTGCTCGTTTGTTTCGTTTTTGTTTAAAAACCCAAACTTTTCCTCTTACCTAGAAACATACCTGAGTACAGCCTATTTTAAAGAAGGGTGATTGTTCAAACTCTTATAACTACCATCCTATTGCGCTGAATGCTACTGTTTCCAAAATCTTTGAATGTCTTTTCAATTCCCATTTTTCCAAGCATCTTGAATCTCACAATCTTTTATCTGATCACCAATACGGCTTTCCATGTGACCAATACGGATCACCAATCGACAGGTGATATCCTTTCTTACATTACGAATGTCTGGGCCTCTTCTTTGAGAGACTTTGGGGAATCCTTTATTCTAAACCTTGATATCTCAAAAGCCTTTGACAGAATTTGGCATCAGGGTCTGATATCCAAGTTTCCCTCTTTCGGCTTTCCTCATTCACTCTGCTCTCTTATATCGAGCTTTCTCTCCGACTGCTCTATCTCAGTAATTGTTGATAGTTCCACATCTCCCCCCTTCCCCATCAACAGCAGTGTACCTCAGGGTTCCGTTCTGTCCCCAACACTCTTCCTTCTTTTTATCAATGACCTTCTTTCTTCCACAAATAACCAAATGCACTCGTATGCTGATGACTCGACATTATATTCCTCCATGTCTTTCCCATCTGCACCATCTTCCCTCACTCGATCTACATCTCATTTCATCACAGCCACCTCTTTAAATTCGGATTTGGACAAGATCTCCCAATGGGGCAAATGTAATCAAGTTAAGCTTAATGTTTCTAAAACTAAATTTCTTTTCATATCTCCCTCTAAAACACTTCTTATCTCTCCAATCTCCTTTGAAAGCTCTACAATTACATCATGTGATACAATAAACCTACTAGGTATTACTCCAACATCAAATTTATCCTGGAATCCACACATTACACAAACAGCTAAGTCTGCCTTGAAGAAATTAGGAGTCCTGTTCAGATGTTGAAGATTCTTCTCCTCTGAACAGTTGCTCCAACTATATAAAGGATTGATTCGTCCTTGTATAGAGTACTGCTCTCACATCAGGGGAGGTTCCAGCTCCTCATACTTACTGGATAGAATTGAATCCAAACTTATTAGACTTGTCAACTCCACCAATGTGAAATCAAAACTCGACTCACTCAAATTACGCTGCATAGTAGGCTCTCTTTCTCTTTTCTACAGATATTACTTCGGTTTCTGCTCACAAGAACTTGCTGCTTGTGTACCTCCACCATTAGTGACACCAAGGAATACTCAACAAGCCACTACATCACATGATTATTGTATGGCCATTGGCAACTCAAGCGTGGGTTGTTACGATGTTTGTTTCTTCCCCTCCACTGCCAAACTCTGGAACTCTTTACTTTCTCATGTCTTCCCAAACACTTATAACCTTCCCCTTTTCAAAAAGCAGATTTTTTTACTTTTCAAACTTTGACCATTCCCTCTTTCCTTACTTTTCTAAATGCAGTTCGTATATTTAAGGCTTGGCCTCGATGAGGACTATTTAGTCCATGGCTGGAGCCTTCAACGTAAACAATAATGATAATCCTTGGTACATTACGGGTGATGAAGGTTGTAGTCAAGTTTAATCGGAATTGTGTGTGTGTACTTTTGGAGAACGCAAATACATATTTTGGGGGGCAACCCCCCTTTATAACCCCTTCAACCCTGATTTTTCTCATGGCATTAACACTTTGATAGGTCATAGGTGATGAAGGTTGTGGTCAAGTTTCATCAGAATTGCATGTGCAGTTTCTGAAAAGAAAGCACATACCGATTTTCAGGGGTAACCCCCATAGAACATATGAACAAACGTTGGTGGATGCATGGTGATGAGCGTTATGGTAAAGTTTCATCTAAATAGCATGTTTAGTTTCAGAGTAGTTGCGAATATTTCTGAACGGACAGACGATGGCCGAACGACAGCCATTCCATAAACTCCCACTAATTGATGTCACATGGGTTGGCAACCAAATTCGATTTACCATAAAACCTTTTTTAAAATCTTCTCCAGAACAGCTCGACAAATCAAGGTGAAACTTCAAACACCTTCTCCAACACTTGGGGATACCAAGGTGTTCACGAATAATTAATGTCACATGGTTCGGCAGCCATGTTGGATTACAGATTAAAAACTTTAAAAATCCCCTTGAGAATGGCTTACAAGAACGAGGCAAAACTTCACAGGTGTGACCACTTACCCATGACGAAGAAAAATTTCCCTACCATTTTTGATGTCAGTCACATGGTTTGCCAGCCATTTTGACTTTACCCTAAAACCCTGAAAAATCTTCTCCAGAACAGCTGGTAAGAGGGGGAAACTTCACATGTTCCCCAAGCCTTGTGAATACCAGGGAGTTCACAAATGATGAGTCACATGGTTTGGCAGCCATATTGGATTGCAGGAAAATATTCAATGTTTTCTATGGAACCGCTTATCCTATCGAAGCAACCTTTCACAAGTATCATCCAACACCCATTGCTGCATACAGGATTAAAATTATGACGTCATAAACACGTGATTTGGTGGCCATCTTAGATAGAAAAACGCATCTTATCCAATTAACATGAAACATGACGAGCATGATCACCGACCCAATTAGGCAAAATGTAAATATATGTCATAGGCAACGTGGTTCTGCAGCCAGTTTGGATTGAAAAAAAAACTTTTGAAATCCCCTCCAGAACAGCTTACCAGAGATGAAACTTTACAGGTCTGACCACCTATCCATGATGAACAAGAAGTTCCCTCCTTTTTTTGATGTAGGTCACATGATTTGGCAGCCATACTGAATTGAAAGAAAATAATGAATGTTTTCTCTGGAACTGCTTCATAAATAATCATGAATCTTCACAATTATGATCTAGTAGAAATGGAGAATGTATGTTTTAAATTTCAAATCAATCGGCCACATGGTCTGGCAGCCAGAATTATTTAATCATTTGAGCTGTTAGCTCAGCTGAATAAGGCTCACTTGGTTGCGCCTGGATGGGTATGAGGGTGTAGTAGTAGCAATGCCATTGATACCGACGATGGCCCCAGGAAAAATGGTCAACTGCAAACATAATAAATAGATTGAATGCAACACATTACTTGGTCTGTAACGCGTCTATCCTGTGTTGTTTCAATAATGGACGTCTAGGTACCTGGACATCACTGCCAGCAGTTATAAAGTGACAGTTCAGATGTCGCTTTTTATTTCTCCGCCCCTCCCTCCACCCTTCCCTCCCCCCCACCACACTTTCACCAAACTCACTATTGAGATGGCAACGACAGTTTTTATCTGTGCTCTACCCTTCAAATGCTGATCATTAAGCAAGGAAGCCGCACAACCTTTGGTCTTTGCTTTAACTGGGCCAGTCAGACTCCAACCATGGACTGACCAGACTCTGCACCGATGTTCTAACCATTATCAGAATCTGGTAATTTAACAATTGGAAAAAAACTATCCAACTATACTCAAAACCAGTTTTAAAATTATTGTGGTTAAAAATTTAAATGTCTTTCTGCTGCTGGTAGGGTTTCTTCCTCTTCTTGTTCTTCTTGAATTTTGCAAATAGCAGCTTTCAAGTGCAACACCAAATTAAACAGCCAATACAAGTGACAGCAAGCACTGTCAGGTGCTGTCACTGGTCAAGCGGATCATCTTGAATTATGGTTACTAAAGCGATACAAGCTTCATTTCTTTGGATGTGCCAATTCTTACACCATTTTGTCTTTATTCTAACATGTCCAATTCTTGAACTCCAATAATCCTCACCACACAAAGACCAAAAGGGCGTCTAACCCGTTAATATCCACAAACATTTGGCACCCAATCCTGATCGATTGACAAAATGACCCTCAACATCGATCCGGACAATCCTTGGAAGAGGAGAGCGCTAAACCGGTAAATAAAATATTTCATCATAATCACCTATTACAATGAGATCTTTGGACCACTGGTTTTTCTCAAAAACATTAACTTGAATAGAATGATAAGAAATGCACCATTAATCTCAAATGAACCGACAATGCAATAACAGAGAAATCAAAGTGTTATCCTACAGAAAGGAGCAGAAACTGTTTATTTAATAGTGATATTCACAATTGTTTGTTACAGCGTATAATACAAATGGAGAAGAGTATTTATCACCCATGAATTGCATTGCAAGAGAAGCAAACCTAATTAAACTGAAATGATTATATTATTTCAAGCTATACTACAATTACACAATTTGTATGTACTTGGAATCAAACGAATAAAATAAAAGAAAGCGCAGGCCGATTAATAAGAAAAAAGAAAAAAAGAAGAAAAGAACCTTTTTCACGTCCTTTTTTTTAACTTCTCCCCCAACCAAGTGCCTTGAACTCAAATAAGCAAGTAGCTTAAGCTTTTGAACCCGGTATCTCGGCGTCATGATTTACGCGTCGGCGAAAACGCGTCTATTGGGAACGGCTCTGCAACACATGCGCTTCAAAACATTCCAACATGTTCAAAACCCAAACCGCTCTCTGCCCAGTGTTACGCCGACTGTACAGCCTGCACCATAGTCTATACGCCCTTGCTTTGACGGAATATACAGAAATGTTCCAAAATATATGCAGAAAGGCAAGATACGTGACTATTAGTTACACTCAAACTTTGGATATCTTCAAAAAGTCTCCGGATGGATCATGTACAGGGCTTTCCACATAATATACAATTAATAGATAGTTTGTTAACAGGATATCTTCAAATGAGAAAAAAAAATTGGACACTATCTTACATTGTAGTCACAGTTCGACAAATCTGAAAAAAAATACACCACTGTACAAAAAGGAGAGTGACAAAATAAAAGCACATTTCACAATCGGGGCAGAGTAGTATATGTACTGCTGTTAACTAAGATTCGTTTCAACCTTACTACAACATCCGCTATTACAGGTATACCAAAAAGTAAATTACTATGCACAATAAAACGCCTTTTAACTGGAGAATCTACTTTTCCATACTTCAGCAATATGCACACACACACACGCACACACACAGCAAAATAAAAGGAGAAAAGTGAAAAATATTTTAACTATGAACCACATCATAAAGGTGTGTGCGCACAAAATGGCTGGCGTGAGTCGATGTGAAAAGGTGAAGTGATTTTTGATACACGGGGTTCAAAATGTACAAATGTACAGGAAACCAATTCACAATGTATCTTCTGAGGAGACATTTTGTATATGTTGAACATCTTACAAGTTGGCACCAAAAAAAAAATAATAATAAATAGCAAGCCTTCCAATGAACTTCCACAAGGTTGTCTTGCATTTCATTTCAGAATGGCAATGTTAAAAAAAACAAAAAAAAACAATTTAACCAGTAGTGCCAGGTCTTAAACAAATATTTCAACATATGTACACTGTATCTACATTGGGGGTGAGGGGGTGGGGGGGGGGAGAGATAACAGTGACAAAGTACAGTTCATTTTTGGATTTCATCCTTGATCAATATATGAAAAATTAAAATAAACTCCAGTGTTCTTCAGAAATAACTTCACCTCTCCAAATTGATGTTATAACAAGCACGTGGTAAATAAAAATAAAATCAGATCTACAACGTGAAATGCTACAATATCAAAAAGATGTCACCGTCACTTGGAGGAGTACAAGACTGAAAATTATCAAAAAGCATGCAAACTGTTTTTGTTTAAATGGAAAAACTTGATGTGAAAGGGCTCAAGGTTTCCCAGTAATTCACAGAATACCGTTCGGAGGAACACCAATGGGTCCCACCAGATCGGCATTATTCTTCACAAAGTACTTCTCCAACTTTGCGAGAATGTGTTTGCCATAAGTGTACTTCCTCAGCGTCGGGATGTGTGGTCTTATCTGAAAGAATAACAAACACACTTCACTCACGAATGTTTTACAAACTGCAATAAAATAAAGTCATTAAAGCCCTGAGCCAGAAAATGGGGTACGTCAAAACATCATGTTAACACAGCACGCGGAGACCGCCAGGGGATGCCCATGAGGGAGTGGAGATGGGAAGAGGTATGCATGAAGGGAGGTGGAGGGAAGGTAGTGTGATGGGAAGGGAAGGGAAGGCAGCGTGAGGGGATGTAAAGGGAAGGGCGAGGAAATGCGCCCAAACAGCAACGCTTTCTTTTCAACCACTGAGGTTCTACGGTGTATGAAATTGGGTGGAAGCATTGAAAAACATGCTATCTCTCTACCTGGCAAAGTTTTCCCCTTTTTCCAACATAGCTGCCACACCACGTGACCTAAGACGTCATAATTATCAAAACATTCCACATCAGTCGGCGCTGCTGTGGCGAAAATCTTGTCTCAATTTTACAAGCAATTGCGGAGAAAAACACTAAAGTTCTGTGCAGACAGACAAACAAACAGACCCAAATGGAATACCCTCTGGTTCGGTGAGGGAAATGATAGCGAACAGCTTCCTTGGCAAGTGATTTGTGATCACCGAGCTGTCGTATGAAACACATCTCCCGGAGACGCCCAAAATATCAAACTATGTCCGAATTAGACAAATGAACCCTTCTTTAGCAATCGGACATGCTGCTAATTTCAATTCTGAAGCTTAAACTTTGCAATTCGGTTTTAGTTGAAGAGATTTTCAAGGTTATGGCATGTGTGGAAATTAAATAAAGTCACGGGTGCTGGCATCTCCAGGTGTTTATGAGCACTGCAAGCGATTCGTAGGTATGATGATCAGGCATTCGATAATATGAGTGAGGAAAGTGGGGGGGGGGGGGTGGGGGGAAACCTTGTTCAGATCGTTGCAGCCTATTACAAGTCAAGGCATGGTTGAGTAGGCCAAAAAACAAAATGGCAAATTAAGACCTCAGTGAAGGAACCGAGGATGCGCCTTACAAAGGAAATAATTAAATATAAGGCTGTTAATTATCTTCAAAAGGGATGTTTTAATCAACCCAAACATCCAATTTTCACTCATGCACTCCCTTGGAGTTCCCTCAGTTTGCTTGCAGTTTCAGGCTGCTAGGTTTCATGAATTTGGAGTTATGGAGGACACGCGTGCGCGCACACGACACCTGGGGCGGGAGCATTTTAAACCCACGCTATCGACCTGGTAAAATGTCTGCATGCATGCATGCATACTGGTACATGCAACAACCTTTGCACCCCACTGTTCGGCTCACTCCGAATCTGATTTGTACATGCTGCAGTCTCCTCGACATAGGAGGAAGGGTGGGGGATCAGAGGGAGGGTTAGGAGAGAGATAGAGGGGTGGTGAGAGAGGGAGGGAAGAGAGGAAGAGAGGAAGAGAGGGAGAGAGGAAGAGAGGGAGAGAGAGTATGTATGAAAGAGAGAAAGAGAGAGAAAAAGAGAAAAAGAGAAAGGGACAAAAAGAGAAAGGGAGAAAGGGAGAAAGGGAGAAAGGGAGAAAGGGAGAAAGGGAGAAAGGGAGAAAGGGAGAAAGGGAGAAAGGGAGAAAGGGAGAAAGGGAGAAAGGGAGAAAGGGAGAAAGGGAGAAAGGGAGAAAGGGAGAAAGGGAGAAAGGGAGAAAGGGAGAAAGGGAGAAAGGGAGAAAGGGAGAAAGGGAGAAAGGGAGAAAGGGAGAAAGGGAGAAAGGCAGAAAGGGAGAAAGGGAGAAAGGGAGAAAGGGAGAAAGGGAGAAAGGGAGAAAGGGAGAAAGGGAGAAAGGGAGAAAGGGAGAAAGGGAGAAAGGGAGAAAGGGAGAAAGGGAGAAAGGGAGAAAGGGAGAAAGGGAGAAAGGGAGAAAGGGAGAAAGGGAGAAAGGGAGAAAGGGAGAAAGGGAGAAAGGGAGAAAGGGAGAAAGGGAGAAAGGGAGAAAGGGAGAAAGGGAGAAAGGGAGAAAGGGAGAAAGGGAGAAAGAGAGAAAGGGAGAAAGGGAGAAAGGGAGAAAGGGAGAAAGGGAGAAAGAGAGAAAGGGAGAAAGGAGAAAGGGAGAAAGGGAGAAAGGGAGAAAGGGAGAAAGGGAGAAAGGGAGAAAGGGAGAAAGGGAGAAAGGGAGAAAGGGAGAAAGGGAGAAAGGGAGAAAGGGAGAAAGGGAGAAAGGGAGAAAGGGAGAAAGGGAGAAAGGGAGAAAGGGAGAAAGGGAGAAAGGGAGAAAGGGAGAAAGGGAGAAAGGAGAAAGGGAGAAAGGGAGAAAGGGAGAAAGGGAGAAAGGGAGAAAGGGAGAAAGGGAGAAAGGGAGAAAGGGAGAAAGGGAGAAAGGGAGAAAGGGAGAAAGGGAGAAAGGGAGAAAGGGAGAAAGGGAGAAAGGAGAAAGGGAGAAAGGGAGAAAGGGAGAAAGGGAGAAAGGGAGAAAGGGAGAAAGGGAGAAAGGGAGAAAGGGAGAAAGGGAGAAAGGAGAAAGGGAGAAAGGGAGAAAGGGAGAAAGGAGAAAGGGAGAAAGGGAGAAAGGGAGAAAGGGAGAAAGGGAGAAAGGGAGAAAGGGAGAAAGGGAGAAAGGGAGAAAGGGAGAAAGGGAGAAAGGGAGAAAGGAGAAAGGGAGAAAGGGAGAAAGGGAGAAAGGGAGAAAGGGAGAAAGGGAGAAAGGGAGAAAGGGAGAAAGGGAGAAAGGGAGAAAGGGAGAAAGGGAGAAAGGGAGAAAGGGAGAAAGGGAGAAAGGGAGAAAGGGAGAAAGGGAGAAAGGGAGAAAGGGAGAAAGGGAGAAAGGGAGAAAGGGAGAAAGGGAGAAAGGAGAAAGGGAGAAAGGGAGAAAGGGAGAAAGGGAGAAAGGGAGAAAGGGAGAAAGGGAGAAAGGGAGAAAGGGAGAAAGGGAGAAAGGGAGAAAGGAGAAAGGGAGAAAGGGAGAAAGGGAGAAAGGAGAAAGGGAGAAAGGGAGAAAGAGAAAGGGAGAAAGGGAGAGAGAAAGAGAGAGAAAGGGAGAAAGGGAGAAAGGGAGAAAGGGAGAAAGGAGAAAGAGAGAAAGGGAGAAAGGGAGAAAGGGAGAAAGGGAGAAAGGGAGAAAGGGAGAAAGGGAGAAAGGGAGAAAGAGAGAAAGGGAGAAAGGGAGAAAGGGAGAAAGGGAGAAAGGGAGAAAGGGAGAAAGGAGAAAGGGAGAAAGGGAGAAAGGGAGAAAGGGAGAAAGGAGAAAGGGAGAAAGGGAGAAAGGGAGAAAGGGAGAAAGGGAGAAAGGGAGAAAGGGAGAAAGGGAGAAAGGGAGAAAGGGAGAAAGGGAGAAAGGGAGAAAGGGAGAAAGGGAGAAAGGGAGAAAGGGAGAAAGGGAGAAAGGGAGAAAGGGAGAAAGGGAGAAAGGGAGAAAGGGAGAAAGGGAGAAAGGGAGAAAGGGAGAAAGGGGGGAAGGGAGAAAGGGAGAAAGGGAGAAAGGGAGAAAGGGAGAAAGGGAGAAAGGGAGAAAGGGAGAAAGGGAGAAAGGGAGAAAGATAGAAAGAGAGAAAGAGAGAAAGAGAAAGGGAGAAAGAGAAAGGGAGAAAGAGAAAGAGAAAGGGAGAAAGAGAGAAAGAGAGAAAGAGAGAAAGAGAGAGAGAGAGAGAGAGAGAGAGAGAGAGAGGGAGAGAGAGAGAGAGAGAGAGAGAGAGAGAGAGAGAGAGAGAGAGAGAGAGAGAGAGAGAGAGAGAGAGAGAGAGAGAGAGAGAGAGAGAGAGAGAGAGAGAGAGAGAGAGAGAGAGAGAGAGAGAGAGAGAGAGAGAGAGAGAGAGAGAGAGAGAGAGAGAGAGAGAGAGAGAGAGAGAGAGAGAGAGAGAGAGAGAGAGAGAGAGAGAGAGAGAGAGAGAGAGAGAGAGAGAGAGAGAGAGAGAGAGAGAGAGAGAGAGAGAGAGAGAGAGAGAGAGAGAGAGAGAGAGAGAGAGAGAGAGAGAGAGAGAGAGAGGGGTCAGAAAGAGGGATAGGGGTGAGGGATTCTGGCAGATGTGACTTCCAGTTTATCGTCCATCCGAGAGACGACACACACACTGATGAATCACTCTGCCTGTGAAACAGCGGGATGACAGTTTATAGCTAGGTCGGGATTCATATCCAGGCTGCACAGAGTGAGCATGTGTGCCTCTCGGATTTCCTGATGTGATGTGGTGATTCCTTACTTCATAACTGAGAGTATTTTTTCTCATTGTGATCATATAATATATTTTGCCTTCCTATCACCAATATAGAACTGTGGTATTAGAATTGAAACTTGAAGAGTACGCACCAAGTGGCTTCACCACACAATTAATTTTTAAAAGTAAAACATTGAATTACCCTCACCAGAGGAGAGGGAATTGCATTTGGGTCTGTCTGTCTTTCTGTTTGTTTGTCCGTACAGAACTATTGCGTTTTTCTCCACAACCACTTATTGGATTGAAACAAAATTTTCACCATAGGACCGACTACTCATGTGGAATGTTTTAATGATACCTACGACGTCATAGGTCAAGTGGTGTGGCAGCCATGTTGGAAAAATGGAAGGAAAAAAAACAAACCTTTAGACCTCGATCTCTGAAACCGCACCAAGGCAAAAATCTTAACTTGGCACATGGCAAGTACTCCTCATGGGCAAAAAGTTGGATTTTTTTTATGACATCATCGGTGCATTTGTTACATCATGATCATTGCATATGTAGAAAGCTATATCCAATCAGTCTGAAAATTTGAGGGTCATCTGGGGATAAAACGGTCCACAAAAAAAATATATATTGATGATGTTATAGGTCACATGGTTTGGCAGCCGTATTGAATTTACCCCAAAACGATTTTTAAAAAGCCTTCTCCAGAATAGCTGAACAGATTGAGGGGAACTTCATACAAATGTTCCCCAATGCAAGGGTGTACAAGTTTAAGGCATAATTGATGTCACATGGTTTGACAGCCATATTGGACTGAAGAAAAATATTAAATAATGTTTCCTCTGGAACCGCTTAATTAATGTGAAACTTGACAATTATGATCTCGTAATAGTGATGGGGAATACATGGTTTAAATTTCAACTTGATCAGACACATGGACAGTCTGGCAGCCAGAACCATTTAATGTTGCGATCTGGGTTCGTTTTTTTTTTTTAAGTTTTTTTAATAAGGTTCACTTGGCTGTGGCTGGATGGGTTTGAGGGTAGAGGAGTAACAGCTGAAATGTGAATCCTATCCAGGTTCCTCCTGATCACTTCACCTTTGCTTTTTGCATGGTTGGGTTCCATCTGATGACTCCAATGCAGGACTGTACCTATTTGGTCTTCTATTTGATTTGAATTCATTCTGAATTCAATTGAAAAATAAACTAAAGTAATTTGACTGCGAGCAGTTGACGGGTATGCCTCCAGTATCCCACACAAACACTTGAGTAGACATATTTGACCCTTGACCTTTATCGTATCTGGCCCAAAATCTAATCAGTTAATTGCCCTGTCGAACTTTACCTTTGAACCAAGTTTGATGAAATTCTGTCCAATATTTGAGTTGGGGCATAAACAGTAAAATTTCAGAGTTTCACCTTGACCTTTATCACATCTGGCCCAAAATCAATTCACTTAATTGCCCCGTCTTACTTTACCTTCTTACCAAGTTTGATGATATTATACAATTTGCTTCTTGAGTTATCGCGTAAACGAAAATCTGGACGGACGGAGGGACGGACGGACAACCCAGAAACATAATGCCATGGAGCAGGGTTAGGTGTCTGATCAAAGCAGTGTTGCATCAAAGCGGGATGTCTTGGTACCCGGTCATCACTGCCAGCAGTTATATAATGGCAGTTCGAATTGTCTCATTAATTACACAACACACAAGTACACAAACACCACACAAAATACATCACACAAAACAAGTCCTGGCGAGGGTCTGCAATTTGATTGCTTTTTCTTGTTTTTATTTGTACTTACAGTGTGTATATAAAGTCTCCACGAAAAATTTCAAAATGTTCACCTTTTGTTGCCTTATAGCCTGGAATTAAATTGCATTAAACCAGACTTTTTCCACCTGTATTTACACAATGTAAACGACAACTTCCAAATGAAAAACAAATTCTGCAAATTTCAGAAAATTAATTAAAAATACAAAACTAGAACATCTTGGTTGGATAAGTCCCTCCCCCTTATAATAGCAATTGTAAATTAGCTCAGGTGTAACCAAACACCTTCAAAAGCACACACAAAGTTCATTTGCCTCCACCTGTGTTAAATTGTAGTGATTCTGATCATTTCAAAATAAAATCAGCTGTTCCTGCAGGTTTCCTCTGCTGGGTAGTGCATTTCACATCAAAGACTCAACCATGAGCCCAAGGAGCTTTCAAAAGACTTCCGGGATAAAGTTGTGGAAAGGCACAGATCAGGGGATGGGTATAAAATATTTCAATGGCCTTGAATATCCCTTGGAGCACAGTCAAGACAATCATTAAGAAGTGGAAAGCACATGGCACCACCAAGAACCTACTTAGATTTGAGGTCCAAAAGTCAGATCGGTGAGCTTTTTTAACCATTTGAGCTTTTGTCATCAAATTTTAAATAAAACCCTATGAGGTTATGGAGAAGACTACTAAATAAATTTTACTTTTTTTCAGCCGTTATTTTAATCAAGTTAATTCAAGTAGAAAGTAGATGTAGACAGGCTTTGCATTTTGGGATGCTTTCTAGTTTGTATTGCAAAATAAATTCAAATTGCACAAGGTTCCGAAATTCAGAAGATTGGGCTTCTCTCAATGTCTTAATTTTAGGCCGAATTTAATAATACACCACTTTTTCTAAGACGTCACACATGTCCATCCAGCAGATTAAATTGTTTCACCATGCACACGCGAAGCAAAAAGCAGGGTTAAGCAACTGGTTCACTCTATCCGTCTGTCATTGTGTCCTGTCTACAGATGTCAGTTTATGACTGAGGAACAACTCGATTACCTCCGCCACCGAAAGTGGACGGAGATTATGTTTTCATCCCTGTCTGTCTATCTGTGAGCACGATATCTCAAAAAGTTGTGAACGGATTCAGACGAAACTTGGTGGACAGATTGGGTGTGTGACAAGGATGAATGGATTCATTTTTGATGAAGACCTAAATCTAGATAAGAGGATTAAAAAAACAAAACTTATAAAATGATTCTTCACCATTGAGAGGGGCAAAAATGATATTTCGCATGATATATTATTCAGAGTTGTGGACGAGTTATGACAAAGGGTGAATGAGTTGGCTTGGCGACAAGAACAAGCTGATACGATTTTGATTAAGGTCCGAATGCAGATCCGGCCTGTCGGTGGGATACAAAACGTAAACTGTTCAGTGTGGTGGAGGCATGCGCTCTCACAAGTACCGTTCTCGTCTCAATTGAATTCTCCATTTTGAACACGAACCTGCAGTTTTGCAGTACTTTCGCTCTGAATTTGGCAGTACTTTGGCTCTGAATTTGGCAAATTGTACAGAATCTCATCCCAAGTGCACGTGAGCGGAGGAGTAAGGTAATAGTTTTCGACTGTCTGCCTGTCAACAAAACAGTTAACAAAATTGTCAACGACTGTCAACAAAATTGAAAATCATTCCAAACTGGAAAATTACTGTGTTTAGAGGATGTCATAAGGGACACAAACAACTAATGTAACATGTTAAATAAGGGGGTGTAAAAGATGCTGCATCAACGGTGGTAAACTTCTAAAAAAAAATGTTTTTTTACACCCTTTAAAAATCTTCATTTGATTTAAGTTGAATTGTATACATCAACAGTATCGAACACAAATTGCCTTCTTGGCACTTTCAAAAATCTTCCATTTATCAGTATTTGGACAAAACATTGCACCATTTTACGTCATCTCGACCGATCGAATTTGCCGTAAGAGAATATTGAAATTCAGACAAAATGGCGACTCGTAGGAAATATAGATATTGTGCTCGGAAACACAATAAGCAAGAGATTCAAAGACCTTTCCTGTGTCTGTCTGTTCTCAAGACTGTGGGGAAGGTGTTCTATGAACTCGCTAGTTTTTAAAAGCATTATCCTGGCAATGAAAACACTGCTTGGTAATCTCACACAAAATGTATTTACTGTGTCGAGTTGGACTTGCCAGTTTGTATGTCAGTTATCCATCTGATATAAAACCACTTGAAAACAGACGACATAAATCTGGCAATAATGACTGCTTAGTGGGCCTTGACAAGGCCATAGGTAAGCAGGGAATAGTTCTGGGACTGAACACTCACTTGGTTATTGATATGTGGTCTGAGCTGGCTCAGACTCAGAACTCATAATGGTGAAAAAATGAAATACAAACCTTGTGCATGAGGATTTTGCGCTGAGTTGGCTCAGCCATATCAATCATTTTCTGAACAACGTAGTTTGCGTACTGGTCCTTCATCATAGTGTAGAGGGTGCTATGTGGTCCATCAGTCATAGAGCACACCTCATCGATGAGGAGAGCCCGCTCGGTCCTGGATGTGTGTGTGATGCACTTCTCCACCACATTACTGTCACGTACACAAACAAACCAAATAGCAGACAAAGTTATCATCATCATCATCATCATCATCAGCAATGTATCGTTCACTTTACCGAGCATTGGTGCTGCCAAACCAGTCTCTTAACAAGGGGTATGCTGGGTGTTTTGCCGTTGACTTCCCAGCAGTCAGTGAGAACAAGACTTTGTAATTTGTTCAGGCTGCCGGCAGTAACTCGCCAACTCTTCACGAAACGCGTCGTGGGATCGTTAATGTCTATAAAAGGCCATTACTGACAGACAGATATTATGGCTTAACATCCTGCTAGACCACGAACAGATTGATGTATCACCCTTTATGGAACATTATTAAACACAGGATGGCAATGCCACAGTTGGGGTAAGGGATCACAGATCAGGGAAGGGTGAAGGAGTGGAAGGAGGACCCTGGTGGAACACAGGAATGCAATTCCAAAGGTTTGTGGTGGGGGGGGGGGGCGGTGGTGGATGAAAGCAACAAAGAAACGGAGATGAGCAAGAAGCCTGAACTTTTGAGTCTGACAGGACAGGAGAGAGCTGCTGGATAGGTGTCATTATGCTGATCAAACTGGGAAACTGGTGAATGCCTGAAAAACCAAGAGGGAAAGATTGGACGAGATGAGATAGACTAGATCAAATGACTACAAACTAAATAAGTACACGGTTGATTAAGCAGTCCAGTAGGTTCTATGCAACTGCCTGTTCATGGATGATGTCAATCATCACAAGAGCCTTGGCCTCCACAGCTTCAATGAAGGAGTAGGACACGGAGAGAAATGCGCTTTTGTGCTTCAAATAAGTGCATGAATGGCTGAGATGAGTTCTGCAGAATTAAGGAAGACTGCTTGGCACAATATCAAGGATGCACCTGGCTTTAACAGCAAATAAGCTGTTGCTGCAAAGAAGTGTGCCTGGCTTCAGTGGTCGTTCCAGGAAAATTGAGGGCTGATTATAAAAACAGCCGTGAATTACAAACGTGACAACACTTCTGAGGATCTGAATTTTAAGGAAAAGTTCAGTCATAAGTGTGAAGTTTCATTTTGAAACATTCCAACAACCTGAAAAAGTGTTTTGGACATTTTGTATTAACTATTTGAGTGCGCATGCCACCAATTAAGCACGGCTATCAAACAATTGATCACGATAAGTATCATCTGGTTTAACTGACTTTATTTTGGGTAAACCATATTTTTTACAATAAAATAATAACCTATTCAATGTATCCTTATGATTGTTGGAAGAACAAAACACTCCTGTACATCAAAAGCATCAAAACAATCAAGGTGGTGGAACTGCATGGCAAGTCCTCAGAACCAAATTCAAACAGCAGCTGTTAGAAATGATCCCCTGACTACAAGCAGATATTTTGATGCGTTATCATGTGATGGAAGTCCTTCATGGAATCCAAATGCATCCTTCATCGCATCATAGTGGATTTCTTTGAATGTTGGCTGCAAATTCTGCATGGTTCGTGGAAGAGCTAGTACACTGAACAAATCAAGATGCAACAGAACAAAAGGCACAGTGGAGGGGGGGGGGGGGACAGCAGCAGATTTGAGATCAAAGCAGAGGGAGACTTGGATAAATAATTAATGGTGAGGAATGAAGGGCAGGGAAGGATGTATGGAGTGGACAAGAAGGATACAGAGGCAAGTTCTTAGGAAGGAAAAACTGGAGGAAGGTGGCCTTGGGGTGTAGTGGTGAGCAGCTATCTTGAAGACCGAGGTGGGGGGAGAGAATGAGAGTAAAGAATTTGGAAGTTGGTTCCATAGGTGGGAAAAAGAAGAGAGGAGCGAATGAGTGGAGGTGAGTAGTGGTTCTGGATTTTGGTTATTTCACCAGAAGGGAGCTGCTGGTGTTCCACATGCACCCTGAAAAAAATCTGCGAGGGGGGACAAATCATGTAAAAGAGCAGAAGGTGCAAGACCAGAAAGGAGGCAGAAGCTAAAAATAGCACCGCAAAGCGGGCGTAACCCCTCAGCCCCTTGAGGCAAACCAATTTATAGATGGTGGCCATCGCAGCACGCCCATTTTCGAAAGGAACCTTCCTCTACTCAACCCCAACACACCCAGCAAAAAATGGATTTAACCGGACAAGGCGTTCTCTTCGAAATTGACGGAAACCAATTTCAAGATGGCTGCCGTGGTGGCCACAGTGAAAATTGCAGCATGCCCATTTTGGAAAGGAACCTTCCTCTACTCAACCCCATTATACCTCGCCAGAATAAAATCAATGTGTGAAGCCGTTCTCAAGTTATTGTCCGGAAACCAAATTCAAGATGGCTGCTCTAGCCGCCATATTGGATATCGGATTGCGCTGAATATCGAAAGGAACCTTCCTCGACTCAACCCCATTATACCTCGCCAGAATAAAATCAATGTGTGAAGCCGTTCTCAAATTATTGTCCGGAAACCAAATTCAAGATGGCTGCTCTAGCCGCCATATTTGATATCGGATTGCGCTGAATATCGAAAGGAACCTTCCTCTAAACACCCCCATTATATCACACAAAAATGAAATCAATAAGTCAACACGTTCTCAAGTTATTGTCTGGAAACCAAATTCAAGATGGCTGCCCTAGCCGCCATATTGGATATCGGATTGTGCTGTATATCGAAAGGAACCTTCCTATAACCACCCCCATTATACCCCCATGAAAATAAAATCAATCTGTCAAGCCGTTCTCAAGTTATTGTCCGGAAACCAAATTCAAGATGGCTGCCCGAGCCGCCATATTGGATATCGCATCGCACTGATTATCGAAAGGAACCTTCCTCTACCCAGCCCCAACACACCCTGCAAAAATGGATTTAATCGGACAAGGCGTTCTCCTCGAAATCGACGGAAACCAATTTCAAGATGGCTGCCATGGAGGCTACAATGAAAATCGCAGCCCGCCCATTTTCGAAAGGAACCTTCCTCGACTCAACCCCAACATACCCTGCAAAAATGGATTTAATTGGACAAGGCGTTCTCCTCTAAATTGACGGAAACCAAAAGTTGACAGATGGACGCCCGGACGGACGGACGCCCGGACAACGCCTGTGACGACAATACCCCTTAGCCCAATTCGGGCTGAGGGGTAAAAACTGCCGTTGTAACCATGCTACTTGTTTATTTATTTAACTCAAGTCTCCTCATCCGGGGTGATTGGGGATGAATCAGACTGTCCATCAAGGAGCTCATCCAGGAGAATATTCAGTGATCTTGTCAATAAAGTATAAGTGACATGTCTTGTATTTACTCAACATTGAGATTTGTATGTGCACATGTCAGAAGAAATGGCGTAACACCTATCAGGACGTTTTACCAGTCTGTTTTTGAAGGCCCTAATGAAGATCAACAGTGAATCTGTGGAGAGTGACAAAGTCTGTTGTGCTTCGGCTGAGAACGTTTCACAATCAGATGGGCCTGCTCGCATGTATTGGGAACCTCATGAGTGGCTCTTGTCTGGAGGAGGTACTGAAGCTGATTTGCCCTCAATGACATGGTGCATGTTTCAAATGGCAAGATGGATTCACAAGCTGAGAGAGGACATATTTATGTCTTGAATGCTTTGCTGATTGCTGACACATGATGACATGTCATGGATCCTTTTCCACCACAACTCACCATAAAGTCTGTCAAAGGATAAAACAACTCGAGATAAACTCTTCAAACATCGTCAATGAAGAAGCAACACTTCAGCTGGGAAATTAACGCATGAGTGAGATGGCTGATATTTTTGAGCAATTGGTGTCAGTGAAGTTACCGTCACAGAACCAGCAAATTGTAGTGTCGAGCAGTGTTCAGCTCAAGAGAGGCAGAAAAAGATCCTCTCTTGTGAGAGGACTATTTCTCTTTGGCTACAACACTCGGATGAGAGAAACATATTCAGGAGTTCCATTAAAACAGGAAACTTTCATCGCCATCTACATTAAGTGGCTGGCATGGTGCCCTACATTTGCTGCCTCAGGGCATACCACATACATCAAATCAACAAGGCAGCAAAATGTTGAAGTGCACATACATTCAATTAGCTGTGTTTGAACACTGAATATGGGTATCTCGCTGGCCCCCAAAAGTGATCGATTTCAGACAAAACTGTCTACTGATTTGGTGATCAAGCATGTTCTAAGCTCGCAGTTCAAAACAAATGGAAGTTTGATAAGAGGGGCATGCATAAAGGAAAAGCAGAGGCTTGTTTGGGTATTGAGAATCTCTGCTTGTGGAGAGGTAAATGTGTAAATACAGACCCTCACAGATGTGACACGTGCCATATATAGCAGAAAAGGAACGCCTTCACCTTGTAATAAACACCACATAGTAAAACATTTAAAGTGGGAGGGTTGCTGATCTGTCATGCAATGTCGATCATGCCAAAGATAATGGTCGCCAAATATTAGACAGCATGAACAACAAGAAAGTCCTGGATGTCTCTCCAAAAATAAAGAACCAGACCAGGCAGTGACACATTCTGCAAAAACAGCAATTAAACTGGATAGTGAAACCATTCAAGATGACGCTCAACTCCTCTTTCAGTTTAAGTGGCAAATGCAATTGATATGCCAACAGTTTTATATACAAACTCACAAATGTTCCAACATCGCTCTGATTCATCAGGTTTACTGAGTGAAGCAAATAAGTCAGCTTTAGCAGAGTACATAAGACATGATCTCTTCTGGATCACCAAACTTATGAGGAGTTTCCAAGTGACCGTGCCCATCATGTTCTGAATGCTGGATCGCTCCATCGTTAGCTTTGGCCATGGGGTTCTTCATACAAATTGCTTGCACAAATATGTGTCGACTTTGTGGAGGGGAAGCACAGAAAAGCGGTCAAAATTTTTGGTGGCCATGAAAGTAGTCAGTATACGAAAGATGTGATCCACTTCTGAAGAAGAAACTGCAAGTCATCATGTCACATTGCTTTCACCAAGGACATAGTCCCTTGTGACGAGAGTTTTCTCTCCATTCCTCAGAGCAAACAACAATTTATGGGATCTTTTCAGTGATTTCCTTCAGGAAAATGATTGAAACAAGTCGAGGCCCTTTGGTAATGCTGATCGTGACATTGTCCGGACAATGCTGCACTCCACCAAATCAGAGAAAACTATTTTGATGAGAGAAAACAGATATTGCTTGTACTCCTGTTGAAGCACACAAAGACAGATCATAAAAAATGTCTTCTTCATTTTTAAGTGAACATCAGCGACAAAGAACTCAGAGAACAATATTTGGGACACAACACCTGTGTCCAGTGTTTGTGAAAGACTTCATCAATATTGTGTGTGCCTATGTCGTCAGAGGATGTGACATAACATTAAGACTCTACTCCCTTAGAAAGAGCCTGCTAATGAAGAAATTGAAAACATTAAAACACTTCAGGGATGAAGTCTGATCCATTTTCTCATTGCATTGCAAATGCAAGCATGGCAGATCACCAAAATATCTGATAATGGTGAGAAGACTGGTTTCTCTGTAATGGGGTGCAACAATAATGACAGCCTTGACACCTTCGGTATGTTGAGTATAGTCAGTAATTAGTAACCAGTACGACATCCCTGAAAGCCAGTTCCCTGCCAGATACTTCTTCAGCTGAAAAGTACCACTCCTACACAATGCAATTTCAAGTGAGAGAATGGATGACATTGGAACCAGAATCACATGTGAACATTTCAGACTGGGGTTGGGAGGTGAGGCAGATGCAGTATTTTTTCCTCCATCTACGCCAATATGCCAGTGGCACCAGAAGGCCTTCTCTGCATCATTCTCGCTGCAACTGTAAAACAATCTGTTCCACATTAGAATGTACCAAGGTAGAAAACATGGACTAGTTTGTTCAACAAATTGCGATGGATAGAGGTGGGCAACACTTGCACAAACTCCATTTAAAGTTTTCAAGCTGACGACTGTGATGATGATATGCAGTAATTAGGGAAGAGATTCAATATTTTTCATTACCAGGTTAAATGGCATGGAACTTCACAGAGACCTTGCACAATATTTCAGGTAATGACATTGTATACAATACATTATTCTCACCTCTGCAGTTTCAATGTGGTTAAAGATCTGAAATTATAAAATTGTCAGCTACATCTACCATCATATTATTTACATGATGTGAAAAATAAATTTGGTATCGGAAAGAAAATACCTTAAAAGTGATATGCAACACTATCGAGGGTTTGAAGCCATTTCACTTCTGCTTCGTTATCGGAAAAGATTGCTATTTTGAGATATAATGTGAATTGATATCCATCCATCCATCGGGACCGTACTCTGTGCAGAGTGTTGGTGCTACCAAAGCAGTCTCCTGGGCTATTGGGCACAATCCTGGACAGGTCGCCACTCCGACACAGGATACCAGCAAGCCGCTACTCATTTTGCCGACCTCGGAAGGATGACAGGCAGTCAACCCCACCTGGTATTAATTCAATAGCCGAGTGGGATTTGAACTCAGGATCCTCAGATCGCAAACCCACCACTCCAACCATTAAGCCAAAACCAGACATGTGAATTGATATGCAAGGTTTAAAAGTTCAATATTTTTGAATAATAGATCTTCCAAAACTTCGGATATATTATTGAGGACTACTTTCTGAAAACAACACATGAAATGTATTTCTCAAGTAAGTGCCGAATGCACGAAGCTTAAAGCGGGATTCGGCAATTGGTACACTTTATTTGTCTGTCTGCCTGTCTGCCTGCCTGTCCACAAACGTCAGTTTATGATCGAGGGACAACTTCATTTCAATTGAATGTTATATTTTCAACATGAATCAGAACATGAATAGAGACACGAATCTGCAGTTTAGCAGGACTTTGGCTATGAATTGTGCAAATTGTACGGAATCTCCTCCCGATCCGCACATGTGCAGAGAGTACGATAATTTTTTTTAGTATGTCTGCTTGTTTAGTAGTCAAACAAATATTGAAAATCACTGCTTCAAACCTTTATTTCAGTTCATCTGAATTATACACTTCAACACTGCAGAGCACAAATCGCCTTATTGGCACTCTCAAACCCCTTCCGTTTTGCAGTACTTGCACAAACGATTGCAACATTTTATGCTACCTCGACCAATAAAATTTGCCGCTCGTGCTCTCAGTGTTGGGAAATATCAAGACTCAGACAACATGGTGGCTCGTAGGAAATATTAGTGTAGCAGCAGAGCAACCCTGTTGTGCATTTTGTGATACAAGCACCAAATTTGGCACAAATGTACATTAATATGTTGTGAACATTTTCAGATATTGGGCCACTTGAAATTCTCTCTTTATGTCCGCCATATTGGATTTCAAAATGGCCGCCACTTGAAATCTACATTTGCTATTATCTCTGGCGTAATGCAGCTATTGACTTGATTCTTGTATCTAAATGTATGTTTTTGGGGGCAAGGAATCCAATGGTACCATTTTCAACTTAATATTATCTATCACAGTCTGTTATATAATTTTATTTGGAAATTATCTAGGCAAATATTGGATTCAACACAATACTTTGAAAACAATGTCTTAGTTCTGTAAATGTCTGAGGTATAATACTGACATGCTACATGGTCTAGTATTTGAGGCTCGGTGTACTGGTATCTGAGGCTAGGTATATACCGGTACTGAAGATACGTGTACATAAACAGTGTCATGTTAACAAGTTCAGCATTGCCACAAGTACATGTATGTTGTTGACTCATCGTCATGTGCAGTCCCCTTCACACACACAGAGGGCTGTGCACTGAAGGGCAGCCTTTTTGCACTTGCAGCGCCTCACACACCCTTTCTTGCACTTGCAAGAAACCAGCTCAATGCAGCTGTGAGCTGCCTCAGTTAGCCTGGTCCAGTAAGGTGTGTACTGTCCTTCTCCAGTCCTTGACCAACCCCAGTTGGTTGGTGGAGGGAGCTCTGGTGCTGGCAGCAGTATCTGACCCCACACGTGTCCACCTTGATACACTACCCTCTTGACATGTTCCTCCAGAGCTGCCTTCGTTGGAGGGATGAGCTGCACATTGTTCTTCCTTGCAAAGAGTTTCCTCCTGGCCTTGTCAATGTCTGTGCATTTGCTGGTTCGATCATACAACAGGATCACGAACCTCTCGATGATGCACATTGCATCATCTGGTATGTCACGAGGTGCAGAGGACAGCAGCAGCAGCACCTCAGTGAGTTCAGGCAGTACCGTCCAGACTGCCCACGCAGTCTTCTTGCCATGTCTATGAAAACTAGACACAGTGTCGCATCCAGTTAGAGCGTGGAACATTGGCAGTGCACGAGCATTATTTCGTCCCAATCCAGCTGCTATTTCGTGTGCTGCTAGGTATCGGAAACTCTGGCCTGTTCCGAATGCCAGCCACAGTTTGTCTTCTGGTTGCAACTCCTATGCCAGGGACACTGCCAGCACCACAACATCGGTGTCTGCAGTCCGGATGAGTATTGCATGGTGTCCATGATGGACTGCGTGAGATGCATGCAGCAACATCCGACTGTCAGCTTCTTCATGGTTACATAGGGCGAGTGAGGTCAGATCTGGCAGTAGTGGCTTGCTGAGCACTGCCTCTCCATCAGTAATGACGAGTTGCTTGTCCTCCTGGTCAAACCATTCCATGAGAGCTGCTGAGAGGAACCTGAACAGCTCGGTCTTGTTGCTGTCCACTCGTAGGAAGTTCTGCCAGTTTCCTGGTATGGCTGCGGCAGCCACCACACGTCTCCGCACACCTTGTCCCCGCTTTGCACGTGTACTACCTTTCAGTGAATCAGCAAGGTAAGTATCCCAGACCAGATCCAGGCGTGACACTGTTTGCAGCTTTGTGGACATATATGGGATGAAGATCTGTTGTGCATACTCTTCAAAGGTCTTTGATGCAGCCGGCTTCAGCATCTGGACGATGGCTGCTCCATCAAGCACAATTCAGGTCGTGACAGGAGTCTCTGTCTTTGCGTCGGAGACTTCTTCCAAGCATGTGAGGAGATCACTCTTGGTACCAGTGCAGAGGCTTCCACCATCAGACAATGCAGGAGGACATGCTTGATTATGGTGACAAAAGAACTCCTCAAGGATTCCATCCCTCGTCTGGCAGCCAATGTACAGGCGTGCGAAGAGTTCACGGTCATTCTTGATGGAGGCGAGCTGTTGCTGACCTATGCTCTGGCTTCTTGGAGTGGAAGTGCTGAACACCTTCAGCTTGTTACGAAGAATGGGTGCGTCCACTGCCTTTGTTCTGTCCAACAGACACTCTCTGGTGAAAGCCTCGAACTGCTCTTGGCCAATCCTCTTGGCATTCATCACGGTCTCCACAGCAGCAGAATCTGCGATCTCCTTTGTGTCCAGTTTGACTACATCCTGACTCTCCTCCTCGAATGGGTTGCCATCTCCTCTATGACACCGACGAGAGAGCGAACATCTTTCACAAATGAGGCCTGTACACTTGGCGTCTGATCATGATGACGTGTGTCTGCTGTTTGCCATCTCCAGTGTTGGTTCCCATCCTCGAATTCTTCGATCACCCTGGCAACTTCTGGTCCCGCAACCATCCAGCGAAGTAGGGCACTAGGGTTGTCAGTGAGCCCAACTGCTCCACCGTCTCCTTTGATGCAGGCATTATTCTGCTCATGTGCCTGGTCAATCGGGATTGAAGAGAACACCCTCTGTGTTTTCTGAACAGTGAAGTGGCTTTCCCTGAATTTCCTGGCTACATCTGGGTGTTTGATGGTGAGTTCGGCCATGTCATTCAGGTGCACTGGTATCCACCTAGCATAGTGTGTGTGATCCAGTGCATGGAACCAGGGGACCAGCTCTGTCAGAGCATCGAGGTACATCATTAACGATCCCTGCCTGAGTGAACGCACATACACTAGAAGCAACAGTTCTAGTTCCAGCACGGTTGCCCAGTAGTGAAACTGGGGGATGTCTTCTCCTCTCTGGCAACACCAGTCTTCAAACTCGGGAAGGTCCTCTGCATCCCTGGTTTCTCCCAGACAGTAGTGGTTGTAGGCATGGTGTTGCAGGATGTACAGTGCTGCTGCAGTCACTTGATGTGAATTTATATTTTAGACTGCCAGTATATATGAGCTTGTCTGAGTTGTTACTAGTGATTTAGTATAGTTTATTTATTTATTTATATTTACAGAACTAAGACATTCTTTTCAAAGTATTGTGTTGAATCCAATATTTGCCTAGATAATTTCCAAATAAAATTATATAACAGAATGTGAGAGATAATATTAAGTTGAAAATGGTACCATTGGATTCCTTGCCCCCAAAAACATACATTTAGATACCAGAATCAAGGCAATAGCTGCATTACGTCCAGAGATAATAGCAAATGTAGATTTCAAGTGGCGGCCATTTTGAAATCCAATATGGCGGACATAAAGAGAGAATTTCAAGTGGCCCAATATCTGAAAATGTTCACAACATATTAATGTACATTTGTGCCAAATTTGGTGCTTGTATCACAAAATGCACAATTCTTTTGAATATTTGGGCTAAGCCGCCCCACTATATAGATCATGCTTGGCAACACAAAGCAAGAGTTTAGAAAACACTTCCCATGTCTTTTTTCTCCAGACTGCATGGGGTAAGGTGTTTTATGAACTCTATAGTTTGTTTTGCATTAAGCATTTCGATTGAGTTGATCATTATTACATTGAAATGTTTGAATTGAAGGGATGTGAGCATATTATAAGTGGGAAGTGATGGCCATGAATATTTGAACATTTTAACACATAAAGAATTGTAAGTGCAAAGTGCTAGCGATGGCATGACTGAAAGCACAAGGTGTTGAGGGACATGGAAGGTAACCTCGGCAACCAAAATATTGAGCCTGGCATAGTACCAATTCGTTCAGACTTCCACGATGCGGAGGTCCAACAGGGATCGTGACCAAGCCGCTCCTGATCACCTGGAAATTATAAATTGCTACACATGCCAAACACAAAGCAACAGCAGGTCCCATTCAACCCTCTGCATTCCACCAGCTATTATATCTATACAGCTTCTCCACCAAAATATTTGGTCCCAATGATTCAGCCTAGCTTTCTTTCAAAGGAATTACTTTAAATCTCTTTCACGACTTTTGGAACAATAAAATATAAAACCCAGTAACACTGAGAGGATACTTATCATCCACTTTGAATAAGCCTCAAAAATAAGACAAATCTCTTCAGTCAAAAGATGTCGTTTTCTTTCATCCATGCAGGCTGATAACAATATTTGTGTTCGATTGGAATATTGCATCAGTGGATAGGACAATATGACAGCAAATGATAGTGGTGTATTTCCTAAAATAAATTTCCAATACTTGACAGGTTTGTTTGTTTATAGAATGCCAATAAATTTAAAAAGGTTCTCAAATGCCAATGTTGAGATAACCAGTTAACAGACGTGCTCTTTGGCAACACTCAAAATGTGTCACCAAAATTATCATATTATCACAACACAGGGAAATAAAAATAAATGTCACACCTGGCAAACTTGTGCTGACTGAGTGCCAGCACCTTCCCACGTAACTCAGTCATGATCTTGCTCTTGTCTTCAGGGCGTCCATGCTCCAGTACGTGCTGGATCACGTAATTCCCGTACTGATCCTGCAAACCATGGAAGTTTGCATTTTCCACAATGTATTGGATCAGTGAAGTGACGTTTAAGTTGCACATTACAGCAGAAATATTATAATAACAGACAGCTTTAATAGAATGTCAAAAGATAGAATATCAAAAGTGCGACAACTGTAAGATTTCAAACCCGGTTGAATCATAGAATTATTGAAGCTGGGTGAAGGGGAGCCATGATAAGTGCAAGTGAGCCTCGTCTCTTCCATTCACTTGAGGAATCAGATGGGTGATTGGTCCATATATTTAGGATGTACAACAAGGAAGGCAATGCAAAATATGTTGTTGTTATATCCCCCCCCCCCTATTAATTGGTCATCGAGGTCAATTATAGTTTATGAAGCTCCACAAAGCATTTCAAATTAACGATATCACTGGTGATGTGTACAAGGAGTGTTCCAAACTAGAAAAAGAGCAATCAGAGAGTTCAGACCCTCGCCAAGACGTGTTTGTGCGGTACATTTTGTGTGGTGCATTTTGTATGGTGTTTGCTTGCTGCTGGGTTTGTGTAGTGTATTGACGCAGATTTATGTTCGTGCAGCATACAAACGGACTTTATCAGTATTATTGTATAGATTCGCATTCCAATCGTACGTACTCTATAAACGTACGCCCATTCTAATAATACATACTCAACTTATAAAAACACGCTCATAAAAGGATGTACTATATTGACATACTCACATTCTTCATCGATTTTGATGTACCATGCACTTTATAGTGTGTTGAATGCCGCCAAAGCAGTTTATTGGCAAGGTTTGTACTTGGTGGTTTGCCATTACGCTCCGAGCATTGTCTGTTCATACAATATCCTTTTAAATGCTGAGCTTCAAGGAAGGAAGCAGCTCGTACTATACAAGGAAGTCTTTGGTATAACTCGGCTGTGGTTTGAATCTCACAGAATCAGAGCTGATGCTCTAATCATTATGCCACCAAGTAAAGTGTGATTGGAAACTCCAATTGTACAGTACAAAATTTATAGACATACTCGCATTCTAATTGCCTGAGGGTCGGTAGAAAAGTAATGCCTCTTGTTATATTTGTCGCAAAATTTAATTACAATCACAATGAAAAATAGAGAAACTAGACTTTCTCACTAAATTTAATTATAATCATAATGAAAAATCGAGAAACTAGTTTCTCACTAAATATAATTACAATCACTGAAAATTTGGTAGAGCGCATACCTCCACCAGGCTGAACAGTTAACGTTTTATATCCCACTGATAGGCCAGTTCTGGATCCGCATCTAAACCAAAATCTAATCGGCTTGTTCTCGTCACCTACCAAACTCATCCACAAAGTTTCATCCCAATTCGTCCAAAACTTTTTGAAATATCATGCTATATGCTGTTTTTGCCCCATCTCTCAATACACGACTTTCCAAATGATGTAATCCACCCCAGAATGCTCGGTGTGTTTGCACAGAAGCCCCAGGAAACGGTGGTGTTTCTGGTACGATGAGATATTTCATGTGTGTGTGAGAGAAAGATTGTTCCATAAAATATCTCACAAAGTTATCAAAAAGCCAAAAATACTTGGGAAAGTACATGGGAGAAAGGGCTGTGCTTCTGTCCAACAAATGACTTGGATAACTTTCTGAGCTCAGCAAATGGCAGCTGCCCAAACTGTAAACTCCTGACCTTGTGGGGTGGGCCTGTGCAAGCCCGAGTGGACAGGCGTGTGCTACACAAACCAACGACGGATCGTGACTGGACTGCACATCTGGATCAGGTGTGTCTGTGCATCTGCGACTTGTGAATGTACAGGGTAAGTTTAAAATGATGACCGATACTAATGATCTATCCTGGGTAACCTCGCTTGGGTCTGAAGCCACCAAGTTTTTTGGCCTGCTCAACCATGCCTTGACTTGGAACAGGCCGCAACGACTTCTTAACGATGATAAAGGGGTTTCCCCCCCCACTTTTCTCACTCATATTATCAAATGCCTGTTGATCATAGCTTCGAATTGTTGTGTACATCACTTTTTTAAGTACTATACTTTTCAAATTCGGAGTTTGGAGCGATTTCATGCTTTATATGAGACGATTTTCCACGATCTACTCTCAGGGACAAATTAAAGTATGCCATCGAAATATTATTTCAGTTTTGAGGCTCACATATCGTCCAGACTAAATAAGTGTCAAAATCTGTTGTGAAATCTGATAATGTGAAGAAATAACGAGTCCTATAACTAAGCCGATATACCCATATAGTTTAAGCAAGCAAGGCTATGTTTCCTCTATAGATACACAAGAAAATGTGAAATTTCCAAACCATTATACTTGTGTTTTTCTACTGTTTGGAGAATTATATTGAGTGAACAAAAAAATTTAGGAAAGTAACAAAATTAACCAGCTTCATTGAGCTGTATGATTTAATGCATGCACTGCGAGACCTCATGCACCGTCCTCCAAAGGGACTGCTATCTATAGCATCTGCCAGATCTATATCTACATTTTCAGAGGTTTCACAAGGTGTCTGCAGGGAATCAAAGCAAATCTGGAAAAAAACGGATGTTTTAAAAAAAAGTTACAACATTTGCGCAGACCCCGAACCGATGTACCACGTGGCATGTCCACAGATGAGCAGGCAAAATGGTGAATTTATAGATTTATTTTATTTCATTAACTGCTGCGTGCAGGGTGAAGATCAGCTTTAACGTAAAAGGGATCCTTCAAGGTATGCAGCGACAGCCTGGCCAACCGTTCCTGATCAACCATTGAATTGGAGTGCTCAAGCCACTTGCCGAGCACCTATTGTGAATAGCGGCCCCGTGCTATGTCATTCTGAGCGAATCGTTCATTCACTGCAGACACTTTTGCTGTGCCCCGCCACGCAGATCGAGTGGTTCGTGTCCCGCCACGCAGAGCAGAGCGAGTGGTCCGTGCCCCATCACGCGGAGCGAGTGGTTCGTGCTCCGTCATCCTGGGTGAGTTTTCATGAAATAACACGATTTCCACACCGTTTGCCGTATTAGCGTGTTGTCTAAAAAACGGAGCTAAATGTTTTTTCCACCCGTCACACACAGCTGTTTATAAAGAATAATATTTGTGAACATATCCCTGAAACGTCTATATAAATGCAACGTTGTTTTTCAGTGAAAGCTACTCAAGGTTTCTGGGTTGTGTACAGTAAGTACTGAAGTTGGTAATCACACTGACTCCAACTTGACGATTCCCAAAAAATTGCCGATATCAGCCAAGCACTTTTGTGTGTGTGCGTTTTAAACAAATGTATCTCATTTAGATGACTTTTTGAATGTTTTACTTACAATGAATGTCAAATAAAAAAAACCATGCCAAGCTATTGCTGATGAAACATTGGACAAAATTGAAGTAGATGATCTCACATTTAATGAGTAGTTAAACAGGATTGTTAGATACAATCTCATTGAACATTCTCAAGGTAATGTGTCCAATTTTTCCCACCTGTAGTATAAGAATCAAGATGTGTTAATTTTCTCAAAAACTGAACACACAATGATCAATATCTTATCCAACAGTCCCAATCAAAACAAAAAAGATGCACATTATGTGTTCTTTGACCTCACATGTACATGGGTATCACAAAAAGACCCGTTGGAAATGGCCAATGATTCCGATAGCTATGTGAGCTCGATCTCACACCATTAACATCACTGAAATTGTTGAGAAAGAAATAATCTTCATAAATGAAATAACATTTTTGAAGTCTTACAAATCAAGAAACGCTGTGTTAACTTCTCGTAAGATGTTGCAAACACATTAATCATATAATATATTGGGTTTGACTATCAAGTTGGCAGTGCCAGCACATGGAAAATGCAAACGGTGCTTTTTGGCATCGAGCTGGCAAGATGGGAACAATTCACATTTATTACCACATCTGATACAATTTAAAAGCTCTAATGATGGTGAAGTGCTCCCATTTGAAACTGTTCAATAAATGTAGCTTTATGATGTCTTGGGTCCATAATAAACATTTGTATTGGTATCAAAGCCAATGACCAACTGCAAGTTAATGGTAGGATTATCAATTTTTTGCCAGGGTTCAAAAGACTAAAAATTTGAGGATCAAAATAATGGATAAAAAAAGTTAGGATGACAAAAGGATAAAAAGAATGTAATGTTTTTTAAGGATCTAATCAGAGTTTAACAACGAGGATTAAAATACTTATGAAAATGAGATATAAAAGAAGACAAATCAATGAAAGACAAATAAATGAGAGAATGATGAATGTAATCGACAGAATGGTGGTCGAGGTGTACTCACCGCTATGGTAAGCAAAGAAATGCTGACGGCTTCAGGTGTTAACCCTTCGTATGTTTGCTCCGCCAAAGGGTTAATGCCCAGAACTTCAGCTTCATGCTTACCACGGTGGGTAGCATACCTCAATCAACGTTCTCTTGATTTTATCCATTGTTATACCTGTCTGCTAATGAAGATTGACACCAATCTTCACCAGTAATGCTAGTTCTTCATTAGAAACGAGAACGGCAGTCGGGAGAGCACATTCCTCCGCCCCAGGCTTAAGAGTTTACGTTTTGTATCCCACTGATGGGCCGGATCTGGATCTGGACTTGAACCAAAATTGAATTGGCTTGGTCTCATCACCGAACCAACGCATCCACCATGTTTATTTCATCTGAATCCATACACATTTTTAGATACAGTATCAGGCGATATATGATTTTTGGCCCCATCTCTCAATGGTGAAGAATCACTTAAAAATATTCACTTTTCCGGATATTCACCAAAATTGAAACTATTCTTCCTCGCCACACACCCGACCTGTCCACCAAGTTTTGTCTGAATCCGTCCACAACTTTTTGAGATATCATGTTATATATCGTTTGAGCCCCATCACTCAATGGTGATGAATCACTTTAAAAATTCTAGTGGCCAGGTCCAGATCTTAAACAAAGTCAAAACATTTCATCCTTGTCACACACCCAACCTGTCCACCAAATTTCGTCCGAATTCATCCACGACTTTTTGAGACATCCTGTTCACAGACAAACAGGCAGGGGTGAAAACATAACCCCCACCCACCTTCGGTAGCGAAGGTAATGAAGGAATGCATGAGTTGAAGACTGAATGAATGAAAACCAACCTGGACCAGTTGCTCTGTGTGCTGATGAAGTTCCTCCAGGATGGGTAGAGTTTGCTCTGGAGTGCAGTGCTCTAGAATGCGCTGGATAACACGACATCCATATGGATGGGTAGACAAAGAAAATACCTGTGGAATCCATCAGGCGTAAAAAAAAAACCCCCAAAAAAGTCCAAATTTTACCAAAATACATTTGGTAAAAGAAAGGATGTGTTCTAAATATTACACATAAATGGGAGTCTTTTCCATCAAACAACTCTCACCAAAAGGGATTGCATAACTTAATTTTGGGGTGAGTAACATTTTTTTTTTTTAAACATAAAACATAACAGCACCTGGAACTCAAACAAGACACTTATGGTGACAATTTTTTGCAAAATGTGTCCCAAGTATCACAAGAATAAAAATAAAAACTCAATACTTAGTAAAGTAATAACTACTCACACAAGATAACATCATTCACTCTGGATCGAGCACAAAGGTTAGTCATAGAGGTTTCCTCTGACCAGAACCAAAATCAGGCAATCCTTTTCTATGCATGTTCCAGCCAGTATCAAACATTTCTCAAGAGTCAGTGAATTTTCTGCTAAAGGAACAGAAGTCATATTTTTCATTGTGAAGACTTTTGGTAAAAGGGGAAAACTTTTGAATACCCCTTCATACAAACTTAGGCAATGGAGAAAGAGTTTTTGAAGGAGAGGATGTGGCAAGATCATGCACACAGTGAGCCTTCAACAGAGCCTTACCTGGCCTTTAAAGGCATCGATGATGAACTGAAGAGAATGAGGGGGTACACACTCTATGCACTTTTGAACAACGTGGTTTCCATTCTGGTCCTTAACACACTTGAGGACATGTCCGTCTAACTCGAGCACCATTTCATTCTGTGTAATGAGCAGATGAGAAGAGCAAACCAAGTGACAAAGGTGTTTAAAATCATTGGACAACCAATTGTGACTTGATTAAAGCACAGCTTTCTGTGGGAGTGAATGTATGTAACTTTTCAAAAATGAAAAAGGAAACAAACCTGTTGTTCAGGTGGGATTGACTCAAGAGCCTTCTGGATAACACGACATCCATACATCTGCAAGGCCAGGGGAAGGACATGCCCACGTATACGTTGTGCCAAAGCCAACTTCTGATCAGGACCACCAAACTGAGGGTGGAAAAGGAAAGTGTAAAAGTCTCAGTTTTAACAAACATAGAATTGGTCAACATAAAGTCGAAGGGGGGGGGGGATGAGGGGAGAAGAAGGAGAAGGAGAAGGAGGAGGAGGAGAAGGAGGAGGAGGAGAAGGAGAAGAAGGAGAGATGGAAGAGGAAGAGGAATAAGAGGAAAAAAAGTGATTGATGTAATGGTTAAAATTATACAGTTAACCAGTTTAAAACTGGCAGGGCACTCTTCGACGTTCACAACATCACCAGATATGCCTCCACCCACATCATTACATCATTATAATACTAGCATCAAGTTTGATTTAAATCCCTGAACCAAGATTCAAAATATTAAAACATTCTGGCTGCCAGACCATCTGTATGATCAGGTTGAAATTTAAAATCAAAATAAAGACCAACTAGAACTGCCACTTAATAACTGCTGGCAGTGATGACCGGGTACCCAATCTGTCCGCCTTTGACACAACTGATACAACATGAGACTTAAATCATAGTCGCAAAGTTTCGCATTTATCGGATAAGCGGTGCCAGAGAAAACATTATTTAATGGTGATACAAACACAGGCCTGCTTCGAGATGGCGCGGAACAGACGAGTTACGAACCGGGCAGTACAAAGCATTCAATTTCCTTATTATTAACAGATTCAAAGAATTAAATAATTCTGGCTGCCAAACCGTGTGACCGATCAGGTTGAAATTTTAAACTTTTGTTTCGCATGTCGGCTAAATTACAAATTTGAAGTTTCGTATATATAGAAGCAGCGGTTACAGAGTAAACATTAATTAATATTTATCCTTCAATCCAAGATGGCGGCCAAACAATGTGACTTGTGACATCATAATTTTCACCACATGTGCAAACACGATCGGAGACGATAACTGCAAATTTTCGCTTCGCTAGGTTAAGCAGTTCCAGAGAAAACATTATTTAATATTTTTCTTAAAACCAACATGGCTGCCAAACCCTGGGCCCGATCCCGTTGAAATTTCAAACCCTCATTCCGCATGACTGTTCCACCATAAAGGTGATGTTTCACATTTATTGATGCAGTAGTTCCAGAGTAAACATTAATTAATATTTTTCCTTCAATCCACTATGGCTGCCAAACGTTGTCGTACCTCAAAAGGGGGTGAGAACTTTTTATTCGTCATGGAGAGGCGGTCATAGTGGTGGAGTTTCGCCTGGATCTGTTCAGTCGTTTCAGAGAAAAAGACGTTTAAAGATATTATTTTTCAATCCAAGATGGCTGACGAACCATGTGACCTATGACATCACAAATTTATATTCTGCTTCCAACTGGGTATTGGAATATGTTTGTGAAGTTTTGTGTTAATCGGAAAAGGTGCGTTTTTCTATCCAAGATGGCCGCCAAACCATGTGACGTGTGACGTCAGAATTTTTACCACGCGTGCACACACGATGGTAGATGATAATTGCAAACTTTCGATTCATTAGGTTAAGCAGTTCCAGAGAAAACATTATTTAATATTTTTCTTAAATCCAACATGGCGGCCAAACCGTGTGACTTATCAATTCGAAATTAACAAACTTATATCGCCTACCTGTCCCGAATATAGTTCTGAAATCTCCCCTTCATCGGACCAGCGCTTCTGGAGAAGATGTTTGAAGGTTTTAGGGTTTTTTCAAGATGGCCGCCAAACCATGTGACCGATCAAGAAGAAATTAACAAACTTGAGAAATGACCTCATGGGGAATATATGTGTGAAGTTTCGTCTTAATCTGTCTTGCCCTTCTGGAGAAGAAGATTTTTAAAATTTATTCATTTTCAATCCAAGATGGCTGCCGAACCTTGTGACCTATGATATCATAAATTTAAATTCTGCTTTCCATCGTCGACCCGAACAAGTGTGTGAAGTTTCGTGTAAATCGGATAAGGTATATTTTTCTATCCAAGATGGCCGCCAAACCATGTGACTTCTGAGGTAAAAAATTTTTTACCATGTATGCAGACTTGAGGGAGGAAGGCACTTGCAAATTTTGGCTTCGATGGCTTATGAAATTCCAGAAAAACATTATTTAATATTTTTCTTAAATCCAACATGGCGGCCAAACTATGTGACCTATCACTTCGAAATTACCAAACTTGCATCGCATGCATGTCACGAATATAGTTCTGAAATCTCGCCTTCATTGGACCAGCGCTTCTGGAGAAGATGTTTGAAGGTTTTAAGGTTTTTTCAAGATGGCCGCCAAACCATGTGACCTGTCAACAAGAAATTAACAAACTTGAGAAAGGACCTCTTGGGGAATGTACCTGTAAAGTCTCGCCTCAATCTGTCCAGCCCTTCTGGAGAAGATTAAAAAAAAAAAAAAAAACACTAAAAAACAAGATGGCGGCCGAATTACGTCATCAATGACGTCAAAAAAAACATTTTTGACGATGAATTTTGGCGTAGATGACGCTCAAAAAATTTAAGATTTTTCCTATACGGCGTTCTACTTGACGAATTTTCACCGGTATATCGCTTCACCTATGACGTCACGAAAAATCACACGTGTTCCCCATAATGAGCTTAGTAAAATGTATCAAACGAAAAATTTTTCCATTGCACGGTTTCCGAGATACAGATGTCCAAAGTTTATCGCTTTTTTCAAGATGGCGACCGCACCACGTGACCAATGACGTCATAATTATAACGTGATTGTGCTATCAAAAAAGATACAAACTATGGTGAAAATTTCCTGTCGATTTCCTTAGTGTCCCAGCGAAAATGATTTTTAAAGCGAAAAAGGGTGCAAAATGCCAGCGGAAAAATAATAATAATGCGTAATAATAATAAACAGAAGAAAAACAATAGGGTACCCTGTACTCACAGGGTACCCTAATTACTGCACCGTAGTCCCAAGAAGGAAGCCAGATGTAACAATACACAAGACACAGAAACAGACACAATGTACTAGTAAGTACTTACAAAAGCTATTTTATTTGAAGTTATAACATGTATTCCCCATGACTACGAGATCATGGTTCAAGAGAAATAATTCTTTTAAAGATTTTCATTCAATGCATTATGGCTGCCAGACCATGTGACCTGTGACCACAATGGTATCCCCAAGGTGGGTTAAGTTTCCCCTCGATCTGTCAATCCATTCAAGAGAAGAAAATTAAGGTTTATTCTTCAAAAAAAAATGTGACCATGTGACCTATGACCTCATAGGTGGAAAACTATGTTCCTCATGGAAAGGCGATCAAACTGTAAAGTTTTGCCTCAATCTGTTTAGCTGTTTCAGAAGAAGATTTTTGAAGGTGTTTAATGGAAAAAAATTTGGCTGTGGAACCACATGACCGGTGTCATCAATTTCCCCCCCCCCCCCACACACAATTTAACCTGACTTGACCCTTAAAACTTTTCATACTGGTCGGATAAAGCATTCAACGTATGCAACTATGACTTAATAACAAAGCCACCGATGACCATCAAAAAAATCACATATCCCTTGGGGAGTACTTTACATGTGCCAAGTTTCAATTTTTTCCCATGGAGCAGTTTCAGAAATAGAGGTCCAACATTTTTCCTTTTTCCAATATGGCTGCCACACCACGTGACCTATGACATCATAATTATAATTAAAGCATTCTCCACGATTAGTCGCATCTATGCTGAAAATTTCATGTCAATCGGACAAACAGTTGCCAAGAAAACAGAAAATTATCATGGATGGACGTACGTACGGACAGACAACTCAAAAGCATAACGCCTCGGTGACTTCATCAATGAAGACATTAAAAAAGTGTGTGTGAGTGAGAGAGAGTGAGTGTGAGAGTGAGTGCGAGAGAGAGAGAGAGAGTGCGAGAGAGAGTGTGAGAGTGAGAGTGTGAGAGTGAGAGAGAGTGAGAGTGTGAGAGTGTGAGAGAGTGTGAGAGTGTGAGAGAGAGTGTGAGAGAGAGTGAGAGAGAGTGAGAGAGTGAGAGA